>NC_066363.1:37465833-37772222 GCF_013377495.2 Cygnus atratus
ACAACAACAAGAACTAAAAGGACTGACTTCAAATTTATGCACTCATTACAAACTGCAGCTCATCGTCACATTTATTTCTGCTTGGCTGTGCCTCCAGCAGTGATAAAGGTCTTTGGGTTAAAAAAAAAAAAAAAAAAAAGGTTTGTGGCATGAACTAGGGGCAATAACTGCCCAAGACATCTCCATGCATTCCACCTTCAAGTCAACTCAAAGTCTGCCCTACAGCTAATACTGTGCTCTACCATGACTATATTCACCCTCCATCATAGTCAGCATAACTTAACTGTATTTATACTTAACCTAAGTGGAAAATTGTTAAGAGATGCTCAGTCTCTCACAAAGAAAAAAAATTCTACAGACCCTCTGGATTTGGGCCAGGGAACACAACCACAACCATCAACAAAGCAGAAAACTGCTGATGCAGTGGTCACAGCTGACAGCTGCCTGACACCCACCTGAAGGTAAAGCAGGTCTGCTAAAAGCAACCCACCCAACCTTGCCTGTGAGCACACAATGAAGTGGCCGCACAGACACGAAAGGACATTTTTCCATGTGAGGCTAGCCAAGTAACCCAACACAGCCTGCCCTAGCTTCAGCTATAAGCAGATTTCAGGCTTCTCTGCCCCAAAGTAGTGAGCTCTGCAATCTGCCAGGCAATGACACCATATGCCACCACAGTTCTTAATCAGAAAGAGTTAGTCAAACATAGACAAAAATAAAACTCAGTCACTGGTTCCATGCAGTTACCAATAATATCCTCAGCCTGTGAATGTGGGTACAGGCTAACACCCACACACCTGCACCTAAAGTGACAGATATCATCCTCACCATACATCATTCCCTTTCTGCATCCTACTGATATCATTATCATCATTTTTGGCTTCAAGTAGTGCCTACCAATAGGACAACGCAACCAACATCACTACGGGGACACCTACCTATGGGTAGCATAGGGTGACCTGCTAAGTACTCAGTACACAGTAGCTGTTCCAACCAAACATTTCACACATCACCTTCCCATTTGATAGTAGGTTGTCTCTGGTTATGTGCAGTTGTTCTGTGCGTTTTGGTGGAGGATCACCAGGAATGATGGTGTATGGACAGAGCCTGGCACAGTTAGCTCAAGGCAGCTAATCCAGCTCTGAGCAAATAAGAGTTTGTTATCTTGCATTGCACCACTGAATCCATACACTTGGGCTTGTTGGGCCCAGCATTCTTTATTTGGCATCTGAGCATAGATACAAGCTCTTTATCTGCCAACACTTTATAGGCAAAGTGTGAGGATTAAAAGATAAATAAATCTTATTGGTAAAACTGAGGAGCAATGATGAAGCAGCACAGGGCAGAGACAGGAACAAGAGGCTTAGGGAAGCAGGAGTGTCATAAGCTGCTCCCCCCAAAGCTGACAAATTGTGTAATACACCCCCAGCTCCTAAATGTCAGCACTAACGAGTGGGCTTTCTTCTGCCTCTGCGCATTTTCCATTTCTTTCCAGTGCAGAACTGAAGGCTATGTAGGCAGTAATGAGGGAATAAGTAGGCAAACCAACTGACAGGTATGTCAAAAACGGACAGAAATTTTCCACATTCTCTACAATGATTTTAGTTGCTATAGAACCACAAAAACAGCATTTGGCTATAAAGACACTATAAACCACTAACTTTCCACTGTGCAAACTGGGAAGGGGTAAAGGGTTAAACAGGAGAACACAAGGTGAGAGCTAGAACCATAGCAATTAGGAGCCTTTGGGACAGAAGAAAAATAGATTTGAGCCCTCCTGTGTGAACTTTCTGGGAAATAATAAAGTTAATGGAAAACTGCCATATCCAGACTCCACATAGAGATTTAGTGATGGCCTGTGCCAGCACAGGATGATATGTTAATTTGCTGACTCCCCTCAACAACAAATACTTGTATTTCAGCCTGAACATGGGCATGGGTAAAATGTGTTCAGAGGAAGTCCATTATATCCCAACATGCCATAACCTTACGAGGTGTGCCATGGAGATACCAGGGATGAATTTGGAATTCCAGCTCCCATTGGAATTCTAACTTGTCAGTACTAAAGCAAAGACCACAGAGACACACTGTGTGATTTTTCTAAAGCACTTCAGAGAGATTAGCCTAGAACATGGCCTTAATAAGACCACCTGCACTGACATTTATCCACCTAAGTACAGGCCAAGGCATCCCAGGGCTGGGAGTCCCAAGCCATAGGAAAGGAGAGGCCTAGGCCTGGACAAATGCCTGGTGCCAGGTGGCCATGGCCAGTGGGACCCTGCTGGTGCCACCAAGGCCTTGTCTTTTACAAAAAGGCCACAACAGCAAGTGGTGCCTGCAGGTGTTATTTCTTCATTATGCTGATTGCTTTCTTTGCATTTCTCCCCATGTTTTGGAATGGAAGCAAATTTTAATTAAAAAAAGAGAAAATGCTGAGAAACAGGTCAGACTTCTGGTTTTCTCTGTAGTGAGGGTGATAGCACAGAAAGGGTGTTTGCAACTTTTTGTTCTGCTCCAAGACACTTCCCACATAATTAGTCCTCTTGCCACTGTGAAGCTATTCAATATATACCTTCCCTAGTGAACAGTCCCAATCTAACCACAGCAGTCAAGTAGAAAATAGCACTTTGATTGTCCATGCTTACATTTTCCGTCCTCAGCAGAGCAGATATTTTATTTCCATTCGATTTTCCAAATACTCCTCTCCCAACCATGACAGACATGAGAGGACAGTTAACTCCTACCTTTCCTGAGTTCACCTCATTTCAAAGCCTAGTAATCTAGATTCTCCAGAAACTTTTTCACATCCTCTGGAATGGGGCAGGGAAGCACCAAATGACCATTTCTGTTTATTGCAATATTTATGAGTTTGTGATACCAATACAAGTGAGAATTTCGGGCCAGCATTGCATTAGTTCTCGAGATGATTGACTTAAATGTGACTACTCTAGCTCAATGGTTTCTTTTCTTCCAGCTCAATTTGTAGATTTGAGGTTGTTCCCTCTCCTCCCCCCACCAAAGCACTCAATATATTTAAGTAGCAAGTAAGACAAGAAAATTGTTGAAAGAAGCTAAACCTGTGAGTGTTCCCTTTCTACTTTAAGTGCATTGATAGGAGTATGAGAAATGAGAAAGGCAGAAGCTTCCCCCAAAATACTTGGATAATACAAAACCACAACAGGCTCTGGCCCTCATATGGCCCCAGGGAAAGGATGCATCTATATTTACTTCTAGAGGGCTTTGAACTCAGGTAAGTGAGGATCACTCGGTGGTAGAATGAGTTCAATCTCTTCCATGTCAACCTTCCACCATCACTGTCCAGGATCAAGAAAGATATTACACAACTGTGAAAAGACTAAAGTATTCTAGCTTGGCTTTGCACTAATTTATGGCCTTTGAGACACCTGCTTTAATCTGGATTTTAACTTCCTCTAATAAGAATTTTTCAACTTGTTGAAATTATTCACACAAACAAAAATTCAGAGTGGACAAGTTGGAGTTATTTATGCCCATGGAAATATGTTGTAGGTAGGGCCAACTACTAACTGATTTTCTGCCATAAGCAGACAATGTGTGAAAGAAAAGAAACCCAACCATAGCAGTGAGAATTTTGTTAACATTGTTCTCCAAGAGCAGTGTTAGTTAGTCCAAGCCATGCCAGTATGAAGAAGCCAGTAGTTTATTAATAACATCTTATCTACATCATAGTAGTTATATTTTCCTTCATCATTTAGGCTACAACAGGTCTACTGCTTGAGGAAAAAAATAAAATCAAAGTCATGGTAATTATCCAGAACTATGCAAGCCAGAATTTTATTCTGAAGTGGATTAATAATTACCAGCTTATTTTTCAGCAAGTTAGAAGTTGGAAAGCACTGTGTCACACCCCAAGGGCACCAGAAACTGAAGAGCTGGAGGGTCAAGAAACACAAAAAGAAAAATTGTTTGGAACTGTAATGTTTGAAGTAAACACCAGATAGTACAGTCAACACTATGGGGATTATGAAGCTCACATTGTAGAAAAGCAATAAGATAACCACACATCTTTTTTATTTTAATGCATATCATAAGGGAGAGTCTCTCAGCTGGACTAGCAGAGCTCCCAAAGAAGCATACTTCCCTTTCTTCTAAAGGATAACTTTCATTTTCCTTCACTTACAGTTGAATAAGCTCAATTTCACACCAAGCTAAAAGACAAGTAGCTCAAATGTTGTCTGAAGATCACTAGAAGATGTAAGGACTGGAGCTTTTTATAAATGCAACATTCAAAAACCTATTAGTAGCTAAGAATTAACATCCTGTACTGTTTGTATTGTTTGCTTGCTGTCTCACAACACCTCACAACATGACCAGGTTTGCTTAATGGGAAATTGGGACACCGCTGATTTCAGCTTAAAGTGCATCCAGACACAGCAAATTATTGGTTTTTAATCACCTGTGTCTCAGGGGAGCAATTGAACCAAACAGGCACTTCTCTCAGAGGGAAGAAATCAATGGGTGAGAAAGGTAAGAACAGCTATAGTAGGCCAGAGCACAGCTCAGTGTCCTCTCTTGGCAGTGACTAGTAAGAGATGCCACAGCCAGACCATAAGCACACACTAAGCACACAGCAGTGCTCTGCCAGCATGCACTCCCAGCAATCAGTGGCTTCAGAACTTCCCAAACCAGAAGCATATGCTTATGTACCCTAGCTGGTAATGACATTTTCTTCTATGAATTTTTGAACCCCGGCAGCAGTTTGGTTCCTACAGTGCTCTGCAGCAAAGGCTGCCAGAGCTTAACTATGGACCATGGAAGAAAACTCCTCTGCATGTTCTGAACTTTTGAACCTTTTATTTCACTGGACATCACATAACAGAAGTAGAGAGAGAACAGTCATACACTCTTTTCTCTGTCTATTCTTTCTGCTACTCTTTGATAGATCTCTAGCATATTGCTCCCTCCAGGTCATTTCTTTCCTGTACTGAAGAGCTGAATCCACTTAGTCATGCCCAGAGAAGAAGTCGCTCTATCTTTGATCATCACTGCCTTCCTTCTTTGTGTATTTTCTGGTTACTCATCCTTTCTGAGTATGGAGGATTCATGATGTGGATGCACCATCGGCTCCTTACAGTGACACAATTGTGTTTTACTGTTTTTCTGCTTTTTTCTAAGAACAGCCAGTATCTGTTCATCTCTTTGACCCTCACTGGGTACTTAGCTGATACTTTCATATAACTGTCCAAAAAGGCTCCCAGATCTTTCGTGATTACTAATAACTATTCCACAGCCCATCATTGTATATGTGAATTTAAGGCTGTTCTCCAAATTGCACTACTTGCTTTTATCAACAGTGTCAGATGGCATTTTATCACCTAGTTATAAACTGAGATCTTCCTTCACCATTTGGAAGATGTTTTTCCTCTGAAGCTTCATTTAATCGTTCTCTATCAATGAGCTCCTTCCCTATGAAAATTTGTTACATATTCCTACGCTTCCATTGAAAGGCAGTGTATAGAGGAAGGCATCTCATGCAGTTTGTTCATGGCATAGCCTGTATGTGCAGATGAGCACGTGCTTCCCTTAAACCCCAGGTCACGTCTGTCAGCTTTGTGCAGATGTCTTGGACACCAATGAGCATCCCAGATGGCACAAAGTGCCTATTTTTAGGCCAGTGAATCCAACCCTTTGTTTCCTGTTTCTTAAGTTACAGACTCATAAGAAAAATCATATTGCTCAGTTGTTTTGTTTCTTTTCAAGTGTTTAGCAAAAGCTGTATTGGAAATGTAGACAGATTGTATCAGCTTTTCAGACATGCTAGTAACTACTCTAGAAAAACAAATCTAATAAGTTTGCAAGGGATGATAACCTTCTATAAAAGCAATGACTACTCTTTCCTATCATACCTTATTTAGGTCTATTTTTTACTATACTTTATATAGTTTTCCCGATACAGGTATTTATTTGGTCACTAATTCCCAGAGCCTCATGAAAAGCTGTTTTATATACTGAAACCACATTTACTACTTTTTAAATCTGTCAAGTACCAAGGTAATAATATAAACTGAAACAGTCCTAGTCTCCACACTAAGTGGTGATGTAAAGACTAACCCAAGGGCTGGCTCAGCATAAACCCATGAATTAATCTGTAATTCACACACCATTATCAGCCTCTAGCATAAATGAAAGATGTGCATCTTATTCTTGGTCTATGGCCTTTCTGTGTTTAAAAAGCTATAGCCATACCAGCAACTCCTCCTACAGTAAACACAATTAAGAGTTGGCCAAAAAAAAAAAAAACCTCTCCATGTGGTTTGTGTCTAGTCCTTAAGCAAAACACACTACAGTAGCAAATTGCTTTCTTGGCCAGCATTTGCACTGGGGCTATACTACTATTGCCACATCAGCAAAAGGCTCTCACTTCTTACTGACATTTCTATGCCAGCAAAATTTTAAAGCATAGGCTGGGACTATGTTTTAGTACTTTCCCATGGCTACCCCTAGGGCTGCAGCAAAATCTCAGTTCTCCACAGCTCTGTGGCACTGTGCCCAGTTTCAGCCTTCTTCTTGTACCTTCCCCTCTACCTGTGCTTTCAAAGCAAACCAGCCCCAGCAGCTTAAACTGGTCTGCCACTCTGCCCACACTGAATACATGCCACCAACAAGTAGGCAAAAAACAGTGGGATATGGATCATATATTTGGATTTTCAATGGTGATACAAAGGTGAAAGCTTCTCGGGGGGGGGGGGGGGGGGGGTGTTAATCCATGAGTCATCATCTTTACAAATCAAAGTCTTCCTGTGATAGCAAAGCATGAAGAATTGTCTGAATGAAGTGTCTTCTTTTGCATTAATGAGTAGTTAAAAATAAGGTTAAAAATGTGTCTGAGTATACTATCATGTAAAGCTTTTTCAGAGAAATTGTTGCTTTTGTCCACAAGGGAATCCAGATGGAATTTACTCCTTTATAGGGATCTTATTTCTCTGTAACATCAGATGCAAAAATCTCTATTCTCTCTTCTGAAGAGATTTATTCATAGCCACTCTTCTGGTAAGATACTTGAATCACATGGTAGTATTTAGACAAGGTCAGTTTCTGGCTAAAGCTAATGTGTTGCTGTAGATTATTCCTATCCTTAGCCAGTATCATATCACACAGATGCATTAGGGCATTTTCCTGGACTATGTCGTCTTTATACCGACTGGAACAACTACAGAATAAACAAATGGAAAGGCATTCCTCATGGCTGACCTACAATTTAGAGTTCTCTCTAGAGTCCTTGAGCTTTGTATTTTCAGTGCATGAAAATAAGCCCAAACATCAAAACTATACAACTATCGCTTCCTTCAATGTTTCTGTATGGCTACATACCTGAAAGGAGCACAGTGTGCACAACGTTTACAGATACACAAGTATCAATACACCCCCCATTCACATCTGTACTTGCATCAGGTCTAAGGGTATCTTCAGTTTCCATCTGTCTCTGCCCTTTGCAAAAGAAGGAAATCAAGCTGAAAGCCAAGCCATGCCAACCATTGGGAGGGCTTCTGTGGCCCACCTCTGCCTGCAAGGTCCATATGTGCAGGGGCTAGCTCTGGGCACTTCATGCCAGAACAGCAAAATGCAAGAAAGATAGCACTACCAAACGCTGCATGGGCTAACACAAAGCCTTACTTTGCTCCTTCAGAGTTTCTCAGATTCTGGGATTAAGGTTACTTTTGTGTTGCACAAAGAAATAGCTTGGCATGTGTGACAATTAACAGAGATAAGACTTAACATTGACTACAAAGAGTGGGAAAAACTTTGGAGTCAGACTGGTGAGAGAGAAAAAAAATTACAAGATGTTCACACTGCATGTTTTCAGTTTTCAGGGGTACACACAACCTCCAAAAGGTGCATACTGAAAGAGACAGCCAACATCCACTAACCAGCAGTTCCACAGAAGGCTACACAGCAACCTTCCTGAAGCATATGGTACTTGAGGTATTATTTGAACAGGTGGCACAACTCTAATTTCCACTCAGTATTTCAAGACTAAGATTATAATTCTTCACCATGGGAACACCACAGAAACGTTGGGCTGTCGTGGCTGGAAGAAAGCATTAGTTTAAGAGCATGGAATCAGAGCTAAGTGTGAGTGCAGGTATGGTTGTTATGATAGGTTAAAAACAATGCCCAGCCAGCCATGACAAGCAAATACCTCTGGGGGAAAGTGTTGAGGACAGGGTGAGAGATTCAAGATAGGTAGATGCTTTAGCTCAAAAGTTAAGAGGAAGACTGCAGATGTTTCTGGGCCTATTTCAATATGCAGAGCTCGATTTAAGTTTCTATATAATATTTAAAGGCTCAAACTGCCATCCATTATTATATGGCAATAAGCTTATCCTCTCAACCATTTCTCAAGGGATTCTTGCCACAAACTGCTGTGAAAATGATGCACATTCTATAACATTTTAATTGCAGAGTTTCTAAACCAAGGAGTAGAGCTCAATGCAACTGCAGATGTAAACACATGTTTAAATAAAAGATCTAAAATACACTTGGAATACATTGGCCTGAGTCAGAGAAACCAACCTGGAGTCTACAGGCCCACTTTTGTTCTTCTGTGTATTTCTTGATAACTTATGCTTGCTTGCACTTCATTATCTCCAAACAGATCAAATCATTGAACTTCAGTTTTGAGTTTTAGGAAATTTCAGTAAATATAAGAATAGAATTAAATTTTAACATCAATATCTCGTACTTAAAGTGACTATTTTTAAGGTACTTTAAAAAACACTACATGTATAGGTTGATTCTAACAATGCTCCTATGAATATTAAACACCCCATTGAACCTATAGATACAAGCTTAGAATATCAGATACACAAGGAGGATCCAAAGGATCCAGGTACCCAAATGCTTTCTGATTTCATTTAGTCCAATTTTGGTGGCTTTTTAAGTACTAAAACATTTTACAGGATCTGGGCCTGTGAATCCTTGCAAGACCGTTGGAGGAATTACTGTCAGAGACAAGATTAAGTCCCAGCTCTAGTCTCATCCTCAGTTTATTAGGTTATAGCCTTTTTTTCAATTACATCAGAGTTAATAGAAATAGCATATGACCTTTCTGTGATAAGACTCCTTATCACAGCAGCCTCCCAGGGAGGTAGTGTCTACTATGCAGAGCTAATAATAGACAACATTCCTGCAGGGTCGTAATTCATGAGACTGTATGCACAAGTCATGCACCAAAACCTCATAAAGCACCAAATGAATCATGCTCTGAATAAAAACAAACTGCGCCCATTGTAGAGTGAAATGTTCAATGTAAGTTATCTGTATAACAGCTATAGGGCTTAAATTCAAAAGGAGAGCGAAACGGTAGAGGGTAAGCAATAGCCAAATGATTGTATCACATCTTGGGCAATGAGGTTGATATTTTTGACTCTGTGCTAACTCCCCTCTGCCTATTATGTATTTTATTCCTCCTGCAAGGATTGTTGACTAGGAACAGAGAGAAAAACATGAAATACAATTGCAGAGATGATTCATATTATTATTCATATTCATACAATTCTCTTAAATCTGGGAAGAAGAAATACAGAAAAGGCGAAAAAGATCACTTAAAATAAACGTCCTCAAAAATTAAAGCACCTCTTTCAGAAGGAACATCCTTTTACATTCCTCCCCTGTACAATGCCATGCAGTTTTTATCGCGTGAAAGCCTGCTGTATGAAATACATTTTTTCCTCAGCAATGCCACAATGAGATCTAGAACCGCTCATAATAGAAACCAAAGCCTGCAGCCATATTTTGTAAACAACATCATTGCTTGCTGCACATACATATTTAGAAAGCGATGACTCTTCAGTGTTGCCCTTTAAATCGTCATTTTGGGCACTAACCTGCATTTTTGAGAAGGATAAGCAAGGCATCATGTTACACAGAAAAAGAGACAACATGTTCTGATCTGGAAAGATGCTTTCCATTTCCTGTGTTTTATCTATCAAAACAGAGCTTTGCAACCTTGACATTCTTGACTGATGTCAAGGTGACTGCTATCATATCCTGTTCACAGGCGTAACTACTAAAAAGGAAGCACTAAAAGGAGGCCAGTTTATCATACAGATGGTAGAAGGAGTTTGGGAAAGGAAACAGTTAAATAGTAGTATAAGCTATGGTCACATAAATAATAAAAGAGGAAAAACAACCCTTGAGAGTTATTGGCATATAGAAGCCTTTTAGATTTAGCTTTTAGAATTCATGGTTTTCCCTACTTTCTTTATGCATACTGCAGTCTTATTTTGAGCTTGTGATCATATAATCATAGAATGGTTTGGGTTGGAAGGGACCTTAAAGATCATCTGGTTTCAATGCCCTGCCATGAACAGGGACACGTCCCACTAGACCAAATTGCTCAAAGCCCCATCCAGCCTGGCCTTGAACACCTCCAGGGATGGGGCATCCACAGCTTCTCTGGACAGCCTGTACCAGTGCTTCACTGCCCTCATAGTAAAAAAAAAAAAGTCTTCGTTATAGCTAATCTAAATCTACCCTCTTTTATTTTAAAGCCATTCCCCCTTGTGCTATCACTACACCCCATGACAGAGTCCCTCCCCAGCTTTCCTGTAGGTCCTCTTTAGGTACTGAAAGGCCACTATAAGGTCCCCCCCCCCACCCAAGGCCTTCTCTTCTCTGCAAGGATTTATAGGCAAAACTATGTTTGATTCAAGGAACAAAGCTATTAGAAAGGCAACATCACAGTCTAATCTGCATTGAGAGTGTACAGAGTGAAATCCTGGCCCTTCTGAAACACATAAGAGTTTCATTGATTTCAGTATGGCCTGGATTGCACCCATCAACAAAAGGTATTTCTAACTGGTAAGACAAGGCAACCAGCGTAAGAGCACATCAGTTAACACCAAGCTGTGGTTTGACAGAGGAATTTTATGTTCACATAGTTTTGCTGTTTGAAAGGCTTGCAGTGAATGCACATCAAATGCATATCTAGAGTCAGGCTTCATAAACTTTCTTTGTTACTATAGAGATAGAGCCAGCCCTTTGTGATCTCTCTTCTCCTGTAAGATCTGTTATGTGACAGACTCCCTGGTCAGCAAAACATCCAACTCTAGAGACATCAATGGTTTTCTGACTTCGCTTTGTACAAAAACAGACAGTAACAGAATGAAATACTCCTTAAGGATTTAAACTTGCCAAGCTTTCTTCTTGTCTGTGTTTTGCACTCAAGTAAATGTTGATGTCCATGCATCTGCTGGTACCTCACCTTGCTTGTGACCTTTAGCTAGAAGGAATATTAGCAATAGTTCTGCTTGTAGCGACCTCACTTCTCACCATTATTTTTTTATTTGCTTGTTTTCATCAAGTAGGAAACAAAAAAAATTATTGACTTATAGGCTGAAATGGATGCCCACGTCCAGAGAAGTCTTTGAAAGGAATGGGTGTTTTCCTCCCATAAGACAGACTACATAATGTTTAGCATATTCTTGTGCTAAGTAATGTTCCATCTCACTTTAAAAAGAGAAGTCCAGAGCCCCATCACCTTTTTCCGACAGTATGCATTTTATGGTTGTTCTGCTGCTGCTTCAGATATTGTAAAATGCACCAGTTCAATCGAGTGCTGCTTCAGCCTGCATGAAGACAGACATGAGAAAGGCAACGCCTCTCATTGCTTTCCCTTCCCAGCTCCCAGCTGCCATCATTCCAACTCTTCACAAACAGCATCCAGATGTTAATAAACAGGCCAACCACTTGTTCAATGGCACCGTCTTTTCCTATTTAACTTTTTCTAGAGCTTTTGTTTGCTGATCTTTCCAGCTCACCACAAAATATGACTCCCCTTGAGTGTCAAAGTAAGAACTCCTATCTGAACTGAAACAACATCAATTTGCTTCAAATCCAGGGATTTATATCCTGCACATAGATTTATGCTTGCTGGAGCTTCGTGTTTTTTTTCTGGATGGGAATTTAATACAGAGCTTCACTGAGTTGGAGTTCAAAAGCGAACTTCTATTTTCAGAGTTCACAACAAAGACTCAGTATTTATTTTTTTGTATGCCTCATTCAGTAGAAAATAGGTCCCTAGCTCATGAGCTGCTCTTTGCAAATCAACCCAGACAAGGCTGACGAGTCATGGAAGTAGAGTATAAAGCACCATTGAACACACTAGTTCCTTTACATTTAAAAAAGCCTTTTCTTAAATTTATGAGCATGCTGATCTTGACTAGAGGAAGTGTTTTAACGGGTATATGGGGAATATGTGAATATGTGCTTTCTATAGTTGCCATAACTGTGTGTATAGTGTCAGTTACTTACAACTTGAATTGAACGGACTCCAGACGCTTGCACATAACTTCTAAGAGGTCTGCCTAAAGTAAAGGATAAAAGCAAGGGCATCGTCTCTGGGTTTAGTTCTGTTAGGACTGCACAGTCCCCATCCCTATTGATCAGAAGTGCTTGAAATGACTGGTACAACCTAGAGGAGAATGAATGAGGTTACTTCTTCCATTGGCCTGACAACAATGAAAGTGGGTAAGAAATATTGCTAAAAAGTAGCAGCCTATTTCCAGAGTCTTGGTACGGAAGCTGAAGCACAGGAAATGCAGCAATGGATTACTTTTTCAGAAAGGATTCCTGCAGGGAACCTGAAAGGCTCCAGATTCTTAAAGAGGTTAACAGCAAGTCTGAGGGCACAGTTTCTCAGGCAATCTGAAACCTACTGATACTGAGGCATTGCACCTCTTAAAACCAGCTCAGGAACTGAGATGTGTTACAAGACTGAGCCGAACTTGCTAATTCAATCATGGCTCTCCTGTGGCATACCCTGCCCTGCAAAGATGAGGATAATCTTGTTTACTATTGAAAAGTTCACTTGTCTGATCACTCCTTATGTCAAACTTCATACAAGACTCAAATTAGTATCTTTTAATGAAGATAACATGCTGGGCTCTCCAGCCCACGATGAGGAGCTGAGAAGAGTCAAGGCCATACTCTATCTCAAAGCCATGACAAGGGCTCAAGGTCTGGCAGCACTGATGTGACCTAGGAAACATGGAGCAGAGACTGCGGACAGCCAGAGCTCTCCTGGCATGTGGAACCATGACAGTGTACAAACACTGTCCTTGGCCCTCACGTTCAGACCTTCCCTCAGGAGAACCTGCTGCCACAGGAAGTGCTACTTGCTAATACTCAGGGAGAGAAAGCACTCTCTCTGCCTCCCTGGTGGGACTGCAAAAAAGGGGAGCTGAATCAGACCTAAACATCACCAGAACAACATTCAGATCACTGTTTTATATTCAACTTGCACCAGCCTTCTCAAAATGCTTCTGCTAATCAGAATAGCAGCTTAGCTAGTGCTCAACAGGCACCTATCTGGAGACACTGTCATCAGCGTTGTCTGTATCTGTACAGATCTAAAATGTTGCGTTATATCCTGTTTCATTATAACCTACATCCCAAAATAAATATCCATGGGGCTCACTACCAAGTGCAGCACTGGCCCCTGCATTACCCACAGGAGTGCTCGGTGCTGCTCAGGGTCCCTCCAGGCATCTGCTCATTTCAAGAGCTACCACACAGCATACTATCACTGGCTGGTTTCCATCCTGAGATGGTCTGTTTTCCTACTCAAGTATATTTCAGCTGGTTTAGGGTTACCAAAGGGGTCAACAGCCCCCATGTAATGACCTGCATGAGAGCAGAGCCAGAACAAATTCAGCCAGAGCAAAGTCCATCAAGAAAAAGAGTTATGGTTCACCTTTCTGATTTTACTTCTCCAAGGACTTTGCAAATGAAATTGAGAAAGTTTTAAAGGAAAGAGAATGAACACACAAAATGAGAATTATTACAAATACCCTTTAGAGTCTCCTATCAATTTTGAGACCTGTGGTCTAGCTATTACATCAGCACCATCCTCGGCTCAAACAAATTCCAACTGAGATAAACAACATAAGAATGGAAGAAAGACCAAAATGGGGGAAAGAAAGTTAAAGCAGGGTAGTGACAGCACTGCCTATGAGCGCAAGCCCTGTGTTGTGCTCCAGGTGAGATCCTTTCACAGCAAGGTAAGAGAAGAACCATCTACAGAAAACATCTTTGTTACAACCCTCAGCTCATGCCAGTTTCAAATGCTGCTGATTGTTTCCCTAAGCAGCAGCTTACTTTCCCAGGAAAGTTAGATTACTTTTCCCCCCCTCTTATCTAGACAAAACTTCATCAGAAACATGAAATGAGAACAACTTGTGTGGCAGATGCTCTGTTATGACAAGCTAAAAAAGGCAGTTGTGATGTGTGCATGATTATTGGAAAGGTCTCCATTATTTTGGTCTAAATAATCTGTGGTTTACAGCTGCAAATTTTTTTCAAGTAAATTATTGGTATAAAGTGATCACTGACTGTACACAGCAAAGGACCAGATGCTATTGGGTTACACTTCCCTGGACATGCAGCACTAGAGTTGGAACAACATTTCCTCAATAAAAAAAGCAACAAGTTGAAAACAACTTCAGGCTCTAACAGTGCAGTTACTGCTTATATTCCTATGCCCATTTGTGTAATGGTTTATTTTTTTTCCTTCCCAGGAGCAATATTTCAAATAATTGACTACCCTTCTCACTTACTGTCTAAAAATTGTTATTTTCAGGTCTTAACAGAAAAGGACAGGACTTCATAGAGCTTGATTCCATTCCTATCCAATTGCAACATCTTCTGCAAACTCAATCATTAATACCTAAGAAATGCCTCCAAAGGAACCCCTACAAGGAAAAGTGTTGAGAGATTATTAGCCATGCCTGTAAAAACATTCAGGGAAAAGCTTCAGGTTTTACTTCTGATGAGAGAAAACACTGAGCTTTTTACTGAAAAGTTTATATCAGACCCACAGAGACTGAGCAAGGTCCATAAGATACTCCCTACCTCTGTAGAACCATGCAAGGCCTGACTATAAACATACCTACCTCAGGACTTCTCAGCAGTGCAGGCAAAATTGTATTTCACCTCCTGGAATAAGGAGCTCAAATCCAAGGTTAAGCTGTTCTTACTGTGGGAAGGATGAAAGAAAAAGGGGCAGAGGTGTGCATAGCCAGAGAAAAAGACCTGCGAACCTTTGAAATCGGTATATCTGCAAAGGGGAAAATTGGTAGTCCTTAACTCGGTCACACCTCAGATACCCTATTGCCCTTCCATCAGCACAAGCAGCCTGGCTTCTGAAAGGTCCCAAGCAAGCAAGCTAGGATTGTAACTCCCTCCTCCCCCCACCCCCCCCCCAACCCCAGTAACTTCAATATTCAAAAGGGAAGATCCTGAGTACATTTTTTGAGGCATTTATCTAGTTTCCAGCCATTACAAAAAATGTTATTGCTTTGTTAACTCAGATACGCTTGTGATCCTTTACAACATTAGTATTATATCACAGTTTGAGAACTTTTCATATGCTGCACTTTCCTAAGGGACAAAATAAATGCAGCCTCAAGGAGTGTTCTTCACATCACTTGCTACTGGGATGGATCAGCTTATTCTGCTGCAGCATCAGAAAGTCCATTTTGGGGCAATGTGTAGGTGGAATACCAAGTTAAGATAAACTCAGTAGCAAAATATTAATATAATCAGTTGTTGTGGTGACTCAACATATGCTATTTTCCAATATAACACAACAGTAGCTCAGACCTGGCATTTTCTTGTGTGGGGTGGAAGGAAAGTAAGAGCTCTGTGGCATGGAGAGCTTCTATCAGAGAGTGCTCTACAACAGCCTGTCCACTCAGTTACTTGAACAATTTTAAAGATCTAGCAAATCTGGCACAACTTCAGGATCACAGCAACACTAGAACTAACCAGTGCCAAAAACTACATAAGAATTTGGTACAAAAATCCCACAAACCCTAGAAATTCAACATTCATTTCATAAAATTCCACCACCTGGGATGAACTCAACTACAAAGTCAAGTAACTTAGATAGGAAACTGCATATATTTGGGGGAAACATAACCCCCCACATTAAAAAAAATGATTTGATCAATTAGATTTAGCTTAGTTACCAAAATACACTTACCAGCAATTTTCAAGCCAATGCAGTCAGAAAAAGGGGAGAAGACTGCTTAGGTAGCTTCTTCGCAAAAGTTACTCTCCTCTTGCAAACAATAGGCCTGATGCTAAGATATCAGTTCTATTACATGTTTAAAAACAATATAAAACACACATTCTTCCAGGTCTGTAGAGGTAACTCTTGGTATAACCTCTTCAGCTGCACTTTGACTCCCCTTTCAACCCATCTTAATGCCATTTCTTTTGCTCCTTACTAAGTACTGGATGAATCTTACAGGAGAAGAAATATCCTCCACCAGCAGGAAAAGTCACTTCTCAGTAAATCAGTAGTTGACCTGCTGAGTTCTGCATGTGAAATTGTTAAGCCAGTTCTTTCCCCATTCTCTGTTATCTATTTTGTATAAATGATTCATGACGGCTTTTTTTATATACATGAGCATGCAGTAATTCTACAAAGGATCATATAAAATATTTATGTGGTTTAGATAAAATACACCTGCTGTGTGAATGCATTACCTACCAAGCCTTGCCTCAGTTGGACTGAATTTCTTTATTTTGGCTCTTTTTTTTTTTTTTTGTAAAGTTCCCCAAACTTTCCTGCTCTTTCAAGCCACATAATCTTCCAACCAAGGAACTTAAACTAGCATCAATGAAGTCTGCCCAAAGCTTTTGTATTTGCTGATTTTACCTTTCTAGATACTCGTAGATCAGAATTCCTGATCTGGCCAGAGCCAGATGTCATAGGTATGCCTAATCCATTGTGCTAATGGTTTTGAAGAGGATTATGCTCACAGTAAAAAGCATGCAAAAGAAAAAGTTTCTCTTGCTTGCACTGAAAGAAACAAAACAGCACTTAAAGCACTCAAAATTAAGAAAAACTGATGTCTTCTCTTTCTAAAAAGGCAGTCATTAAATAAACAAATTATGTCAGAGTACATTCATAAGGATACCACAACACAAAGACATGAATATCTGAGTTTTGCCAAACCCAAGTTTCATCTCTGCGTATCAGTGTTCCCAAAGGGAAACAACTGTGCAGTTATCATTCCATTAAGATGATGCATTGCTTTGGCTCCTTCTAGAGTGAAGAAACTAGAAGCCTCACCAACTGAAAAGAGTTTTGCTCATAATAAAAAAGATCATTTTGTTTCTCCAGTACACATTAGAACGAAGAACTTGCATGAGCCAAGGGCTTATCACTACTTCTTGATGAACTAATCTGTTAGGAATAATTACTTCAATATCCTTTTGGTATTATCTGAATCAGTGAAACAAACATCTTACCCTGCAATATTTCAGGTATGTTTCCAACAAAGAAAAATCTTATATGCACCTCTGCATTAAAACAAGTATCCTGGAAGCATGGTACCAGATGTGATCATTTTCTTTTGCACTGTAACACCTGGTGGTTTAACTATTCAAAAGAAGGTTTCTATGATCAACAAAATAATTACACAGTGATTTTAAATAATATTAAGTAAATATAAAAAACTGTTTTTGCAATATAACCTGAGAAAGCTGTTTTAGTGAGTGACCTGCAATTTATCAGGAACTGGGGAAGTAACTACTGCACTAGTTCTTTGTCTTAGGAAATGGAAGGATAAGAGAAAAAAACAGCTTTGAATAATCAGTATATTCCCTACTGATGGTTGCACATGGCCACAAGCATACCAATTCCACTGACAGCAGCAGGAAGTAGAATGAAATGCTGATGAGCAAGTTGTAGCCCAGCAATGCACTACCCTCTCTTGCCTGGCAGGCTACGTGGTTTATTCTGGTCTCTGGCAGGGCTGCATGGTGCAGTCAGCCCACAGATGTGCTGCACTTCCATTACTTCCTATATGCACTAGTAAATCCCATGCCATCAGGAGAGAGAGCGACTTCAGTCAGGTCATATGCCAGAAGCCTTCACGGACCAGTTACAGACCACTTGATCTGGATGGTCATCCTCTTTGTGAATAACACATCTAGCAGCATGAAAGAATAAACCCCTCTAGGCGTGAGCTGCCTGCTCTTAAGTTTTAAACTTATAAACAGAGTTCAACTTGTAAACACTCCCTACATACTGATTCTGGGAAAGATTTTTGGAACATCAGTCCGCAGTTGGGGTGGAAGAAGTACAGATGAGTCACTTTTTATTGGTTGCATAAACTTTCATTTCTATTCAACTGTTTTCTGAAAATGCATTTTGTTCTTTTTCTGCTTGATGTTGATTTGGCGTTGGTTTTGTCTGCACCAGAATAACACTGGTTGCTATTTTTGTGGCAAGATGTGTTTTACATATTTGTTTACAAAAAAACCACGCCATTTTCACAGCATTAATAAGCCCAATCTATCATGATTCCATAGCTGACAAATTGTGGCTTCTCTATCGTTACACTTAAGCATATGCTTTTCAGTTAAATATAATATTAATGCTGCCTCTCAGCTGGATTTTACCAGCCATATACACCACCTAAGTCCTTGTAACCAAAGTCAGAATCCAATCCAGATGGTTAATTCAAGAAAGGAACAATGCCGTGATAGTGTTCATTGTGCCAAAAACAGCATTGTTGTAACATACTAGATAACGGAGGTAGAGAATCAGTAAGTAGGTAAAGATTTCAGGTAAAGATTTTCCGCTTTGTGATGCTTTGGTGGGACTCAGCACATACAAATGTTTGGAGCACAATGCACATGGCTGCAAGGCCAGCCCCCATGCCTTGCTGGGCCCCTCAAAGAGGATGGAATGCCCTCACGAGGGCACAGCCTGGGACATCACTGCAGGGACAGGGACTGACAGCTCAGTTGTCCAAGAGACCTCCTCCACATCCATTCCAGGCAGCAGCACATTGCTCAGGGCAGCCCACACAGGCAAGGTGGGATGGAGGCCCCTGGCCTACCTGATGCCTTTCAACGTATATGCTTTATCCTGCATTCTTTATCCTAGTACTCTTTAAATACTTACCAAATGCCCACAGAGCACCAGAGAAACAACAGGACAATTACTGTCCTTCATATCAGCCAGGCAGCCAACTTATCTCAGTATCTTCTCTCAGAAATGGGGGCCAAGTACTTCTGCATACTTGTAAGCTGATTTTAAACTTCATAGGCAAATAACTTGGAATTCCATTCAATCTGGGTATTTTAATTCCTTGCCTGCCTGACGCTCTTGGTCCACTCCTATCATTTTTTCCAATAGCAAGCCCTTAGGCCTCCACTAACTATGCTGGAATTTGTGGGTGGTATTTTGACTCTCAACTATTTAAAGGTATTTAGGACTCCCAAAACAGCTGGAAATAAGAATCAAATGAATCTCAGGTGAAAGAATGAATGAATATCTAGTCTCATGTACTACAAGATCTGCTAATGATTCTAGAGGGAGTCAACAGTTTACATTGAAGCAAAGCTTATTAGTCCTCTCCATGTGTGACTGACTGCAGCCACTGGTTATATTGAGGGATGGGAAAGGATGGAAAACCAGAGAGCTCCCAGTGTTATCACAGGGGCTAACCAGTAAGGGAGCCAGTCTCCTTCACTCTAAGTCTAGCCATTACAGCCCATTCCCCCTTTCGTTCCCTCTAACCAGTAACCAGCCATGTCTCACCACCCAAGAATGAAACTGCCGACAAATAGGTTACGTTCTAACAAAGGAATTCACATTTTTTCCACCATCTCAACTTTCCTATTTTAGAAGGTTGGTTTTGGCTTCCCTCCCCCCCCCATGCCTTCCCAGCAATACGTATGCCTCTTTCCCCCCCTCCCATTTCTTTGAATGTATTTCAACAGACGCTTGTGTGGTCCTTTTCCCCCTGCCTCTTGCACACCCACCCACCTCTTTGTAGGAACTATAAAGAGAAGAACAAGTACACTTTTCCTAAAACAGGTTGCTGTGGACCAAGTGATAAGCAGCATCACCTTAAACACAAAGGCAACATTTAACGAAGTAAGTGGACAGGGTGCAAACTCCAAGGAGACAAAATTGCTGCTACACAGCCCACACTGAGGAATGTCTCCAAATACTCATGAATAAACAAGATACAAGGGAGCAAGGGCATTCAGTCACAAAGATGGATGAAGTAACAGTTTCTTCTCAACTGCTTGGCATTTAATATATCAGTGAGATGGCAGCAAGCCTGGGCTTTAGTACAACTCGAGCCTGCAAGGATAACAGTTTTTCTGTGCCTTGTGGGTGCCACAATTATGCCTTGTCAAACAACAGTGTGGGAACATTTGCAGCATTTTGCCTTCAGAGTGAAAGAAGCAAATAATTATGTCAGAGACGTTCCAAGGCTTCACTAATAAATATTATGATATGAGTTTATAATTATTCTTGTTTCTCTAAGTGGACACCAGTTAGCCTTGCACTTTGCTGACAAAACCTTTCCATTCTGCACAAAATGGAATCTTTGAATGTGCTTTTTGCGCTAAAGTAATACAACTCAATGTATCCAAACATACCTCATGAGTCACAGCAGCTGAGTAAAAGGTAGAGACCAAGCGTTGGCATTGTGTTCTTACAGTTATGAATACAGACAAAGTTGTGAAATTTAAGGCAGTAAGGAACTTACCACCTTGCCATAACCCCTGTGAAATTTTCTTCTCAGAATGCATTAAAAGTGCATGCAATTAGCCCAATATGAATAGTACATAATTTACCTTAATGTCAAGCTGCCTTATAAGTCAGATAGCTTCAGTCAACTACCTGTACCTTAGCTGCCTTTCTTACTTCCATCCACAATTTTTTCTTTTAATGCAGTGAGTGTTGTCCCTCCCGCTCCCCAGTTCCTGTGAACTTTGATTTTTGCTTTGGAAATACATCCAGTGAAGTTTTCCATCCTTCTTCTCCTGTAGCTCCTCTATTAGAGGGAATGAAAGGGAAAAAAGGAGAATATGAGAGGAAGAAAAGCAGAAGCAAATCTGAATGTCTCTTTACTGTGCCAAGAAAGGAGGGGAACTATTTCCAGTTATATTCCCCTCCTCCAAGCTCAGCCACTCCACAGGAGAGGAGACAGTAGCTGGCTAGAGGCAGCAAGGGGCTTATGAGCAGCTGCCGTAGGAGAACTGGCAGCATCCAAGTGGTCAGAAAGGTTTCATTTCTCAGCAAATCAGGATCTCTGATGTAAAGCTCATTTCTTTCTCCTACTTTGCTGCTTAGTGTTATCCCCACTCCACTCTACATTACGCTTTGAGGAAATGTTTTTCTCAGTTGATTCTCCAGAGCTGTCCACCTGTGGTAATACCTGAATACCACTCATGCAATTCATTCTTCATCAGCATTAGTCAGACTCCCATCTTCCCTCACAGGGAAGTGAATGAGATAAAGGCTCATCACAAACAGCAGCTTTTCACTGATTGAACGGATCTTTGGAAAAGTGAAGTTGAACACAAGTTTGGTAGGATAAAAACTTCTTACAAAGACTCTGGACATTCAGAAGCAGCCAAGAAAATGGATTTTGAAACATATAGAAGCCTTTATAGTACCTTAATTTGTAGTAGTAAACAAGACACGGCCAGAGCATAATCCTTAACTACAGGCCTAAGACCAACCTACAGCGTTTAACTAGTCAACATGGTGCCTGACATGGTTTTGACTTTTATCAACTCAAACTATGCCCAGTCCCCATGGACCACAGAAAGCTCCTGATAGACAAGGTGGTCAGAGGCACCCTACCTGGGGTGGAGGGTCTCTAGCCATTTAGCTGCAAGTTGAACCATACCTCGCCCCACCAGAGGGGCAAGGTTTGCTAGTACAGACATACGCACAAGTCTCAGGACAGGAATAACACCAGATACATGAAACAGGAGAACTTTTCCCAGAGAACAGGGCCTGATTCCTGATACCACCACACTGAGCAGCGTGCTGTGTACCCTGCATAGAACCACAGAACCATTTAGGTTGGAAAAGACCTTTAAGATCATCAAGTCCAACTTTTACCCTAGCACTGCCAAGTCTACCACTAAACCACATCCCTAAGCACCCCATCTACACAGCTTTTGAATACCCCCAGGGATGGTGACTCAAGCACTTCCCTTGACAGCCTGTTCCAATGCTTTGCAACCCTTTCAGTTAAGAAATTTTTCCTGCAATAGCAACAAGATTTCATACAGTCACCACTCCCAATTTTGCTTGCTTTCATAGACACTCTCTACCCCAGGGACTGCTGGTTGTCTCTTGTCAGATACTCTTCTCAACCCAGCAGACAGAAGGTCAGACAAAACATAAATCACCCATTATCCAGAGGCAGCAAGTTTTGCCCTTTCATAAGTCAAGCAGCTGAGCACTGCTATCAGCTGGCAGGTCACTACAGCAGCAAGCAATGCCTGGTCATCCAGCCCAAAGCTCAGCAAATCCAGACCTCTGCCCCCTCTGCACCACAGGGCACCTCCTCATGATCAAGGCTGCCTGCAAGGAGGCTCGATTCCATCATTCAGTAAAGCAGGCTGTCAGAGATGATTATCTGGGCATTTAGCCTACATTTTTCATGTTTATACTACTTTATGCATATAAATAAGCTATATGTATACATTAGCTATTCTACATTTTAACTGCCAAGTATTTCTGAGTGAATATTAAGGAGCTGCTAATAACATGGCAAGGCTAATTAGACATTGAACATGTTGCTATGTAGCTAGCATTTTAAGATGAACTACAGCTGCTGTGACAGGATTTTATTTATGTGCAAGAAAACACCCTCTTAAAGTGATCAGAGATATTATCCTAAGAAATACAATCTCAAATTATTTCAGCTGTCAAAATAATAAAAATTTGATGGGAGCAAAGCAAGCCATTTAACAATTGTATAAGAAACTCCAATCTATAGGAAGAGATGAGGCTTGCTTCTTATATCCTAGATGATTGTGACTACAATAACACTATCTATGATGGATTTAGATGAGATGATCTAATCTTAAACAGAATAAAAAGAGAAATACATATTAACAAAAGAACAGATGAAAAGTGTCAGCAGGTATGCTACATATCTCTCAGTTGTCAAAAGATATCAAATACCTTTTAAGAGTTCAGTAAATAGTTGCTCTGAACACTAACAACAAATAAAAACAGTTAATTTAAACAAAGACTAAAGCAGCAAGCAAGCCATACTACACTGGTCCAGCTGGATCTCCTACTAAGCGTCCTCTATCATCAGCCAAAGTATTATTTTCCTATTCTTGATTTACATGGTAGATCAAAGTCTGAAATATGCCTTTCCTTACAAAGTGTGATTGCCAACTGTTGATGTGGCACAGCAAAGTTCCATTTCTTTTGCCATTCTTATCCAAACCATTGTTCTTTAAGGATTTTTAATTACAGTTCCTATAAGCACTCTTGAAATATGAAAATAAACCTAATTTAGCATAGCTTGTAATTCTTCTCAAACACCACATCAAATTATACTTCTCACTGCAGTTGTATAGACTGTTATTTAATATTGTGCCTTCCGATAGCTGTGCAAACTACAGTGAGTTTACACAAATGTTTGGAAATAAAGCAATTCAGCTGATAAGATAAATACCCAGTTGAACGTCTCCAAGCAACATAAATTCACATAGAAAGAAATTGTTATTAAAATGAAGTATCAAGAGCAGATACAACTGTGCACAGAGGAGTCAGAACTGATAAACAGCAGAGTGGCTACATTAAAATGGAGAAAAACTCATAATTTAAAGTCATATTGGTTCTGCAGTAGAAAGCTTAATCAAGTCTTTGCAGCTACAGCAACTGCCTACAAAAGGACATACATGGGTCCCACGACCTCACAGCATTACTGAGGCATTCTGAACTCTGAATGATTTTAAGAACTGGAACGTATCCAAACAGGCTGAGGTACAGTATTCCCAACTCATGCAGAATTGCCCTTGAAATAATGAAGTTGGCACAACATCTTTGAGCAAAAGCAGACTTCCATAGCAGGACGAAGCACTGAACCATTTAGACCAGCAGGAACAGAGATTAGATGCAGCTAATGATGATGTTTTACATAAACAGGATCGAGCAGGTTATCCCCTTGCATTTCAACGGCTTTCTCTCTTCCAGACAATCTGTAACCCCTGTGATGTAATAGGAAAACATTTCTCCTGTCTGGGGGTTTCCCTTTTTATTATTTTTTTTAATACTAAGGTCTAAAGATACACTGCAGGGTTATTTTAACAAATTGTTTCCCATGGTTCAAACCTATCTATTTAAAATCATGCATCTAAAACAAGACAGGTAACAACTGTCACATTCTTGAAGGCATCAAAACATAAGGAAGATTTTGCCAATATTTAGAACAAACAAAAAACCCACCAAGACTGAAAGTCAACAAGCAAAATTGGCTAAGTAATAGCCCTGCATTAAAACACTGGCATGGGCTCTATATCCCAAGACTGTGTAAGTTTGAGGTTTTGACTGTTAAGTGAAAGAGATTCTTCATTAACTACTCTAGGGAATAGACAATATAGTGGCCAGAAATAGCTTCTTGCATTCAAAGGATAGCACCTTTTGCTAGAGAAAGCTACCATCTTCCAGGAGGAATAACCACCTGAGAGCAGCTACTGGAGTAACCCCAAGTGGACAGCAAGGATGTCCTCTTCCACAGAGGAAAGAGGACAACAAATGTGGTGCCCTGGATGAGCTGAAACCCTGTGGAAGGGTAGAATGCTCTAGTGACAATTTCATATGGAATATTTTTCTCAAACCTACAGAGAATATTATACAGAGACTTTAACCTGAACTATAGTCACTCTTTGTAATCCTCTCTCACTCCATACTTGGTTGTCAGACTTCAAGATTCCCCAGTCTGAAACAGGAAACTTTACCTAAGAAGCAAGCAGACTCCCTGGCACAGCACATTGGAGTGCAGAGGAGCCAGACTTGAGTTTTCTCAACTCTTCTGAGGCCTGCAGAAGAAACAAAGCTAAGAACTGTATGCCCAAAGAGGCAAGCGTCTCTCAGACTTGGGTAGGAACCAGACAAACTGGTTGATCTAAAAGATTAGAAAGAGTTTGGGTGTCCCTAAGCATAGGCGAGTCCCTAGCAAGTATAGAAGATTGTGCCTTTAAGGTCTAGCTGATGCTCCAAATCCAGTCTTTCATTACAGTCAGAGAATCAGCCAGAGCTTAGACCATGACTGAAGCAGAATTATTTTGAACTTAGGTGGTCTTGGTCTTAATTATTAAAAAAGGATGTCAATTATTTTGGACTTAGAGGTCTTTGAAACATGGCAAGATTTTTTGCAACAACAGACCTGCTGAGGTTAACAAGCCCATCTTCACTTCAAGAAGAACATGGGCAAAGATTTGTTTATATTTTAATGTGGGGATAAAAAGTACTTCTCTTGCAGCTTTGTGCAGAACATTACAAAACTGACTACTCTACTGAAGAGTGTAAAAAACATTTTCTTTAGACATGGTACAACTAAGACTATGTCTGACAACAGGTTACATCTTAGCAAGTGTGAGTTTAAATCATTTGCAATGAAGTCTGAATTTGCAACTTTAACAAGCCATTCCTATTAACTCCAACTAAGGGGCTGGTAGAAAACAGAGTGTCTACTATAAAAGCTATAGAATCAGACCGTGACCCATATTTAATACTCTTAAAAAGACAAGTGGAGAATGGACTATTGCCTGATTATACTTTGCTTGCAAGAAAGTTGAAAACAGGTATTTGCACTGTTACCAATTAATGTTAGATTTTGAGGACTTGGAGAGCTGTAAATACACAAAATAAAGTCCTGGGTCTAATTAGGAACCCCAAGACCTCTCAGGGTCTGGGAATGATTCTGTACATATCCATGACAAGACATTCTCTTCTTTTTCCAGAAGACATAACACAATAGTCACACAAAACCACCACTGTAAGTGAACTTTGTGTTGAAGTAGTAAGACATTTTCATCTTGTTCCAGAAAAGGTGAGATAAACATGCACATGGTCATTCATTCTTCAAGATGGGCGACAACAGCAGGCCACTGCGGCCAGCCATCCTCGCATAGCACAAATAGACTTATTTTCTCCAGCAACACTGCTGCAGATGTTCCTGGGGCGACAAGAAGATCATATAATAAGTAGCAGAGCACACCTCAGAGACTAGTTGAATATAAGGGGCCCTTAGGTTGTTCTAACATATCTGGAATTCTGTATTGCATCAATGGGGATTGTAAATTACCATCATTCAGATATCTATCTGAAGAAGCACCATGCAGTAAGTACATTTCTGGTTTGAAGAGGAAGACCTGTCAGGAACAGATCTTCCATCAGACAACATTCATTAGCAGGGTGCAACCCCACCACAGGAGCCCTTCTGAGCAGCACAAGAACCCTATTTTCACCCTCAGAGGAGAGCCCAGATGGGTGGCAGGTGATCAGGGCAAATACCTCTGTCCATTGCCAGAGAACAAAGTAGACAGGGATATTTTCCCCTATTCATTTCTGACAAAGGTAAACTACCTGTTCCATAACAATCAGAGCAGAAAATATAGGGCCAGTTGCCTAGTTTTAAAAATAAATTCACCCTCAGAACAGTCAAAGAGCATCTCAGAGAGATGGTGATAGTCTCCTGCTCCAGGAAGAACACCATTACAATTCAGGCATTTATTCAAGGCAGGAGAAAAAAAAAAAACAAACAAGAAAACACCACAAGACTGAGATGAGCTTGGCACAAGCAGAAGACAAAGGTATATTTTGCCTGGCAGATGAGCCTGTAATGATGCCCAGAACATGATTTGGCTGGAACCTTAGAGTTCCGAGGTAGAAACCAGTTCTCACATTCACGGAAATCAATGGAAACACTTCCAGAGATTCACCTAGGTGAGATTTGGACCGAACCCTTACTGAACACAAGTGAACAAATGAAGCAATATAGCAACTGTTTTCAGGGAGTTTGAGGTTTGTCTGAAGCAAGAATTTCCAGATAAAACCTCCCTACAAAGAGGGACTTCTGCCACAGTAAGAGCTCTTTCAGTTCCATTATAGTCGGCTGAATATGAGCCAGCAGTGTGCTCAGGTGGCCAAGAAGGCCAACAGCATCCTGGCCTGTATAAGCAGCAGTGTGGCCAGCAGGGCTAAGAAGCGATTGTCCCCCTGTACTCAGCTCTGGTGAGGCTGCACCTCGAGTACTGTGTTCAGTTTTGGGCCCCTTGCTACAAGAAGGACATGGAGGTGCTCAAGAGAGTCCAGAGAAGGGCAACAAGGCTGGTGAGGGGTCTGGAGAACAAGTCTTATGAGTAACGGCTGAGGGAGCTGGGATTGTTCAGCCTGGAGAAGAGGAGGCTCAGGGGCGACCTTATCGCACTCTGCAGGTACCTTAAAGAAGGCTGTAGCAAGGTGGGGGTTGGTCTATTGTCCCACATGCCTGGTGACAGGATGAGGGGGAATGGGCTAAAGTTGCGCCAGGGGAGGTTTAGGTTGGATATCAGGAAGAACTTTACTGAAAGGGTTGTTAGGTGTTGGAATGGGCTGCCCAGGGAAGTGGTTGAGTCACCATCCCTGGAGGTCTTTAAGAGACATTTAGACTTTGAGCTTAGTGATATGGTTTAGTGGAAGACTTGTTAGTGTTAGGTCAGAGGTTGGACTAGGTGATCTTGGAGGTCTCTTCCAACCTAGACGATTCTGTGATTATAGGTTTCTGTTAACTTAATTTGCCACTAGATGAACTCCACAAGCACTTTAACAAAGTCACTTCAATATATCTGAGTGAACAGAACATATACCATGAAACACATGCTCCTCTAGCTAGTTACTTATTGTTAGAAGAGAAAAAGCTTCAGAACTGGTTCCTTCCCCCGCACCACACTTTTCTCTTTTTAAAATTAATTACAAACAGCGCAACTCTGAGGTCATAAGTACCACTTCAGAAAGTATTTGCTTCAATGGTTCTGGACTTCAGATTTGTGGGTTAAATACAATTTAGTCATGTCTGCTTGAGCCTTTGGTGTTCTTTACAAAGAGACAGTGGCAGTTCCCAGAAAAGCTGCTTTGCATTTCAGACCAGTAAATGTTACCCATTAGTAAATTATAAATTGACAAGAAAGAGTTTGAAGAGAAGCTGAATGGTTATCAGCTGTCAGGACTGTTCAGACAAGGTATGGTCAGGTAACTACTGGGGTAGTAACAGTATCATTATGTATGAACAACTTGGTCTGTCTGGGCAGAAACATGAAAGGCCTGTTATACTCATGTTAAAAGAAACACTCAGCCCATGGATCTCCATCAACACCAATGCACTGAACAGCTATCTGGAGACACGTGTTAAATGACCATAATCTCGACACTGTAGCTACAACAGAAACCCTTGCGCATAACAAAGCAAAAGGCACACCCCAAATCTCGAGCCCCATCCAGGTTTTGGAAAAGCCATTCCTTACAGGCCACCCTCCTTCCC
Organism: Cygnus atratus; assembly: GCF_013377495.2. Taxonomy (NCBI): domain Eukaryota; kingdom Metazoa; phylum Chordata; class Aves; order Anseriformes; family Anatidae; genus Cygnus; species Cygnus atratus. Next base: position 37,494,195 of record NC_066363.1, read on the forward strand.
AACCACAGCAATCTCTAATACACACACTTGCTTTGAACACAGGAAAGCAGACCACCTTTAGGCAGAGGGGGAAAATAAAAATAAAAGCCTCACACTGATTCTGCCTAGTCCAGCCAGCCACACTGCTGACCCCACCAGGAGAGGCCTACCCAGAAGCTCCACATCTCCTTTCCATATGCACCAAGAACAGCCTGCTTTTACACATGGCTGGGGATGTTCAGCTGTCCAGGGGGCACTTGACTCTCCAGCTTTCTGATTTCCGCTGCATCAAGGCATGTCCCATGACAGGCCGGGCAGGAATCACATCCCCAGTTCTCTGCTAAGCCAACACAATTGCTATGCACATGTTGATGAGGCATGCCAGCTACTGCTTGCACCACCTCACTGCTACCTGCATGGATGGAGTAACTGTGGGTAACAAGAGTCAAATCATGCAGCCACGGGCAGGTTGTTGGCCTGAGATAAAGGAAATAGAGCAAGTCCAGGATGGCAGGGGGTGATGAGGGCATATAAGGAGCATAAGGCAGTATGGATGTGGAGCACTTCAATGAGCTGTGGGGCACCAGTAGTGACAACACTCACCAGGATTCAAACCATTTGCCCCTCACTTTTCCACACTGTCCCCACCCAAAAGTAAACAAGCATCCCTGTCTGTGAGCCTAAAGAGCTGTCACCACAAACAAAAGATGTGTTTCCCATTTGCCACATCACCACAACTGTAGGCCTCAGATGATCAGCCTGGCATCCTGCCACTGAACACTCCCCTCCTGTCAACTGAGGTACCAGGTCCAGCCAAGGAAATTTACAGCTGTTTATTTCTTTGTTTCTGACTCATTCTTCTGCCTCAGTCCTCCCTTGGCACTACACAATAATTGAGCAATAGTGCATGCATCTCATATTTCCACTATCACAGGTTCAACACAGAGCACAAACCACAGAGGCAGATGTGCCATGGGTGCACACCCCTCCAGACATGGGCTGCGATTCCTCAGTCTATGAATAGATGTCTCTCAGACTAGCAGGCAGCCCATGAATCAAGAACTGCAAAATATCCGGTATTATTTATTGTCAACACTCAAACTCATCTCCTGGTTTGACGGCTGGCATCTTCATCAGGTCAGACACTTTTTCCATGCCAAATATTTAATATTTGGAGACAATGGCAAGATCCTCACATACCTCGAATCTCATCTTTCTACATCACACCAGAAGTGTGGAGCAGCTGAGGTAGCCTGGAAATGTGCAGATTTGTTTTGAGTTCAGTGAAACCAGGAGGTGGTGTGGGACTAGCAAACAGACACAAATCTGTTAGGAGACAGTGGAGATGACAGTCCTGTGGTGGTGGTTGCTGTCTGCAGAAGGAGAGGGGAACAAACTGTGCATACCTCTGATCATTTGCAGGAATAACACCATTCCACCAATAAGTTTTCCACTTACAAGAAATCTGTCACTCAGAGCTACAGGTGCTTACACCACTCAGTTCCAGCTACATCCAGCTATTGGGGTACTTTTTCAGCTTTGTAAAATATCCTCATTACATATCATATCTGATACCACACTACTGTAAATGGGGATAGACACAATATCCTGATCTGAGCAAAGACCAGCTTCCCCTGAACTTAAGCATTTCCTTAATTTGCTGTCCATAGTAACTCCAGGGTTTATATGGCTACCATTAAGGTTAGGCTGACATTGCAGAGATGCTGTAGGAACAGTTGATGTAACACAGCTCCCATCTGGAGAAGGTGGTAATCTAAACAGACACATGGGAACGAAGGTAAGCAATCTGCCAGCAATGGCAAAAACAGGGGGAATCCATACCTCCTCCTGTCCCACTTCATGCGGTTTCCACGGCATCGTCACCATTAGCTACACCTTTCTGAGGCAACTTTCAAGGCATTTGCTGACTCCCTTTACATTCCTCCATGCACAGACTGTGCCACAAGGGATACGCTCTAGTGTTGTTTACAGTACGACAAGTAACAGCATAGTCTGTACAACTTCCAAAGGAATTCCTGGTTGCTTACTCTGTGGTTATCATAATACTCATATGGTTTCCTGGTTACTTCTCTTTGCAATGTTTATATGCCAAGAACAGATGATCATTTCATAGAAACCAAAGAGCCTAAGTGCAGAGACAAATTACAGTATAGAGACAAAAATTTGGCACATTATACTTACAAAGTAGGTTAAATCAAAGCATTTTAAGCATTTAGGAAATATGTGCAAACTGATATTTATTTTCAGGAATATCTTTTTTCCATGCTGGACAATGGCCACCCATGTTTTTGTAAATTAAACTCTAAAATGTAATTCGAAAGGTAAGGCTGGAATCCATTCTTACCACACAACTCTGTCATTAAGGTGGAACAGCATAGTATTTGCAGGAAGTCCTACACTGACCAGCTACTTTCATATGGGCAGTAGTTTTTCCACCAGGAACTCATTTGAGTCATATGAAATGAGACTAATACTTTTTTTTTTTTTTTAAAAGAATCCCATGTGCAAACTATGAAGATAGCTAGCAATGAGACAACCTCACACCTAACTTGAATGGTTCTTATTCTGCATATTGCATTTAAGCCCATAATATGAGTTTATTCCTTTCCTTTGTTAGTGTTACTTAAAAGAAACCACAAAGGTGTAGCACAGATTAGTCACATCTGAGAAACTCCAGCACATTAGTTTGCCAGTTATAGCAATCTGAATCAAGTTCTGTGTAAAGCCCCCACTAAAAAGAAAGAAAAAGCAGGACACAAAGATTTGCCAAAGCTTGCTCAGATAAAGAGGGGATCCTTGAACTCCTTAGCAGGAGCCAAGCAAAATGCATTAGCTTGCACTCCCAGTATGTAGGGCCAAGGGGAAAACAAACAGAAAGCTAGACTCACTTTTTGGCCCTGTGCCCTTTCCACACCGTAAAATGACTAAGGCAGCATGGAAGAAGTGTTCTCTGTACCGTGCTGAACTGTACAGGCCAGCTTGCTTGTATCCTTGCGTCCCAAGGCCTTTGCTTTAATAGAACAGGAGTAAACACAATGCTTCTTTTTGGGTGCCTGCATGATGTCCAGTGATTTGCCTTCCATAACTTGAAGGTTTGACAGCTTCCATATTGTTGAGGAACACACTGAAAGTGATGCTGCGCAACAGGGAGAACGAGGTGCAGCTTTGTACTTAACGTGATCTAGACTTCCACACTGCGTGCAGTAGGAATAAAAATAGTCATTAGTGAGATGAAGTATAAATTTTACACCCCTGTAGTCAGTTGCTTAACTGATCTTTCCAGAAACTTGGCAAAAGAAGTGTACTGCAGCTATGCATATATTATACTTAACGGTGGCCATTAAGCCTGCAGTCACAAGATTCAGTCTGCCTTTTGCTGCTAAATTTGTACCGCAGCCTCACAGATTTTGTAATAGTTACTGACAAGGTACAAAATAATAGTCCTGTGAAACTGTGACCCTGATTAGTAATGGGGTAGCTGCACCCCCCTCTTTAACTTCATTGGTCCCAGTGAATTTATACCAACAATAAATTTGGTTCGCTCTTTGAAGATGAAAAGTGCTATAACATACACTTTATTAAAACTGCTATAAAGACTTGTTATTTTTGCTCATATACCTGCTGAGTGATGGTTTCCAGAAGTCTAACAGCACCCCCTCCCCACCCCCCCCCAAACACACTTTACTTTCTGGCTTGGAGCACTTCTCTTTAAAATTGTAAGCCACTTTTCCAGCTCTTGACGTACAGCTTCTTGTATAATTCAGGGCTATAGATCAGCCTTTCTATAACCCAGACAGCTGTGCTGAACTGCATCTTTACCATAACTTAGAAGTGATAGAGCATTTTTATAGGTGGAGATGATCCAGGAGCCCAGGTTCAGAGTCAGATGCTGATCTTGACTCTGTCCAGATTGTAAACTGGTGAATTTGGGTTCAGATGTGACAATGCCAAATTCTCACCGTCTTTGATCCCAATCAGAAGTCTCCCAAGATAATTTCACTTATGATATCTACCCCACCATGACAACTTTCTTTACACTGTAGAAATCCTTAAAAAAAAAAATAAATAAAACCATAACCCTGCAGGGCTTTCTTTTAAGAAAAACTTCTGCTTAAAAAAATTGTCCTTTGGTACAGGTCTCAATCACTGGGTGAAGTATCAAAACTCACACGAGTTTATTCCTTTGAGGTTTCAAAGGACAGAAACATTACCGCTAGCAAAGCACAGCCCAGGTTTCTAATACCTGGTTGCAAGCATACCACAATATAAGTCTATGATCACCAGGCTCCTCAAAAACATCAGTCAGTCCAGATAAGTGCCTTTAAAAGGGGTATTCCTCTTCTAAAATAGCCTGCTTAGCATTTTTAAGCTCCATTGTATAAATGCCAATAGCATTACTTCTGAGCAGTACTTAAGGACTTCAAAAAAAAGGCCTTGTTCTGATTATTAACCGCAAACTTATCTTCTGAACTTTTCCTCCTCCCTATTTAACAGCTCTATCATTTGTTTCAGTTTCTGTGAGCATGAACCAGCCAACTAGCATCTCAGACTACAGCTGCTAATCATCTTTAAAGCGTCCTGCTTGTACCTAGAGTGCCTTTCTCCTATACAGAAAATACACACACCAAGACTTCACATGAAGAGGAAAAAGAGTTGATGAAAAATATCTGGATTGTCTTGCACTACATGCAACTATTAAATAAGTGAAACCAGCTTATACATCAGCCACAAGCACTGAAAATGAACTGGAATAGTCAACCACATATCTCACTTCGAACATGCTTTGAGCTGCACGACACAGAATCTGATGAACATTACTTTTCCAAGCATTTGACAGTCAAAAATCCCTGCCTCAATGACAATTCAACCTGAGTGATATTTGCACTTAATGTCTTAAAAGATCATTTCATGTCCGCTAATGAAGTGTCTTGCTTGTGATCAAAGCAATAAAAACTGTTCAGGTCTATTCTTTTTTGGTTTTCTTCTGGCAGTTAAATGACCACAGCCTGGTTATGCCACTACACCTGCCCCTTTCCTAAGATGCCAAGAAGTCAGAATTATCACCACAACAGGTTTCTCTCTCTGAAACTTCTATTTCTTACAAATAGATTTCCAAAACCCCCACTCCTGCCTAAGAGTTTCTGTTAAGGATAGAAAAAAGTTCATAAAACCACACAAAAAACTCCTCCAAAGTGTAGGCATGAAGAGTTTTTTTTTTGGTAGCAAGTGTCTCTTGCCGCTCCATGCATCACTTCCTTCAAAGGCTATACTTGGAAGAGGATGCTCTTTTCCCTTCACCCAGAGGGGTTCCTTTGGAAAGACAAACTTGCATAAGAAATGTGTTAATTTAACACATATCCTAGCTGTCGCACTGCTTCCTTCTATCCTGTTATACTTTTTAATGGCTTGCCCACATGAAGATATTTTCATTACATAGTAAACAAAGGAACAAAGGGATCTGATGTCCCTCAGCAGATTTGAAAAAAATAAAAAGTTGTTAGGTCCTATTTTAGGATAGGAGAAAATAGCTGATCCAAAACAAACCAGGACTCAGAGACTGCCACGACATGGAAGTAGGTCTGCTTCTGCCAAAGAATTTGCTTTGAATTGCTTCAGCCATTATCAAGCAACTTTCCAAAGCATCAGCATTAACCTTTTGCCAAAAAAATATACATTGATAGTGAAATTTACAAGTACATACATACTAAAACCATATACTAAATTCAGCTATACAGAAGTCAATTCTAGACTGCTAGAGTGATGAAGATAGGAAATTCTTAATCTCTTCCAGTTAAAACAAAACAAACAAACACAAAAAGAAAGGAAGCATCTCCAGTAGTTGCTTCACACCTGTCTTTAGTTTTCTTGACAAAATGAACAGGTCAAACAGGCCAGCAAAATAAGAGGAGGTTGATTCAGGGCTTCATCCAGTTGGGTCTCGAAGACCTCCAAGGACAGAGACAGCAAACCGCCCCTGGGCAGCCCCTTCCCATGCTGAAGTGCCCTTATAGTGAAAAGGGTTTTCTTCTTTATATCTACAAATATAATTATTTTGTGTTTATATTATTATAAATACAAACTGTAGTTCTATACACATACACACATTTTCTTTCTATCTTTCTCTTTAAATTCAATCCTGCTCTTAAACATAGGCCACACACAGCTCCCACAGATATCAGTGGCAGCGCATGTGTGTATCTTTGGGCTAAACCTAGCTTATCTAGAACATCTTAGGCATACAGCCCAGATTCACTTTTTAATAATACATTGCATTTGAAGTCCATCCACTCTACATGAACACTGATGTAAAGAAAAGCACAGGGTTTATTTTGGATTCTTAAACAAAGATTTCAAGGTCTACATCACTACACAATGCTTCAAGTCTTATAAGCTGCCTATCCCATCACAAGCTGCACTTAAATGGAGAAGGGAAAACAAATAAATAAATAGCACCCAGGCGTTTAATACTGAAAGTTAACTTTCACATACACAGCTGAATTGCTTCATAACTTCAGTATTAATTCTTATGAATATAATGTATTTTAAAACTCAGTTTCTAAAAAGAAAACAAAACAAATACAGGCAACAGACTAGCAAAAAACAGTATTCTCCACGTTCTGCTTTCTAAATGTTTCTAAATAATACAAGTCCTTGCTAGGAGATATGGAGGGAAGTCATAGGCCCAACATGCACATATCCAATATCAATATAACTTACTTCTATTTTCTCTGTATTTTCTTCACATTAAAAATTAAAGCACAGAAAAATACCTTCTACTATAGCCTTACCTCATACATCCATCGTACATTTATTGCAGCTCTTCCCTTGCAGCAGCATTCCAAAACCTGCCCTCTGTGCTCTCCATTTATGCTCACCTGCTGCCCAAGTGCAGTTCATTAAGCTGTACACCTGCAGTGACTTAACTTGGGCTTTACTCAGCTTTTAACTCAGCCCAGAACCAGCAAAAGCATTTACTCTGCATGCTGTCATTAAATATTGTCTTCTCCTCAGGGTTTTCACACCTATGATACTCTCTGCTAATTTCCTTAACTCATCAAACTCCAAATATTCAGTAGGTAGCTGAAAAACAGCTATTTACTCTACCAAATACACACAAATGTGTAACAATTTATTTAATTAAAAAAAAAAAAAAGTAAAAGATATTTTCCAGCTTAGGTGATGTGGGTGACAATTGCACTAAAACAGGTGCAATCAGTTGCGTAACTGCAAATCATTTGATACTTCAGTGTGTCAGAAGGAGGTGAAAGGACTATTTAAAGCTTTTTCTTTTTCACATAGCCTAAACACCATTTTAACTAAAAATACCTGTTATGGGGACAGCCTCTCCATATGAATATCGTGGCTTTTAAATTCTGTCTGCGTTTAAAGCTTGTGCGAAGCATATGCTGTTTATGATCTTCCATATATACAGAAAAAAATAGAGTAGGTCTGAAGTTAGGGCTGCACACCAGGGAAAGAGCATGTAGTGACGAAAAAGGCTTTTCTCTCTATTCCTGTACTATCTCCCAAATCTCTAGAGATGTTCCGCTCACGAGTGGCTTCGTGGCCTGTTCTGTAGAAATAAAGTGCATTTCCAACCACAGATGAGATGCTTGAGTTTCCCAGGGGGAGCTCGTGGTGGAGATTGCCTTCCCGTGACCCTGCACCTTTAGGGCTGAAGTTATCCCTGATGTAACTTGACTGACATTGCTAATGTTATGTGAGCGATCCAATTCCCTTACCTCATTTGTTTTACTTTTAAAACCAAGGATGCAGGGCCACCCACTCCAAAAGAGTAAACCACCATATTTCCATTTATACCTGTACAGATACAACAATTTAGAGCCAGCTAAAAACCTGCCCCATAGCCACTAACGTTGGGTAAGATTTCATGGTCAACATGGGATGATTTTCAAGTGAAGGAATGTTGACACTAACATAGTCCCAACCAGTTTAGAGCTGGACTCAGGTTATCTTGGGTTGGTTTACTGGGGGTTGAAGGTGTACAGAACCCTCTCCAGCTTAAGGGTATATATAAACAGCAGTTGAGTACAACAGGCAGGAGGTTGTGATGGCATCGCCCACAGTGCTTGGGATGTATCATTTCTAGGTGGGCTAATGATGATCAGAAGTCTCAACCCTCCAGTGATCACCCCTCGCAGATAGCTGGTAACTCTCTGAGGTTGTGTTAGAGGTGAGCTTTCACTCAGAGAGTACCTACTATTGATCCATAAAGTCCTGTAAGCTATTCTTTCTGATTTAACCAGTGGCTGTGGTGCAGTAAATCCAGAAGCTGTCATTCCCGTGATAGGTTCCCTTAACTTTCCATCAAGGGCTGCTGACCTTCATGTCCACACAACTGCTTTTGCAAGGTAGTGCAGAGGTCAATGGCTTCTATGCTCTGTTTTGCATTGGTCACGTGATTTATGAGCAGAAATCCTGTAAAAATGAAATTTCAGCCGCATTTCCTTCACTGACAGGTTAGCAAACATCTTATAAATCACATTGCTAGTGCCAAAATCCCTGCCAGTGATCAAACAGATTCTATCAAGCTTTGATAGCCTCTAAAACCAAGTTCCATAATATCCTGTTCAAATTCATTATTAACTTGCTATTGGAAAATGTCATTGAACTAACAATATTCATTACAATGCCAAATACTCAAAGTACCTGAAATACCTGCAAATAAGATAATCTAAAAATATGGATTTATTATTGTATCCTGGAAAGAACAAGGAAAGTAATTTGATTATAAAACCCCCACAAATCCTGCGCACCAAGTAATCAGTCACATTTTATACACTGACTTTCTTCACATCTGTGCAAATAAAGCTATTGTTAAAATGCATGAAGCACTGTGGCACATAATACATGCAGCCATGAAACCATGAGTGCTGTTACTTGTTGAGTCTTTAAATGGAAGGTGGCACATCTGCTTTTGGCATAGAAGCGTAAATCAATCCAAGATGTTTATTAAAGAGTAAATAACAACCTGTCCACGTGCTCTTTCTTCCATCCAGCCTTGGTTTTGTTCTTTGTTATTTTCCTGGCAGTTAAACACAGGCTCTGCACATTGAAAGTATGCGTTGTTTCTTCACGTACGGATAACATAACATGTCCTGTAACATTTAACAAGTATGCGATGGGGAAGAGTCTGGACAAAATTGCAAGACAAAAATGAGGTGGGGAGGAAAGGGCAAGTACAAACAGATACACCACAGTGACTGAAAGGCTTATTACTCTGGATACTCCTAATACGTTTGAAAGGAATACCAAGACCTAGATTTGATTTCGTGTCCTAGCTCTCATCAATTAGTGAGCAAAATTTGCAACAGTGAAGGATGGTGAATGTTTTCTTCCTTACCAGTCAGAGACACAAGCAAGCATTAGAGAATGGAGGAGTCGATATGACTTGACCTAGTATTTAAGGTTTCTTCACCTTCTACAACAGGGTCTGCCTGAGCAGGACTGGTTAGAAGCCTGTCTTTCACCATTTGCATGGGTTGCCCAGCAGGACAAACAACATGATATTGGCACTGGTCGATATTGGCACTGGTCAATACTGGCGCTGGAGGCTGGCCCTTTCAGGAGCAGCTGCTGATCTATTTGGCACAGCCTGTAACGTGTTTCTCTCCGGCTGCCCCTAGGTCTACTGTATGAACAGCAGTCCGAGGACAGCAACATCTTCTGTGGACAGTCTGTTTTGTGGGCTACCTGTGTGAAGCAGCTCTTAGAGAGCGGAAGTGGAGAAGACAGCTCTACCCAGGCTTAGACACGCTGTCTTCTTGACATGGCCTTCATTACTGCTGGGCGGGGAGCTGATAAGCAAGCAATGCTGTTCTTCAAGTGCAATTCAGAAAAAGACATACCCTCCCAAACACTAAAAAGCTCACACATTGGAAAACCAATCTCTCTTCTGTATGCTGGCAGTGGGAAACCACAGGACTCTCCTGGCTTGTTTTTAAGAGGTGAGACATACTGCTTGACAGATGATGGTTTAGGAAGGCTCGTCTTGCAGCATTAGGGCTGGCTGAGGGAAAGCTTCAAAGGAGAAGTCCATGCTGGACAGGGAGTAAGGTCTGCTGGAACAGTGCCATGTGGTATTTTATACTTTTATACATATAATTTACTAGACTAATCTCCAAACATCTTATTTCTGCAATTGTTTGCAGTTGTTCATTTCTTCTTCATTAAAATTGTAAGGATATATTCAAAGGTAAGATTCCATATGCATATATTTCAGTGATAACATTACTGATCAGCTCTGTCCCAAAAGTCGCAAATATTTCTGTAAATTTGTTAATTGGATTTCATCTATAGCTGAAACCTAGTTGCATGAGAGATCCAGGTGGATTTGTTCAGCAACACAGAACACGCAAGGACAGAATTTATACAGCAGTTACCACTGCAGACTAGAATTATCTTGATCAGAGTTGTTAAAGCATCCCGTTTTAATACTTTAGTCAGGGAAAAAAAATATATTAATTAAATCAAAATACTTGGGTAGATCAGAAAAGAAGAAGGAAAAAACAAAACACAATACTACTTTCTCCTATTTAGTCCACACAAAATCTTCCTTAATTTCTCCTTTTCTTCCATATGCCTGGTATTAGGACTCCATGTAACCAAACATTTTGCAAGTCACTGGTGCCAGATTTTGCAGAATATCTAGGACAGGTCTCTTCATTTCCATTTCATTTTGTCTTTCTATGTCTGACACGTATTGTTATTTAAATGAATGCTTTTGAACTCAGATTTTTTTAATGCAAATGTGTACTGCTTCCCTATTGAATTGAAAACATCAACACTTTTTTTTTCCCTATGAAAAGAAGGATAAAGAGCAATATTCTCAAGACAGAAGGTGGGTTGGAATGTTACTTTTCTGTGAATTTAAGCTAAAAAGGGAAGGTATGCACAATGGTGAAGTATCAAAATATTGGCTAAATCTTCCTTCTACCCAGGATATAGCAGTATTATATCATTTTAACAACAGCTGAGGTAGGGAAGGTGCCAAGGCACGGCAGACTGGTCTCTCTTGTTCAAGGCATTCTGTATAAGACAGGGGAGTACACACAAGTGCCAGATGCTACGTGCCTCCAGCAACTGTAAGGTGCTCTCTCCAGTCCCTCCTTTTGAAACCAATTTAGTTGAAAAGTTGGTGTCCCGTCCCTTTTAGCTTTAAGCAAAGAGGCTATAGGGAAGTAATGGGCAAGAAGGAAAGAAAGAATGAATGCCTGGCTCCCTTTAGAGTGTACTGCATTTATGTCTTCAGGTTTTTCTTTTACCTATAATGTCTAGAAATTTACTTTTTAACAAAAGGTGAATGTGGAAGTTCTCCAGTAGTAAGATGCCTCCTAGAATTGGAGGTTGGAGCTTTTTGATCATCAAATGCTACAGAATATGGGGAAAAAAAAAAAAGAAAAAAAAAAAAAAACCAACATATCCCATGTCCCCAGCATCAAAAGGTTGGTAACACCTGAGTGTCTTCTGTACTTGATTTCTGCCAGACCAAGAGGCATGTGATGCTGAAGCATGTGGAGTGTCTCACCCTTTTCCCATTGGACAATCATCCATCTTGCAGCAAAAAAAATGCCACAGTCAGTGCCCACTAGCACCCTTGCCAGCAGCGTTAGCAAACAGACCTCAGAGACTGAGCTCCCCTTTTGCTCACAAAAGTTGTTCTCTTCCAGTGTCAGTAGTCGTTGTTCCAGCCCAGGCTTTCTACATGTTATTCCTGGACTATTGAAAACTTGAAGTGCTGCTCCCCGTGCAACACCAAATTTATGGATGAGGAGACAACTTCAGTCTGCCAGGTGATAATTTGGCATCCTTATGTCAGTGTTAAAATCCCTACAGCTGTAAATATTTATTGCAGATGAAATATACTCATATACTCCAGCTAGCACATTATGATATGAATAAATCTAACACTAAATAAATCATGCGCACTCCATCTTTTATTCAGTTTATGAAATTCTTGCTTCTCACTCTGAGCATTCTTAGCTTAATAAGGTTACTCAGAAGTCGGGTGATTCGTGGTATGCCTTGACTTGTTTTATAACACAGCATTTTGCTTCTTATATTTCTCCTCTGACAGCTTTTGCAAAGTTTTGATTTGATAGGACAAGAACAGTGAGGGCATTAGGACCAAGAGAAAGACGCACACATTGCTCTGTATTATGTCTGGCAAAGTGCTTCCTGACTGAGTGCTGTAGTTATGTGTGAAACAAAGTCAGGGACTGACTAGTTCTCTCATCTGTTGATCACAGTGAACTTGAAGCCTCAGAACAGGGGAAAGCTGTCAGATCTGCTTTCAGAGATAAGGCACATCAGACCAGGCAGCAACGGGAAACTTTGAAGAAGCAGGAAATACTCTGCAAGGGAGCTATAAGAAATGGATTTTCTTTTTACTTAGAATTTAGAAGGGAAAAAATCAAAACTTTAGCTACTTTTTTCATCAGCTAAACATGCTCTTTCCTAACTAAGCTGGGACTGTATAATAACGGATCTACTTCATCTCGCTGGATCCATGCTGCCTTTTACTACAGTAAGTGCAATATTAATAGGCATTTTTCTATTTTGTCTGTAAATAGAGAGGAGAGCATGAAACGGCATCAGTGAAATGTGAGGGGAACAGAAAATCCTCTTGGCAGATAGTGAAAACCAGTGCTTTGCTGCAACCCGAGGACTGGAATCTGAGCGATATCCAAGTGGTATTTAACATGACCATCTGTATCATTTTGTCACCAACAGTATGTTCTTGAGGAAGAAATGCAGATATGGATCACGTAAGCTGCAGTTTCTCTTGTTGCTGCTGATGCTGGGCTTTTTGCTACTGATGGTTACAACGCTGAATCCACTACCCAGCAACCAGAGCAAGGACGGGACTTTCCAGCCGGTGGAGTTCAACCCCCAGGAAGGGTATCAGATGGACTTTGCGGAGCCCCAGGAGATGCTGGACACCCAGGAGGAGAGCCAGCAGTACTACCCCTTGGACGGGCTGTCGCCTTTCATCTCCCTGCGGGAGGACGAGTTGATCGCGGCTGTCGTGTCGCCCGCCGGGCGAAGGAACCACAGCAAGGCCAGGAAGGGCTATCGCGTGGTGAAGCAGCAGAGCAGGCGGCCGGAGGCGAAGGAGGGGGACCCGGAGTCCCAGCTCGTACCCCTTCCTCTGCAGGACGGGCAGGGGGCTGCTGTGGGGCAGCGGCCGCTCGGCCTGGAAACCCACGGCTTTAACGAAGCGCTCAGCGAGCGGCTGTCTCTGCGCAGGGAGCTGCCTGAGGTACGACACCCGTTGTAAGTAAAACAGCCTATTTGATCTCGGGGAGAAAACCCGCACCTTCCCCTGATGCTGTCCCAAACCCCCGTGAACCTCTCCTCCTGTAAACCCTACGTCTCCCTAACCAAACTGTCCCCTCGCTTTGGGGCAACGCTTCAGCTGCCGCGGGAGCCGGGAGAGGCGCCCCGCGGGCTGACGGTGGGGCAAAAATGGGGGGCGCCGGGGGCAGGGTGTGTGTGTGGGGGGGGGTTGCGGCTTTCTTGGGGGCGCCAGGTCAGAAGGGGGAGGACGGGCTCCGGGCGATGTTTGCCGTTATAGGGCCCCGTTATCGGGTCCCCGTTATCGGGTCCCGTCACTCGCTCCCCGTCCCCTCACGGCGCCGCGGGCGGGCGGGCGGGCGGCAGCGCCGCCTGCTGGTGGCCTCGGGGGCTCCGGGCGCGGCAGGTGCCGGGAGGTCCTGAGGGGAGGGCGGGGGGCACGGCGCAGCCCCGCTGAGGAGAGGGGAAGGGCAGCGCCGTGAGGGAGGGCTGGGAGCAGAGGGGAGCGAGTGGCCACCCCGCCGCCTCCTCCCCGCTTGGGTTTGTGCCCCCGCTGCTGAAGGGTGGTGGTGTTTGTGCTTGCTGCACTAGGCAGCGCGTTGCCAGCAGGTCAAGGGAGGTGATCCTGCCCCCCCTCAGCAGTGCTGGAGCCCTGTGTCCAGTTCTGCCCCCCAAGGACATAGACATACCCAACAAAGGGCCACCAAGGTGATGAAGGGGCTGGAGCTCCTCTCCCATGAGGAAAGGCTGAGAGAGCTGGGACTGCTCAGCCAGGGGAAGAGGAGGTTCGGGGGGGACCTTATCAATGTCTAAAAAGTGCAAAGAAGAGCCAGGTTCTTTTTGGTGGTGCCCAGTGCTGGGACAATCAGAAATGGGAGCAAACTTAGGAGGTTCTGCCTGAACATAGGGAATGCTTCTTTGCAGTGCAGGTGGCAGAGCACTGGCACAGGTTTGTGGGGTTCCCCCCTTGGAGATCTTCAGAAGCCACCTGGACATGGTCCTGGGCAAGCTGCTGTAGGTGTCCCTGCTTGAGTAGGGGTTTGGGCCAGCCGAGCTCCAACCTCAACCACTCTGTCATTCTGCGAAAGGAAACTCCCGGGAGGGAGGCAGGGAGGTGCAGATCAGGGTGTCTGACCGGGCTTGCCAAACAGCACCATAACTAGCAGCAGCCATGCTGCAAGGCCACATCAAAGAAGCTTTGCATCTGAAGTCCTACATGTTGCATTTGAAATGCTGTGTGTTGTGTTTGAAGCTCCACATACTGCATTTGAAGCTCCATGTGTTGCATTTGAAGCCTTATGCATTGCATTTGAAGCCCCACGTGTTGTGTTTGAAGCCCCACATACTGTGTTTAGAGCCTGGAGACTTGTGAACCAGTTATTCCTGCAGCCCAGGAGGAGCAGTTCACCCTACTTTAAAAGGGGCTGAGGAGTATCTATGCTCCCCTGCCCACTGGAGAAGGAATAAGACGCAGGTGGCTATCTTTCTTTCTTGCCTTCTGTAACAAAAGCTATTGCAGCTTTCCCCTAGGACACAATGGAAAGATGTGCCAGAAAACATTTTAAGACACAGAATTTATATGATCATTTCTCTAGCGGTCATTTTCCCATGTCTAAAACCAGATGGTGGTGCTAAATTAAGAGCACAATCTTAAGGAAAGAGAAATGAAAGACAGGGACTGTTTTCTACATTCACTGACTAGATTCAGTGTTAATTTGGATAATTCTATTGAATAATGATATGCTAATATTATTTCGGTTATTTTTCACCATGCTTCACTGGCAGCTCTTTGAACTATGTAATGTTCAAAGGAGGAATGATGACCCTGTTTTACTGCCTGTGATGTAAGCCAAAAAACAGTTTTACTTTGGCAGCTGAAGGGCCATCCAACAAGAGGCGGTTTTAGCTAATATTAATCTCAACTCAGATTTAAGCCATGCTCTCAGAGCTCTTGGATGAGTTTTCCTGTCTGACTAGTGACAGCCTAAGGACCTATCAACACCACAGCTTATAGAAGCCCAGATTGAAACCACAGATCTGAACATCTGAGGCTTTGCAGTTGTTCAGATCTAAATCCAGATCATAAACCTGCAGCAGAGGTCTACCTCTAAGCCAGTCCTGTCCTTCATGGCACAGCACGCAAACCACAATGATATTTGTTGGACATAATTTACTCTGGGGGCCTAGCTCACAGCTGTGTCAGTCCTGTTTCATACTGATGTAAAAGGAGAGTGAAACAGTAATGAATCAGAATGGCTATTACTCTATTCTGCTTGAATCGTGTTGCTTGTAATAATGTCTATTATTATTTATCAGAGAGAAACTAGCCAGTTGGAGAAATTTCAGCAAGTTAGCTCCACAGACTCAGTTTCTCTCATTTCACTTAAAATGGCAAACCCTTCAGACCAGACGCTGTGCCTACCAATTGCGAAGCGCTTCTGGATACTGTAAAATAAGGCTGGCCAGGCTTCACATTTACATACTGCCTTTTTACTTTTAAACCAGAGTGCAAGATGTAACGTAAATGCCATAAGATACACTTAGCCGCTGTTCCTTAGAAATTCACATAAAAAGGTCTGTTGTGCTTTGCATTGAAGCACTGAGCAGCATAACTACAGTTTCTTTTTATATGAAGAGTACAGAGCTCTGATGGAAGTAAACCAGAGCCTGCTGGCTGTGCTTTGCCTTGACAGCCCTGGATCCAACCTCCCCAGCTGGAAAGCGATACCTCAGACCTCTCTCACCAGACCGCAGCTTCTAACGTAGCCCACACCTCTTTGCATGCCTTTCCAGGTGAATGTTTTATGCTACCTTTCAGAAAGTAGATGCATAAAACTGCATCTCTTCCAGCATTCTTACTGATCCTGCAGTAAAACATACCTCGGTGGATAAATCAGGTGCCTGGTTTAGTCCCATTCCTTCAAATAACTGTTCTGACACAGCCAGGGTCTCCTGGTGAACAAGCCTCATAACTTGTCTTGTGCTACAGAGTTTTTCTCCCACACCAAAATTCATCCTGTAAGGTACTTTCATCCCTCACGGTGCTATCAGTTTGTCCAGCTGCCATTGACACCCTCCTGGGACTGTGGACCTGAAGTAAGCCTGTCAATGTATCTTCTTTGAATTCTGCCTGAAAAAAAAAAAAAGGTCCATTTTCATCTCTTGGCCTTGAGCGTCAAACCGTACGTATGCAGGCAAATGCAAACACACAAGTATCTAAAAAGATTTTAAGTTTTGTTACAAAAGCACAGCTTCCACTTGAGTGCAGTTGGGAGCTGAATCTCAATGAGATATTTTCCTGCAGGTGAGTGGGAGTCCTCACTGGCAGAGCCTGTGCCCTGTCAGAATTGCTCTCCCGTTCCTTGCTGCATGTGACAATTCCTTATTTTTCACAAATTGGATTCAATCACTACGTCTTATATCAGTCACAGCCCTGACTTTCTGAAATGTCAATTTATGACAGACAGCCTGTGGACCTGCTCCAAATTACAGGGAAGGCATTGCTGTACACCAGTACCCTTTCTCGTTTTTCCGAAGATTAGATACCCACATTGCAAGCCTTTGCCAATCTCCATGGCAACTAGATACTCGCCACCTAGGCTACATATTCAAGTACAGTTATTTTCAATTATTTTCCAATTAAGATTCCACAACAGCCTTATTTTCTTGCTATAACCACAATAGTAGCAACACAGCGTTGCAGTATGATGGTGGAAAGCACAGGTGGTTATAGCTGTATTGTGTATTCTTGTTTGGAAGCTGCCTGTTAGTGAAAGGACAGCATCAGACCTTCGCTTTTCTTAATTATCTCCAGATTATTCTGCCTGAAAAGACAAATACTGCCAAGTCATGAGAGCATCCTTTTCTCCACCCTGCTGAAAAATACACAAAGTCTCCCATGTGCAATAATGAAACAACAGCATTGTTGATTATAGAAGATTAGTAACACAAGAACAAAATACATTAGTTACAATGTAAAAATCATCAGGAAAAACGCTTCTCTCCATAAAGAAGATATTAGTGTAAAATATTATAAGTATTATGGCTGTTTAAAATCTATATTCCCAGAAGTGTATCTGTAGTATTCATTTATTTGTATTTGTTATTAAATCATTCAGCCTGTGGATGCTATTAAATGATAAGCAGCTTTGTGTCTGGGTGGCGTCTAGCATGATAGGGCCTCAGCCCGTGAACTAAAGCGCTAAGTAAAATGGCAATAAACATAGCAATTATTAAAATGATATCCCTTACATGAGCTTCTGCTGCAGCTGAGCTAGCTGAGCAGCTAATTGTTTAATAAGCACTGTAAATCTATATAATGATTTGCTTGGCAATACGAGAACGCTGAAATAACAATGGGCCAGATTCGTGCGACAGGTTTTCATGAACTGACACCAGGGACAAAGTTGGATCAGCAAACAACCTTGGAACCAAAATCACGTGCCACCATCTCGTTCACTTTTTGTCATGTTGGCGTTTGATGTTTTGATGTGATGGGTGCAATCCTGGCACCAGGGAAGGCTGGGGAGCCGTGGGCCCCAGCTGGCACTCTGCAGACTCTCCAGAAATGCCACACCGTGCCCCTCGCAGCCAGGTTTCTTGCAGTAGACTGTAACAGTACCTGGACTTGTAAAGGAAATAGCAGAAAAAGGCATAGGGATAATTCCCCCATCTGGGAGCCTCTTTCATCAGCGACCCATTTTTGTCAGAAAGAGCAAGGTGTACAGGCTCTATAGTCTGTATATAGGATTTACTTTCTGAAGTGTATCTGTATTTGTTTTCATTACCTATGTAGGGGTCCATTTCTTTCGTGTACCGGGATGAGATGTTGGCTTCATTCACTATGCTCCTGGTCAGGCAGGCCACAGACACACTTATCTGTTGTGCAGATGAGTTTTTTTACTTGTTAGCCTCCAAGGTACTGCATTTCAACTTGCTCTTTTCTCTGTTATAGGAGAAATATGGAAGGGTTGTGGGGGGAGCTGACTGATCTGCTTTATCTCCCTCTTTGCTTTGCTGTAGTTGTCTTCAGTTTCTCTTTCTTTGCCTCAGCCAGAACACAAGAACCCCAGAATACAACAAAATATTCCTATATTTGTATTTCAATTATTGTAATGTCATTCTCATATTTTTACTTTGTGTTCCAGTCTTGGGACACTTTAGTACTTCCTTTTCTTCGTGAGCTGAGATCTTAAATTTCTTTCCATCCCTGAAGATCAAGGTATAGCCTGTAACTCTGGTCTGAGATACAAGTAGCCAGTTGTACCTGTGTTACTAGTGTCTCCCTCATTTGATCCCATGCAGGTGCCTGCAGCAAGAATATGACTCCAGCCTGCCTACTGCTAGTGTCATCATCTGTTTCCATGATGAAGCCTGGTCGACTCTGCTGAGAACGGTGCACAGCATTATGGACACAGCCCCGAAGGCCTCCCTCAAGGATATCATCCTAGTAGACGACCTGAGCCAGCAAGGTAGCCCACACTTCTTTGTATGAGAGCTCTGCTTTCCAAAGCTGCAGGGAGGAAACTGTCCTCCTCCAAGACCTGCATGAAGAGAGGAGAAGGCAAATGGGACCTGCAGGAAGGGAGCTAAGCAAAGCCATGAGTTGACTGCCAGGTTTCGCTCTCCCATCCCCAGAATTCAGCTTAGCCTTTCAACTTTGAAATGTTTCTTTTTTATTTTATTTTTTTTTCCTATCACTTCCAATCACTCTGAGCTTTCTTACTTTAAAATAAGTTCACAGTATGCAAATCTTCCCACTGGACCAGATCTGCTGTAATAATTTCCAGACGTGGACTTTGGCTGAAGCATGGAGTGGAAAACTCCACATTGCTAAAGTAATCCCAAGTGCTTTGGGAAGCCAAACACCTGTAGTATCTCACTCTGATCTGTGCCTTTTATGAGATGATGAGAGTATCCACCTTTTGGTGAAAACAGGAGAGAAGGATATTAAGTTTCCCAGAGGAATAGCTTCACACCTAGTGAATCTCAATTTCCATTAGTCTCTACTTCTCTTTGACATTACGCTGCTGTGGGAGTGTTTGGAACACGGCCTGCTTGGCCATATAAAAAAAATGCCCCCAAAACATTTTACCAGCAAACACTTGACATCTCCTACTATCTGTTGCTTCCCTGTAAGAGCTTGAATCAAAGCTAAAATAACCTTTCTGTTTATGACAGGGCCCCTGAAATCAGCCCTGAGCGAATACATCTCAAAGCTGGACGGTGTGAAACTGATCCGGAGCAACAAGAGGCTTGGAGTCATCCGAGGTCGGATGCTGGGAGCTGCACGAGCAACTGGGGACGTGCTCGTCTTCATGGATTCACACTGCGAGTGTCAGAAGGGCTGGCTGGAACCCCTCCTCGCCCGGCTGTCCAGCAACCGGTAAATACAGAACCACGGGATCCATAAGATCACGGAATGGTCTGGGTTGGAGGGGACCCTTACAAATTGTCTTGCCCAACACCATTGTCCTCATTACTTCTCAGCTCTCTGCATTTTCTAATTCCTGTTGAAAAAGATGTACTTGGAAAGATTTGGATTTTTTTTTCCGTCCTTGCTTGGTTACCTTCTTCCTGCTGGTCACATTGCTTTTATTTTCTACTTTAACACCACATACATCACCATGATATGTGGGAAGCAGGGTAGGTCACACAGCTGATGACCCTCATTTTACACCCAGAGTCACTAAATTGTCAGTTTGCATCTAGCCATTGTTAGAGCTATGAGAAGGCTTCCTGGTGGTCTGAATTAAAAAGGCTACAGTCTCAAGCTGTTTGCAAATTGAGAAATGTCCACCAGAGAAACTACTGCAACACTCCATTATTATTTTTGCTTTTTAGTTCTCTCAGTCATGAAGCCAAGGATAAAATGGGAGTGTTTCCTTAAAGTACTTTGTCCTCCTGAGCCTGCTTGGTTACATACCAATCTCACCTGCACCATTTCTGTTCCACAGAAAAATAAGACTTTACAGGCAGCCTCAACAGCTCTAGCTGATCTCTTATACTTTCACTGACACCAAACTCACAGAAAAAGATACAGATTCGTATTTTCTGAGTGTTTCAGATTTAGGTAGGTACTTGGGCCTCCTCTCTAACATACAGCTGAGCTCATCTGTGTAGTCCCCAAGTCCTTCAAAGAGATTAAATCACTGAAAATGTTTCTAGAATTACATGGAAGTAAATCCTTTATTAAAGGGACTTTTCTGAAAGAAACATTTGTACATTAACTTGTCTATCATTACCCATAAGCCACTTGAGAAAAAAATGAATAATTGCTTGAGAGGGTAAAAGAAAAATACATCTTTAAAAGTCTTACCAGACCACTAAAGAGTAGTAATAAAGACCTTCAAAGGCTGTTCCCAGGCACTGGAACAAACTGCTTTTATGGCTGATTATGTTTGCTCATAAGAGAATTAATTTGAGCTTTTAGAAACGATTACGTCATTCATATGAAAACATGAAAAATACTACAAGCTAGTGGAATGCAGCCCTGGGATGTCATGACTCTTCTTTTCTAAACGATTCTCATTGGAAAAGCAGATTCTTTTTTGTCTGCTGACTTAATGGATGGCTTATTAAAAATATGCAGATTTTTCTGCCTTGAGCTCTAGCCAATTGTTGATGTTTGTGCAAAACTCCTGTTTGTATCAGTCGGTCAGTCCTTATTTAAGGTTATATTGCTGAAATCACAAGAGCTGCAAAAAGCCTTAAAGGAGAGCTGTAAAGTATTACTTTGGGAGAATTGCAATGGCGTGAGAGAAGCTGGGACCCTGAGGTCTCCAAGTGTAGTGATTCACTGTCAAAAATTCTCCCTGCCAAGGGGATGCCAAACCACCGAGCCTACCAGAGCTCTGAGATCTCTGTAACACCTGCACCAGGGGGTGAGGAAGAAGGATTCTTTTTCCCTGTAAGGCCCATATGCTCATTCATTCCTCTATGAGGGTAGACTTTAACACTGAATTAGCTAATGGCTAATTGGACTAATGGGGAAAAGGTGGAAGGACTTTTGGATAATAGTATGGGCTAAATCATCCCTTTCTGCTTGCTGTACCAGGCATTGTGTCTGCTGCTGGAAGTTCTGTCACCCTAGTGTGGGGAACCTGTTCCATTCTCCAGTGCACAAACCGGAATGCTCGAAGGCATCTGGCAATCAGTTTCCCTCATTGTCCCTGCTCCCCTAACTGAAAAATGGTGATAATAACACTGACTTGATAAGGAGGTTAATTCATTATTTTTCCTAAATTGCTTGCAATGCTTGCACAGAGATCACTATGGAAATGTAAAGCATTAGCATAGGCAACTTGGCTTCATTTAGCAGTTGAGGAGCTGTTAAACTGAATCATGTCCACTCCCTAAGACTGCCCAAATGAGGAAAGCACAGTGAAAAAAAGCTTATAGTGAGTAGTGAAATACCCCCCATTCCTCTTCTTAATGTACCAATCAAGCTACTACCTGTGCTCTTGTGCTGCAGAGACAGGATGGGAAAACACTTAATCATGTAGAGGGAGTGAATTGTTAGCTGGCAAGGACAAATGCAGCCTTTCCAAATCTCAGTCCTTTGCCTTTGCCAGAGTTTAAGGGAGCTGGGAGAGAGATTTTAGCTTTGAAAACTGTGAACAAGCCCAATTTTGAGATGCCTTAGCAAGTCTACCACTATTAGTGTGATCTTAGTGATGCACAGAGATCCTTGGGCAAACTGAGACCTCACTGCAGGTTGAACATACTCACCAAAAGGGAGATATCGCCAGTTTTGAGCAGCCTGTAGTAGTAACAGCCATGAGAAACATGAGAAATATTATCCCAATTTTACAGGTACAGACATATTTGTCAGACATTTGACTGCTCTGGGTGAGTGCATTTCATCTCCCTGCATGAGGGTTTTATTCATTAACCCAATCAAAATTGTTTCCTCAAGAAGTATTAAGTCTTTCTAGAATCATTACATGTGCATTTATAGACACCTTGCCTGGGACCTGCTCTTTGAACCATGCCTGACAAATTGACTGGGATGCTGTGCATCAGCTTAGTGTATCACCTGAGAACGGTTCAGTGGTTTGTAAAGCATCCCCTGACATTTCGATTATCCGAGGATGAATACCACAGTCACCTGGACAACATTAGAAAACTAGATGAGATGCCCCACAGATCATTTCATTTGACAACTGTTTATGTTCCAGCCTAATTCCAGGTGAGTAGCATGGTGCGTAGGAATGCAGCTGTGCAATTATTACAATCATCTTTTGAGGCTTTTGCCTTTTCCAGGAGACTGCAGGAGACCACTGCTATTCAGTCCAGGGGCAGTGAAAGGCAGAGGGAGCATATAGTGAACTCTGCCTGAAGCCCTGAAAAGGTTGTTGCTTTAACCTAAAAATAGTGACCATCATGCTGAAGCATACGGTTCCTTTCTTGCAGCAGGGTGATTTAAATAAAATAAAAAAAGGTTCAAATTGTGGTTCCTGAGAATACTGCATGGAAGCAAAATAAGGCTTGATTATATTCTTGAAAAGGAATTCCAGCTCTAAAAGAGGCATGGGCACCATAACGATGCAGGGGGAGATGGGTTGCAAAGGGGTAGCTTGCCCTCAGGACCTTTCCCCTGCTCCTCATCGCCAAGGCTATTTCCCTCTGTGCTGGTGCACTCCCTATACCACAGCTCAAATATTACATTAGCAAACTGGAGCCTTTAATATTATTAAAAGAAGCCTCTTTGGTTTCTAAAATACAAAGTGCCTCTACTTAGCTCCGCAATTCTAGGTCACTAGATGCTGTTAAACAGAATAAGAAATGAGCATAACAATGGAAAGCTATCTCATCGGCTCAGGAGTCAAGCAGAGCCTCTGCAGATACAGGAATAGATACAGAGTTCTGTTCAAAACATTCGTGAGTGGTGCTGGTTTTATGGCAGTGCACAAGGGAGAAGGGAAATATTTTGCACTGAACACTTCCATCATCTTTTTTTGCCCAGCTCTCCACTTCTCTGTGGCCCACACCCCAGCTTTTCAAGCTATCACATCCATAAGCCATCTGGTTTCTGCCTTCTTACGGGCTTAGGGAAGCATGATGTTCTCCAGCCAGAGGACACGCAACCCCTTCATGCATTTCAGCATGCACTTCCATGCTGCCTTCCTTGTTTTGAAAACCTTCCATATACTTCACATATAGCAGCCTGCTTCCTGGGACTTCTCTTTTTGCCTGATCTTTTTATAGCCTGATCCATTTGTCGATAACACTAATTTCAAATGCAGTAAGATAAAGTTCTGCACTTACATGGTATGTTATCTGTTTACAATCTTTCACAGTTGATCAGTATCAGCAGGTGACCTATTTTAAAGATGAAAAGAAACTTGAAGAGAATCTAAAGCCAAAAGCAATCATTATTGGCAAAAGTAGGAGCAATGAAGATTTAGAGATTTAGGCATGATTCATGGCACAGTGCCCTGACTGCCCAGTGTTAAAAGGTACTGGCAGCTCCTACAGATTTTGGAACCTCACATACAGATTTGAATATTTTAACATAAAAAGCAGGTTTAAATATATATATATATATTTTAATAAAGCATTCTCTTAGGACTCTGCCTAGCTGAGATTTGAATTACGTGCTTAGTGTTTAGCATGTAGGTAGTGCATCAGTTCAAGGATATTGTCCTTATGCTTTCAGTCAGCCAGAAGTTGGTCTGCAAGGCAATATGTAAGTAATCCTGTATCCCACAGCTTTACCATTCCTGATCACTACATTTTCTCTTTTTATTAATCCCACTAAATTTCAAGTGTTTAGAATTACTTTTTTTCCCTGAAGACTTCAGCAAGCAATGTGATTTCAGTGAAAATGAAGTGTGCCATGGAACAAGCTTGTGTTCTCAATTACTTGCTGAAGCTTTGACTATGTGCAGAGCCAGACAATTCAGGCTGCCTGGATTTCTGAGCCATCTTATATTTGCAGGGAATGATCCACTGTGAAACTGGTTGAGGAAAACATAGCATTTTCATGTTTGTTTTTGTTGTTCCCCCTTATTTAAAGAAGGATTTAAACAGATTAAAATCTGTTCCCTTGCCAGAAAAAAAAAAAAGATAAATCGATAAAAAACACTTTCAAAATATCATGTCTAAAACTTCAAAACAGATGTGTTAATTAACTCTTCTTCTCATGTTACTTATTCTAAAAACAGAAAAGAACATAATGTCCATGGCGACTGCAAAGGGTCATGAGAAGGCATTTCATTTAAGTTGTATTTGGTTGAGAAATCCCAAACTAGGAAATCGTTCTTGTTTGGGTTGCTCTTTTTCATGGAATTGTGACCTTTAGGAGATCCTGTGTGTTCCAAGCATTTGAAATATTCACAAATTAGTATCACCACAGTCAAACAGTTCAAAGCCTCGCTGCCAGTTGTATTTGAGTTTCCTGTTTTTTTCTTTTTCTTGGATTCCACAGAGTAAAATTAGCAGTAGTTTGCCAGTGTGTTTCATTTCAAAGTGCCGAGAAGCTGCTGACTGTCTGCCAGTTACTCAGTTAAAAACAAAAAAGAATAGCTAAGAACATCTTCCAACTTTCAATTACCTTCTGCTGCAAATTTGCATTTAGAGCCACAGAAACACTGAACCATCACAGAATATGCAGAAAGTAGATCTTTTATAAAAAAAAAAAGCCTTAATACCAAATGATGTCATAGAATCATAGAATGGCTCGGGTTGGAAGGGATCTTAAAGATCACCCAGTTCCAACCCCTCTGCCATAGGCAGGGACGCCACCCACTAGATCAGGTCTTGAATGCCTCCAGGGATGGTGCATCCACAACCTCTCTGGGCAGCCTGTTCCAGTGCCTCCCCACCCTAAAGCACTACTTGATTAAGATTAAAATTGACCATTGACCACTTTTCACAAAAGATAAAATTACTCAATTCCTCTATTCCAGACCAGAAAGGTACTCCCAATATTTAAAGTTTTAGGAAGATGTGGCTCTACTGGTTTCAGCAGAGCTACACCAGTTTATCCTAAGGTAAAGGATCTAGCATGACACTTGCAAACATATTCTTGAGAACTGTTAATCTTGGTATTCTCAAAAAGCTGCTAGAGTAATAGCTTTAAAACACAGTAACCAGTTCGTACTGTATAATTTTATGGGAAAGGATATTCAATTTTATTTTGTTCTGGTTTATTGTTGAATTTATCCAGGTTACAATATGACCAATCTGGTACTGTATTTTCCATGTCGTAATTTGTAGATATTTTGGCTAATTCTTTGGTCTCCTAACCATCAGAATCCCTGACGTTAGTGCAGGTATTCTTCTTGAATTACATTGAATGATCATGCCCAAAAAAAAGCAAAGTAAAAGCATGTTTTTGGAACTGTTACTGTGGTGCTGACTCTTGTGAGCAATTGCAGCAATGCTAGAAGCATCACTGGGGTTTGGAGTTTTACAGTGGCAACTAATTTAAGGTGGATACAAAAAGAAGGATGGGTTTGAAATAGCTGGACATGAAAATGTGGGATCATCTGAAATGTCTGGAATATTTGATCCAGTATATATCTGAGCATAGCTCCGAGTATCTGTGTTCTCTCTCTCTGAGCTATACTGGATATACACATGTGGCCTAGTCTTCATGGCCAAGGGTTTTGAATGGTTTAGTCTACATTGCCTGCTCTGGCTTCCACTCAAGCATGCCCTCCTGATCTTTCCCACTTGACTCGGAAACTGTAAAATAAACTACTCTGGAGTCATTAGTTCCTCAGTCCTGTCTGGATAGGAATGGATAGACAAGCAGCAATAATACGCATTTCAGCAAGGAGCAATAAAATGAGGTAGGAAATATCCAGCTCCAAGTACGCCCCTAACCAGACAGTTGTCAGTGATGTCTACACTGGAGAATGCAGCAGGCTGTAGAAATTATAGTGATTTTTCATTTTTTGAAGTTTAGTCTTATAAAATCCATTTAAATTGTTAGCACTATTTTTCTCAGCATGTCAAAGAAAAAAAACACCTGCTTGTGTGAGTCCAACAGAACACTACCTTTTAGTAACTTTCAGAAGTAGTTAGTTTCCTTTTCATGCTGTTAGTGAGTAAAGGTTAAATACTGCTTTCACTAGAAAGACTCCTGTTGGCTTGAGATTTCAGGTTGTTCCTGTCCTGGATACAAAACTATATCACTGGGTTTTCATCAAGAGAATCAGGGAAGGATATCAGCTTTATTATTTTTAAGATCATTTCTTTGCATTTCTTCTTGAGTCCTGCAGAAGAATGACAACAAATCATTGCATTGATATATAAACCTACAGATGTTGCAGGTGACCATAAAAATGTACTATCTATTTACAAACTCAATGCTTGTTTCCAAGAGCACTTATAATAACATATTGCAAGGCTGGCTTTATACCCGAATGGAGAAATATAATCACTTCTCTATTTTAAATCTTTCTGCCTTTAGCTCATCATAGGGCAGTCTGCTCACATTAGGAGACAAAGGAGTAACTGAATTATTTTAAAGCTATCCTCTGCACAGTTCATTTTCATGTAATTCACTGAAGATCAGTAATCTCTTTTTCTCCATGGGGTTTGAAAATTCTCTACGGGAAAGGGCAACAATGACAAAACAAAATGTTGAGCTCCCCTCACCCTGTTACTGAAAAAAGAAAAAAAAAAAAGACTAAAGATATTGTAAAGGCAGAGAAGATATGTCAGGATTACATGAACATCACCGAGGGCTGCCAGCTTCCTCAGTTGGTTCTGGTCTCTGCCATGGAAAAGAACATATGGCCCACTGCATTAAAAAATTCTGAGATGACCTTCCTCCATTGGCTAGAGTATGTTTCAAACATATTCTCTCAAGAGTAATCTCTGACCAACATATATATCTTTAAAAAGGGGAGATAAAACCTTTTACTTTTTGCCCCAAAATGGACCATTTAATTTCTCTCTGTTTTAACAGGAAGTTATTTTCTAACGAAAGAGCTACTCTGGAATAACTTCCTATATAGATACTCAAGAATAGAAGTATTTTTTTTCAGTGTACTTTGGTTCCTAGTGAATGTTACTTATTTTTCTTCAGTGCATTTGCAAAAACACGTTAAGGTGTGGTAGAAGGCAATACAAACAGAAACTGTTTTACAAATGCAGTGATAAATGTTTTTGTAAAGCTACCAGCAGAACGAACTAAGGGTAAGTGCATGCTTCATTGTCCTGAACTGACAAACTCATGAAGTGTGGAACATCTAGAGGAAAATCAAAGGATGGTAAAGTGTGTGAGCCCAGAATCATCTTTCAGTGTAAACTTTGCATCCATACAGAGCCTATAACCTCAGAGGTTGAGGCCTCTGTGTGAAAGAGCTTTAGAAGAATTTTGATGGTAAATTCAGAATAAAATCCTGACTATCTTTAAAATGGCAATGTAATGTATAGGTTATCATTAAATTATTGATCGTTAGAATCATTACTGCAGGCTCAGCATTCCCGTGCACTGAGCATCTGAGCTCTGTCAGGAGGGAAAAGGAGGGCACTCAACATCTAAAGGAGTGTTTGTGCTTGACAATATCAAAAAGGAGAACCACTGTTCACTAACACAGTACTGAATTTATGCTTTGGCTTTGAAAAGAAATGATATTGTTTTTTTTCAGAAACAGTGTCGTCTCCCCTGTCATAGATGTCATAGACTGGAAGACTTTTCAGTACTATCACTCTGTGGGCCTGCGTCGAGGTGTTTTTGATTGGAAGCTAGATTTTCATTGGGAACCAGTGCCAGAGCGTGAAGAGAAGGTACGACAGTCTCCCATCAGCCCTATCAGGTAACAGTTCATTAGCCAATATACCTCCACTCAGCTCAACAGCAAAACTGTACAATTTGGGAAAGCTTCCAGCTAATAAAAGTGAGACATGGTTACTTGCATTCGCTTGGTTAATGTTTTTTGAAGGGACAGGTTTTTGGTTTACATTGAGTTTATTTGGCCTTTAGCATTCACTCTAAGTAGACTGCAGTCATACTCTCAACATGACAAATGTTTTCCACACAACTGGAAGCAACTAGTATACAATCCGACCAGACAAGATACTGAGGTTTGTGGGGAAAGCAAAAAATGGATGATACAGAGTTAAAAGAGATGTCTCAATCATTATGTTTGTCTGTTGTTTTGGGTGTACATGGATGTAACACTTCTCACTGTTCTGAGCCTTGAACACTGTGTGTTCAACAACACAGTGCTTGGCCCTCTTTCCCATGCAAATCCTAGAATTCAGTTCCAGTTGCTCTTAATTTTGGTTGGTTAAACACTTAACTTGAGATTATTAGGGGTATCATTCAGTCATTTTGCAATATTATCGCCATCACAGAAATGGTGGGGTTTTCATCCTTCATATTCTCTATCCAAAACAGTTGTTCACTTCCGAACTATTTTCTACCCAGGAGTCCTGTGGTAGCTGGTGCAGTAGTTGCCATGGATCGACATCACTTCCAAAACACTGGAGCTTATGATTCTGACATGACCATGTGGGGAGCAGAAAATCTAGAGCTATCTATAAGGGTAAGAAACTTAATTAAAACACCAAGCACTGGTAACTATTGGGTTTTGAAGGGACTTGAATGAAAAGGCAAGAAGTGATTTATAAAAGCAATTAAGTGCAGAAATTCTTGAGGTATGGAGAGTATCACTTGCAGAGTTCTACCCCATGCTCCATGATCTGTCAGGACTATACAGGAATATGCAGCTGCTGTGAGTTAGGAGCATTATGGCAGGACAAGAAGTTTCACTGACTATTACTAGACGATCTTTAAGGTCCCTTCCAACCCAAGCTGTTCTACTATTCTATGATTCTATGATGAGTATCTGCCTGAGGACAAAGTCACTGGTTTAGGCACCTTCTGAAATCCACCTCTTCTATTCTGGCATGTAACAAGCACCAAAGGAAGAGTAGCTTTTATGTCTTTGCCAACATGTACTTTAAATATTAAATCATTTATATTAATTTGTGTGCATTAGTTTTTTGCTCAATACAAAGAGTAACTGATGTTTAAAAGCAATGGAAATTGCAGACACAAAGGGTACAGAGCCTTTTTTGTCCAAGGCAAAAGAAGGTATGCGCCCAGGTCTCTTCGCTATACTGCACTGTTTGTGCACAGGAAAACATAAAAGTATATAAATGGCTATACTGCAAGGTCTATCTTGCCCAGTATCTGTGTCTCAGTGTCTGTGGGGAACAGTGTATGAAGAAGCACATAATGATGCTCTTTCTGTTTCTAGCAATGTGCAGATTAGGATTTCCTGAGGTGGAGTCTGTAGTAAAAGAGCTTCTCCTTTTTAGATGTTTTTGAACTGATAATTAACATTCAGCCACTGCCCAGAGCAGGATTTAACTCAATGAGTGACTCTCATTTTGCTTTGCGTTCTTAAAATTGCTGGTCTATTGCTCAATGCTGCTGATTGTGCTTTACCAACTACATAGAAGATAGTAAAATATGATCTCTTTTTGCTACTTCACCTGTGTTTCAGACCTGGCTCTGCGGTGGCTCTGTAGAAATAATTCCATGCTCCCGTGTTGGGCATGTCTATCGAAATCACGTTCCCCGTGCTTTCTCCTATGACGAGGCCATTGTGAGGAACAAAATCCGAATAGCAGAGACCTGGCTGGGCTCTTTCAAAGAGAACTTCTACAAGCACGACACAGTGGCTTTCCTAATCAGCAAGGTAAAGACATCAGTGGCAGTCTGTTTATGAGGGAAGGAGTGTGTGTTGAGGTAGGTGAAAGGGGTGGGACGGTAGTGTGGGTGTCTCTGTGCAGTCAAACATTCAATGGGCAAGGTACCAGGGATAGTTTTTCTTTTGGTAAAACCTGCCAAGTAGAAGAGCTCTTAGATCAGGAAAGAAAGAGAGAAACCTGTTTTTGCTGAAGCTGTCAAATCTCGTAGAGTATGACTCCTTCTCCAAATGACTCTTTCAGATTGCCCAGCAAGTCGTGGTTTGCTTTTCCACCACTGATAGTACAGGGGGTCATCTGAAATGGAACCCATTCATTGTGTGCATAATATTGCATTGTGTGCTTGAAGGGGCCTTCCAGAGGATTCATTCTCCGTTGTTGACGGTCTTCCTCACGTGATTCAAGTAACATTCACTGGCACGTGGCAAACTGTGGTGTCTCTCCTACTGTAGGAATATCAGAAAAGGCAATTTCTTCCTAAATTGACAGAACTGTCTGTAACAGGAAATCAATTCTCACCATAGCTACTGTTTACAAGATACGTTTTCATTAGAAGGGTCACAAAGACAGCAATCCAACCTCCAGAGATCTGGATTGCCAGCAGCCTGCACACCAAGACAGGCTTGCAGCCAGGTGTGTGACACAGCCCTGGCATACAGCCACACCTGAAACATCTGCAGGCTACACACTGCCCAACAACTACAGAACAGCCATGCCTGTTTTTATGCCACTGTGTAATCCACTGTAGGTCCGGGTCAGTCAAGGGACTGTATATCCCATGTGTTACAAACTGCTGGGTGCTGTATTAGAAGCTATGGCAGCGAAGTTGTTAATGTTGCTGCAGCTTTCCAGAATTCTCTGGCTCCCATACCTTTCTTTGTAAAAATATCCTCTTCCACGAGGCAATAGAAATACTTGTGAGTAGTTTTGAATGAAAAAGTGTTGTTCACCTGCTTGTTCATTGGTCAATACCGTGCTTTTCAGGAGAAAAGGTTCCTGAAAACAGCTAGGCATGGCATAGGTAGGTACTGTGCAGTTTTCCATTCAGTTTTGCTCCTGCATTTCAGTCCTGCGTGCCTCAGCCATTGCAGCTCTGGGCATCATCTAAGAAAGCAGATCCAGCAGGAGCTGCATTACAATGGGGAGAGGAAAAGGGCTGTGTGTCAGCATGGCTTTTCTCCTGTCACCTAGTCTGACCTCCTTACGATCCATCAGATCTGCCTCTCCAGTCAGCCTGCTATGCTCATCCTAGAGCCTGAGACACATTCTTTTTTTTTTTTTTAATTTTATTTTCACATTTTTAAAAAGCTTCTCCGTTCTTGTCTGTGTAGTATATTTTAACTCCACTGGCCAGGATTTCATCGGTTGACTCGCAAGGCTTACAGCCATGTAACAGGAGAATGAATGCTAGGCCAGGTCTTTTAAGATGGGCAGATAGATCCTTAAATCATTTAATTATTTCCTGAAGGCCTTTCTTTTCAACTCAGAAGCAATTTTCTGAACTAAAAACTACAGCCATCAATGATTCAGTTTACTAGCTATAAGTACAATGACCTTTTGCCTGAGAGTTTGTTCTAGCCAGGGTACTTTTAGTACTCCTAAGTACGATGCTCCTTCAAGTGACCTATTTTACGATCTCTCTGTTCAACACACCATAACATAAAAAGCCCTTTTCTCCGTTCCTTTCTTTCACAGCCAATATTTTCAGTATGTCAGTGCAGTGGGATGTTATTCAAAAGACACAAGCAAGCAATGACATTACTGCCGCTCAGCTGCCATCAGCCCTGCGGGGATTTATTGCACTGCAAGGGTGAGCGGAGCCACCTATTGGCCACTACAAAAATCTCTGCAAGCCTACTACTGAAAATAAAAAATGACCCCCGTTTAGATTGCTTTGTAAGTCTTCCCGTTTTACGGTCGAAATTACATCCTGCACAGGATGCCTGTGGCGTGAGCATTAATATAGATGAATAAGGTTCTTTGCCAGTCTCCACAATTTCAGCCACCGTCTCTTTTTCTCCTTTTTTTGTCTGTGTGTGTGTGGTTTGTTTATTCAACCTACAAGCACAGTTTCCTTTCAGCTTGGTTTACAGGGATAATGTCTTTCTTTACAATATTTACACCATTTATTCAGCATCAAATGCATGCTGTAACTAGTATGACAAAACGTGATTTACTGCCATTGCCTTCTTCAGCCAAAGCAGAGCCTCTCAAGGAACACCTCTTTTTAGGGGAATCATTTTACTCCTCTATTTTCCTGTTCCAAGAAAACCTCTCGGGGCCAGGCTTGTGTGGTGCTGAATTGCTGAAGTTCATTGTTATTCTTATTGAATCTAGGACTGATATCAGACCATAAGGTTCTCTTTAACATACTGCAACTGTTGATGTTTGCCTGTGAAGCTTACAGGGGCTGGCATGATCGATACCTATCTTTAGAAACTGATTCCTCTCCCTTCATTTCCAAGGCCCTTTATTTGTCAGTGATTTTCAGCCACGTGACAAAGGTTTTTTTTCTTTCTTATAGATGCTGAGAAATGATTGGGCTGAGGAAAGTTATTTGCAGGCAATTCTTTGCTTATGTTACCAATTTTAATTTCTGACGTAGGAATCCACACCAGTGTCCTGGAATCTAAAACTGCATTTTTTTAAATGTAGAAATGTGAAGGGGGAAATCTATTGCTGGCAAGAAAGAGGAGAGAGACTCTTAAAGGTGGTGGGTTTGTTTTTTGTGTTTTTTTTGTTTGTTTGTTTTGTTTTGTTTTTGTTGTTGTTTTTTTTTTTAGTATTTGAGCAATGAGAGATTTAGAAAACTGTTTTGCATGGTTTTGAAACCAAAGGATTAACCACTTACCTGCTTAGGAGGTTTTCAGAATCCTGTTAGCCATCTTCAGGTGCTAAATACCCTCACATACGGAGACTCTCAGTCCTTTGCAGTGATGATGCCCATAGCTGCAACGAGGTTTGATGGTGCCCGTCTCTTTTCAGAACAAGAGTTGGTACTAAGGAGGGTGAAGAGTTAGGATCGTGTGTATGTAACTTAAGAAAAGACATAAATCATAGGAAAGTTTTCTATGCCTTTATAGCCACAAAACACATTCACCCACTAGATTTAGCAACTGCCAGGTAATAATTTGATAGGCTTTATGTTAGGCCAAATTCTCCCTACGCTTACATCTTCTCATCAGGGAAGACTGACAATGACTGGGTAATTTGGACTCTTAAAGGTCAGGAAATACGATTTCTATCTTTTGGGGGAGGGAGGGCAAACTCTATACTTAATGACAATATGATACAATCCCACTGATTTCAGTACAACAAGTATCAAACTTGACCCAGACTTTCTTAATTAAAAAGATCTGACTTATCTTGCAGGATAACAATAATTTTAAAGGAAATACTAATTTTCACAGTGTGTGCTACTTCTGAAACATTAACTTCTGTCACAACACCAGAGAAAATGCTGTTTTAACACAAAGTTAGAGAAAGGGTACAGCTGGTCCTCCTCCTGTGCTTGATCTTGAGAGATATGTATCAATATCTATAACAAGCAGGATAGGAGAGGCGGTGGAAATAATTCCTGTGCAGTCATTTTCATTTCTAGCATCTCTAACACAAATACACTAGTAACCTTGTTTGCCCTGTGCTTTCTCCATGAAGGCAGAGAAGCCAGACTGCAGTGAGCGTCTTCAGCTACAGAAGAGATTGGGCTGTAGAAATTTCCAGTGGTTTCTTTCAAATGTGTACCCTGAACTCTCCCAGACTGAAGACACACCGAGATTCTCTGGCAAAGTAAGAGAAAATGCGCTAAAAAAAGGATTAGCATTTTTGTATTGATCAAAGACCCCAGTATTGCTTCCTTGTACTAGGTACTCGATGAGTGTACGGTAAGAGGCTGTTCCCACTTTGAAAAGCTTATTGTCCAAACAGGCTACACAACAAGAATGGAACAAGAAGCAAAAGGACTGCAGAGACAAACAGCTGGTCCAAATTCTCACATAAGCCTTGAACTCCAGCCAGGAGATGAACCCAGATTTTCTGTTTCAGTTTGGTGTCATTGATCAGAGGATCCTAACCTTAGATTTTTTAGGTGCTATTAGCAAAGAAAAAGAACTGTGTTGCCTCACACGGATGGCAACTGCAACAGCAGCTGAGATATCTCTATGCTGATCCATGTGCAAGAAGAGAAAGCAGCATTTCTCCAGTCCTGCACTTTCCCCAAAGGCAGAGGTGGTGGAAATAGCAGTTACTTGGCAGACTGTGTACAGGAGGTGATATTCTCAATGATTTTTAAAACCATGTAAGTGGATAATTATCATCAATTAAAATACGAATTTATTCCAGGCAGCCTTACTGGAAGGGATTTCCCCCCAACAAGGCAACAAGGTCTACTGATTAAGTCACATCCTGGTATCTGCAGACAGATTTTACTGTGTCCTTTTACTATTTTGTCTGTTCCTTATTATCAAAGTTTGCTTGAGAAGTGCATAATAACTGATTGTGGATCACAGGAAATGTTTTTTCCCTCTGGAACAACTTGATTTTTTCTCATTACAGTGTCAGGATGAAGTGCAATTTGCCATTAGCAGAAAAGTAGTTTTGGCTGATTTCTTTTAACCATTGCAATAGTTTAAACCAGAAGTGGGTAACAGTAACTTAAACAAAACTCATTGGGTGTCACTGACCTTTGGTGAGACTCTCCCTTGTATATCAGATCACTTTGCAAGATCAAAATGCAAGATCTAGTCTGAAAGAAAAAAAAATCCGTTGTTTGAACTGCAAGCAAAAACACCTATTGTAAGGGGATGTAATCACAAAAAAGTTAGCTGAAGGATATTTTCTTTGTATCTGACTGTGCTTTATTTCAGTATAAACATTTATTTACAGCTTTACAATACTGGTGTTGGCTTCTGTGCAGATTACAGACCTGGAAGGGCCACTGCATTCGGCTCCATCGAACTCTCTCCTTGCAGTGACAGCCCCACCCAGGTACCGTACACTTTAAGTATATGGGTACTGCATCAGATTTAAGGAGCCACTAAGAAAATAGTGAGTCCAACATGTAAATGGCTGGGTTGACATTAGGGGAAATATTGACACATCAGATGTGTGCTAAGGCAATGTTGCCCATCCTTGTGCAGCTGATTATCGTTTACAAAATGGCAATGTTCCATGTTTCACTGAGGCCTGACCCCCACAATTTTCTCCAGCAGACATCATTGAGTGGTTATTTGTTAGTATACTTGATAGTGCCTGGAGAACAAAAAGACTAGGCATAAAAAATACGTATCAATTCTAGAATAACAGGGGTGGTTTCTCCCATATTCTAGTGTCTAAACTGCAGTCAAATACAGGAAGAAAATTCATGTAGATACCCAAGCTGGCATTAGACTAGCAAGTTCTTGTGCTGAGAGAAGTCAAGCCAGCACAGACTGACTGCAGATATTTACTCTAAGTCCCAAGCAAGTTCCACTGCTTACACTGAGCTCAGGGTAGCTGCAGGCACATTTTTAACTGCAATGTGTACAGACAACTTCAGAAACTCCCTTCTGTTCAAATATTTATTAAACTAGAAAATTTTCTTGTAGGGTGGGTTTACTTTATGCATAATTACAGCCCACAAAGCCTTTCCTCAAAAAAATAGTCTCAGGTATCTATGCCTAAACTAGCTGGAGGGATTGCCTCGCAGGACCAGGCCTGTTGGTTCTCCTTCATTCATACTTGGGTTGCATATTAAGAATCACAAGTGGGAAATTTTGGAATGAATGTTTAAAAATGCATTAGGATGTCCTTCTGTCATTGTTCAAACAAACCCTCTTTTTTCCAGCACTTTGAATATAATGACATGAAGGAGATCCGGCTTGGGTCCGCTCCGCTGTTTTGCTTTGATGTCAGACACGGGAAGGTTATCCCTCACAACTGTACGAAGGAGACAGACAACAGCCAGCAGCGCTGGGATGTCCAGGAGGTCCGTACTGACACTGCCATGAGGGGAGGGCTGCAGATGGCAACTGTGCCATCACTGAGTGACTGACAGCATTCATGTGCAGGGAAGGATGATATATTTGAACGGCAGTTTTCATTTCTGGACCATTTTCACCCAGGAAATTTAGGATGCTGTTTATGCATTTACACTGCTTGTGCAAAATAAATTTTGTTTACAAATACAAAGTACAGAAATCCTACCTAAATTCACATGCCCTCGTTTTATCTGTTTAATTTCCTGGCCTTGTCTGAATAGAATCAGAATTGTAAGAGGTTGCGTAAGTAAGAGCAGGACAAATCCTTGCCCACTTCTTTTGGATAGGGGAAGGCACTGTGAATCTGAACTCTCCCAGATAAGAGCCCTTTGGGAGTAGGGGAATCTTTAAAATTCCTCCTGTATTACAGAAGGGCAAACCTCTTGTTAGAAGAGTTCAGTAATACTCAGTGGACTTCACCCAACAGAGTAGAAACTCCTCTGCAAGACTGAAAAATGTCATGCTCTTGGACAGCCTGGGAAAATAGCAGTTACAGTAGTCATAGGCAGTCTGCAATCCCTGGGTACAGTACCTACTGTAATATGCTTTGATTCCTAAGGGAAGCACTGGTCCTTTTGAAATTTGATACCCTCCAATACTGTAGTTGTTGCTGATGACAGCATTTACGTACAGGAAACAAATAGTGTTGGAAAAGAGAGAAAGTGAGCTCTGCACCTCTGCAGCCTGTCAGCTTCCAAAGGAATTACGTGTTCTCACAACGTCCTGGGCTCAGAGCTAAACCTAGTCATCATGTTCAATACGTTTTTGAACAACCAGTCATTATTGATGACCTATTGTATATTAGAAGTTTCAGAAACATGGCCTAGTTTTCACTGGAAATCCCTTATTTTTTTATTTGCTCTTTTTTCCCCTTCTCTCATCTCGCAGAATGGATTGATCGTCCATGTCCTTTCTGGCAAATGCATAGAGGCAGTGAAGCGTGAAGATGAAGAGGACTTGTTTTTGTGTGTATGTAACAAGAATGCAAACCAGCTGTGGCGATTCGAACGTTCCCATGGGCTACGTCAGAGATGACTGACAGGTCTGTGGAGAAATCAAGTCAGCAAAATTTAGCATTACTTCTCTTTGGGATTCAAGATACATTTCCCACACAGAAAAGAAAGATGTTTGTGTTTGCTGTAGCATACAGGAAAGTTAGGAAGGTCTCTCCTTCAAAGCCTGGCTCAACTAGTCGCTGCCAGTTCCTGGTTTACTCACCTCGAGCTAAAATTTCCATTTATTCCGTGAAGCAAGGAATAAAGATACTGTGAGCATCAATAGATTCTCAACTCTGCTTTTGCAGAAGACAGTTAAGTTTGCCCTTTGAAGGAAACGTGGAATATTGGCTGCCAGACAACCTGTCTTTAGCATACTCTGTGACTTCTGAGGATACAGGAAAATGAATGTTTGTGAAACTTTTCAAACTGTAAGAGGAAGTCAGCCAAATCAGGATGAGAGTTTAACCTTGTTGTACAGTGCACTCAATTCATATAAAACAAAGTAGGTCTTGTATGCATAAAAGTAGTAGATCTTTCAATATGTAATAACTAGAAAAAGAATTTTCCAGCCTGAGACAAATTTCTACCCTCCACGAGATAGCAGAGGGCATAAATTAGCACTTAATTAGGCACGAACTGCTCTCACTGATTTGGAATACCAACAGTCTTCAGCATTTGGCACACCCTTCCTTATGTCCTTCGTCCAGAGTCTAATTTGGATGGGAGAAAGAGACTGAATTATTAACATTTTTTTTTAGTGTTCATGCAACGTAAGAACAACTCTTCAGGAAACTTTTGTGGAATATGGTAGATGGCTGAATTAGACGTGAGAGAAAAGTAACAGCTCCCCTGCTTATTCTGAAACGGAAAGAATCAGTGGCATCCATTTGCTCTTAAAAAGCCGTGGGATGAGCTCATTATTATTCCAGTGACAAAAATGCTGGCTGGAAAGAGCAAGCGAAGGGAAACAACAGGTTTCAACAGTGGCTACATAGGAAGAAAATACTGGTGTCTGCTTCCACTTGCTCGCTGCCTACTACACTGAGTAAGTCTTACACTGTCAGTTTTCGCCAAGATTTTTAGACTCTTGCTGTCACGGGTCTCTGAGCCAATCCTCAAAAGATACTAACACGCGTAATTTTCTAAACAAGCTGCTGTAGAGCCTGCATCCCCTCTGACCTCCTCTCTTTCGCAGAAGTCAATGAGAGTTCATGTTAGGTAATGAGAATGGCCTCAGTGTGCACTAGCAAAGCAAACTTCTATCAGTATTTTGTTCCGGCACTTTCGATTTGGGAGTTAAAAGAAACAATGAGGACACTTTCCAAGAGCCTTGTACGACAGAAGAACAAAGATCTGGGAGTTTTCCCATGTCAGCTCCACACTTGATTTATAATGTAAATCAATCATAGACACAAATATTTATTAAAGGGGGATAGTATCATTAATGAAACCTAATTTGCTATTGATATTTCTTTTGAGACAGAAAATAGCTTTTTTTTGGAAAATGTACAGCATATTGTGTGTGCTTCAGACAACGGAAAGAATAACAGAATACTCTGCCCAGAGTATTCCAGTCACCGGCTCTTAGTAAATCATAATAAGTTTGTTTCAAGCATATAGAATTAGTTACAATAGAAGACATGAACAGCATTCCGTGTTATGTTGTCCAAAAAATTCCTCGGTTGGGTCCCTGTTTAGTTTGAGTGCTGCAGTTTCCACGCCGTGTTCGGGCATCACTCCAATCACCCTAATCACCACTCACTCCTTCTTTGATAGCATCAGAATCTAACACCATTTGCTGCTGTGCCATTTAAATTTTCCTGTGACGTCTTTGAAAACGCTTCAATTTTCAGCTGAAAGGATGGAAACAACTTCTTCCAGAATAAGCGATCACTGATCATTGCCCAAATCTAGGGTGAGAAATGAAAATTGCTAAAATTGCAGAAAAGCTGCGATTGAAATGTTTTAAGGAAATGTGATTCCTTTTTATTTTTTAAATTATAAGTATGCCAGATTTTTAAATTATGTATTATTTATTCTATTTTGGACTCTACACTGGGAATATCATTCCTTCAGCATTTAGCTTAATGCTTAAAAATGTTTATACAAATACTATAACTGATCACAAGTGGGATTTATCACCAAGAATGAAAATATTTTTGTTTAGAGAGGAAGAGTTTGGAATAAAACTTCAGAGATGTGGACACCCTCATCTTATACTGCTTTTTAGCATAATGATAAAAGCCTAGAAGGTAAGGGTTGCTGTAAATATATGTACAATAGAATAATATGTTACACAATACCTCTTCCAACAATAAAATGAAAATATATAGTTCAGTACAATTTGAGGAATAATTGTTATTATACTTGTTGCATTTAGTAACTGTGTAAATGTGTGTTTGGTTTCCAAGGGAACTAATCTCCAGAGCACAGGACAGAAAGGAGCTACAGCATGGTCCAGGGGTTCTCCACATGGGGACAGCACGGGGGCAAGGATTGTGGCCCATACTGTGCAGAGCACTTCCCTCTAATATAAACGTAACCTGTTATGGTGCGCGCGCACACAAAATAAAACATCTATCTCCTGTTTTTCCTAGTTTCCTTCCTGTATGCCCTGTATTTGGTTGATTGTTCTCCCATTGTGGTGATGTACACTTTGCCCCTGTTGTCACATCTAAGAACAAGACCCTTCTCCTCATGTAGGTTTCACAGAAAGCTCAATAAAGGGTCTCTGCTAAGGGTGCTAGGTTTTTGTTTTTTTTTCTTCACTCTTGCATATCTTTCACACAACACAAGCAGAAAGAAATGCTCCGAGCATCACAGAACATGGAATTACTTTTAGCTCTGTATTTAGACAGGAAAAACATTTCTGGTTCCTCTAATTCCAATTGACAGGAGAGAAATGTAAGAACAAAATGTTTCAGGCAAGAATGGAATAGCATTGTTAACTCTGACGACATCCCAAGTAGAGCCTCAGGCAAGAGCAAAGGAATTCCAGCATAACACGAATAAACACCTTATAGTCCAACTCCACCTGTTCCTTTGAATTTGGCAACCCAGGCATAATGTAGGCTTGGAGCCAAACCCACCCATGGAGACGAGTTAAAAGGTCAGATTAAAGACCAGGTCACCCCGCGGCTAACAGCGCTTCCTAAGCAGCCTGGTTTATTCCTCCTCCAGCTAACTGGAAATGGAAGAACATGAAGGCCTCAAGTATTATTCAACTTACTTTTAAACCTAGACCCAATGATGAAGTCGGTAGTGGCAGCAGTCTGGGGCTTGTCCTGTTGGGTAAGGACATCATCACTAAGACAGAGAACGGCAGCATTTAATCTGTGGATTAACCCGAAGTTTGAACAAGGGGATGGTTAGAGCAAGCTTTATGCTAAATCCTGCCGTACAGCAACGTTCAGGGCATCTCCCAGTCCATGTGCAAGTGCCTGCAGGTCCTCCCTCAGAGACCCTGGCTGAGCTGTAACACTGCTTACTAAAATGCAACAGCCGTGAGTACAGATTTCCCCTGGATGGAATGGGTCTATGCTGAGGCAACCAAGGCAACAGTAGCAGCCTAGATTTCTTCTCATGACATCTGGATGGTGACATGCAAGTGAGAGCTTTCAGTCTCTGCCTTTGCACCTCATATCTCATTTTATCTCCAGCAGTTTGATTCAGATTATAAACGTACTGGAGAGTCTTACACAAGAGAGTCAAAAAGGAGTGTTTTGCAAATATTGGTAACTTCTTGGCTCACGATTTTAAGCTATGCAAACTGCACCACTTCTGCCCTCAATAAAGTATATCAGTGCACAGTGAAATGTTGTATTCTTTATTATGATATGATATCGGCTAATGCCTCCAGCTCACGGGCGTTTCTCCACCAGGTGGCTTGGAAGGGCGCTCTGCAAAAGCAATCTGGCTACACCGCTATGGATGGCAGGCACAGCATTTTTGCTGTCTTTCTAGCTGCAAATGGTGGATTTTGTAAAATAGCTGCCCGGCTGGGGGTTATTGTGCATAAGACACAACAGAATTTTGATGACAGAGAACAGATAAAGGTGTCAGGATTGTTAGCGAGGTTCTCTTTTTCAGCTTGACCCTAATTTATACACACACCAACCTGAAGGCTGAACACATCATTCAGTTTCTAAGTAGCTGCACTATGACCTTTGGTAAAGTCCATGACCTTTGATAATACCATCACGTTTATTTACATCGAAGGTAGTTTGTGTTACAAATTCAGAAGATGATGAAAACCATCCATTGTTTTTAAATATTCATTAAACACTGTAGCCTATTTTGTATAATTATTCAGAAGATTGCTAACAAATCTCCATTCTTTGCCATTTATTTATTACTCTCTCAGTCTTACAGACAGATAAGAATTAATCTAATAATGTCCTTTATGTTGTTATAGGCACAAATGATTTTCAAAGGATTACATCCTTTGGTTTTTCTATGATTCTATGGTTTTACGTTTTTCGCAGTATTTTTTCTTAACTTCTCAAGTTAGTATCCTATTAAGTTAAAACCACTGGGTTTTTTTAGTCTCTCTTTTTCATCATTTTAATTTGGCATTTGCATGAAAAATTTCAGAGCAGATATGAAAGAAAATCAAATGGTATTTTGATGTATCAGGAGCTCATCTCTAAAGATTCTGAACATCAGATATTTATATCTGAGTACAATCCATTGGGAAGCTGCTTCAAACACAATGTATCTTGTCAATCACTCTACTTACATATGGTTTGGGATTACTAAACAAACCAAAAGTGGTCAAAAAGCCGTGGGCAAACCGAAATGTTTAATGCAGTACGTTGCATTAACATCTTTCTCTTTTTGTGTCCTTTTCATTAGCACACATTGCTTGCTTTGCCTGCTTAGAAATCAAAAGCCAAGCAGCGAACAAAGAGACAGTTTCATAATCAGAATATTTTGAGTGGGCAGATGCATAAAACTCATCACGTCAATTAAAAATAAGCCTTACATAAAAATTTTCACCGGCCAAGCTGTCTAGCTGAAACACGGGCTTTTGGTCTCCTTACCTAATCTGCATACATGTCATACCCGTGGAAAACTTGTCATCGGCGGTGCCAAGAGATGTTTTAACTTACAGATCAATCAACAAATCTTACTGACTGCTTATCTGACTGCGCCAGCGACGCTGGCGGAGCCTCTGCAGGTCAGTTGATCCCACGCTGCCACAGCAAGCCCACAGGCCGTGCCTTGATGCACGTGCGTTGATTCCTTTCTCTGCAGAAGCAAAGGAAACATTACTTTCCTAGTGGAGCAAGCCACGGTCAGCCCGTGGCGTCTCTGTAGATAGGCACGCACGCAACCTCAAGAACAGAGACTGGTGCTGATGTTAAGGAAATAACTTTTAGTTTCACGTAAACAGCGAGCTGTTTCGGCTCCAGTTCCTGCTAGCGGAACAGCCTCACGCGTGCGGCCAGCACCGCGCTGTAAAGATCCCCTGGTGCCAGGAACAACTCTTAAATCGGTGGTGAGAGGGGAGGCTGAAACAAAATAGGCCTCGACACTGAAAAATAACTTGGTACGCAAAACAAGTACAAGGAGACCGTAACTTGCCAATTACAAGAAAATTACAGCCGTTTCTGAAAAATATAGTATTTTGTACATTTGCATTCAACATTAGAAGTCGTAACATGACGCTGAGGCTTGGCAGAGGACGGGAATTCCTTTCTGCAGAACATCCAAGGTTCCTGGGTTCAGCTTGGTCTCAGTGTGGAACAAGAACCGACGTTCCCTTTACTCTCTGAAGCAGAGCCGGGGCTCTCCACAGAGGCACGGTGAGAGAGGTGGCGGGGCTGGGCTGCCCATGGCAAGGGGCCAGGCTCTGCCTCCTCGTCGTCCCAACACAAGAAAGAGCATCCGCCTCCGAGATGTCTTGCTTTCAACAAGCTGGCAAATTTTGATAGAAATTGGTTTGCTGGCGTTTTCATAGCCAGCTCTAGTGAAAGTGTTTATAGCAACTACATGCTAGCAAACACTGCAGACTCAGCAGAACGGGGAAAATCAATATTCATTCCTTACGAGGGAGAAAGAAGAGAGAGAAGCTGAAAATGAGAAAAGCTGAGTTCAAGTTCAGTTTCCAAGTACATCCATCCATTTCTTTTTACAGCCCCGCAGCGCAGCAGAACAATCCAGCATGGCCACGACACCAGCAGCAGCCCGAGGTTTAAGTTGCAAATCCTGCCCCTACTGCAGTGCCTGGCAGGAAAAAGCTTTTCTGTACGTTTTCATGTGTTCAGGCCATTTTCTCTCTCTGTTGTTCTCTCTGGCACCTGGAGTGACTTTTGTCTCTCTGTTTGCAAAAGCACGCTCTGGAGGGGAGAGGACAAAGTAGGCGGCTGGGGATTAAGGACCCAGAACCAAGTCCTCGAAGCTGTTTCAGCTGGTGGCAGCTGCCCAGCTGTTTAATACCTTGGCAGTTGATTCCCTCCTGCATTCCCCTACCGTTTCCCTTACCAGGTCGATTTGAGCAGCCTCGGGGCCTGCCTCCGCAGCTCAGCCCTCCCTGCTGTCGTCATGCTATGGGATGCACATGGGTGGCATGACGAATTGGCAGAGCATTGCTGGAGTGTAAGAAGAGCCTACCTCCCACTCCCTAGCCCACGCCAGCAGCCGACACGGGCACAGACCCACGGGAGGTCTCTCAGACCCGGCTCTCAGGTCCACTTTGTGAGAATGCTCCAGTGTCAAATGCACGTGTGTTGTGCCTCCTTTCCTTACTGTTTTTAGGACCTCTAGTGGCAGGAAAAAAAAAAGTGTTTGTAGAGAAAATCATCTTGGAAAGCTCTTCACGAGAGGACGAGACACGACATACCAGTATGGCTATGAGCTCCAGCCAGGCAGGAATGGATGTCCAAATGCCATTTCTTTAACTAACATTCTGGGTTTTCTCCAGGAAAAGCTATTTTGTCTTCTCCTTTCTCATACAGAATACTGCAAAAGAATAAATTGAAATGCAGTTCTCTGTTTGTGGAGTGATGCTTTCTTGGCAACTGAGGAAAATTACTGTCCACTGATTTCAGAAAAGCTATCCTTTCTTCCCTCTGCCACGCCAAAAAGCATCCTACTATTCTTCTGAGTACAAGTCGTCCAAATCCAGAGCTGCTACTGCACAACTCAATGAAAGACTAAAGTCTGCCAGGAAAATTTTGAAGGCATAAAATACACTTACAGCTATCGGTGATCATTACTGCCTGTCAGTAACCTTTTCAGCAAACAGCTATCCTCAATTATTGATATTTCAATATGGGTTTTCAAGGTGAGTCTGTAGATGGCAGCTTTAAATTTTCTGTTTCTCAGCAGGAGTACCCTTGGCATGGTTAACACTGAAAATGTAATGCAGACAGTGAAACTCCTTCCCTGCAGATAACCCTCATTTTGACCAGTGGCAACACAAAGTGTACTACCTCGACTGATCGCTCCAGTTCTGCCAGGCCACCAATTTCCCTCTCTGAACCGAAGAAAACA
Organism: Cygnus atratus; assembly: GCF_013377495.2. Taxonomy (NCBI): domain Eukaryota; kingdom Metazoa; phylum Chordata; class Aves; order Anseriformes; family Anatidae; genus Cygnus; species Cygnus atratus. The sequence continues at coordinate 37,538,704 of NC_066363.1, forward strand.
TTAAGCTGCACAAGGGGAAAGAGCTATTTACTCCTGCTCCTATACTAGGTCTCGTCAGTGCAGTTACGTTATTAAAAATGTTTTAAACACACCTGAAAAACAAATGATGAAAGGAATAAAACCCTAGACGTGGACAAAGTCCACATCCAGCAGGAACACAGGAGAGCCAAATCCTTCTTTTTTTTGGCAGTAGAGAGACAAACCTCATGGAGAACACAGGGGAGGAATTTACAGCAGAAGCGGCAGGACGGAGGAGGTTATTTCTGAGACTGTGACAATGCGCAGGCGCTCATTTGTTCCACTGAGACCAAGAGCTGTCTGTACCCCAGGAAATGACCGGACATTTTGGAAATATGCAAAAATCTGCAATCAAGGTTTCCTCCCCGCCCTACGGGAGAGGCTCATCCCTCTTAGCCTTCTGGTTGCTTTCCGCTGAACTCACTACAAAGAAAAAGTGATGGAATTTCCACCAGCAAGATAACGGTGCTGTGAACCACGGACACCCTTGGAATTGTCATCTCTTGGCAGTCACAAGCAGTGAATTACAATACGCTGCACCTGGGGGAAAACGCCGGGAAGAGCCTGCGTGGTAAAGACCTGGACACTGCGAGGAGCAGCAAAAGTAAACAGAATTTCACGTAGGTGAGACACACTTGACAGGTTTAAAATATGGCAGTCAGCTCATTAAGAAAGGAGAATATTAAAACCGCGTAGTTTCAGATTTTCTGAAGAGGGTTCCTTTGCGCTCACTGTGCCTGCAGGCACGGACGGAGCTCTTGCAAACCTCAGGAAGGCATTTTGCTCCTCGGGTGGTGCTGCACCGAGTGTGGGACACAGCAGGGGTGGGTTCGAGGGCATCCAGCGGCGGGGCCAAAATCCTGACCTAATGGAGTGAGTTATCGCGACGGAGGCTGATCCTAATCAGGTGCCTCACGTCTTGACAGGACTGTAATAGCTGCTGAACGACACAGAGTAACACAAAGAGTTGAGCAGTGATGTACAAAAAAGAGAAATCAGCCTCATCGCTCATTGACCAAAGTCCCCCAAAAAATGAAGCTTTGGAGGAACCCAAACTCCTCACAGATTGCTGTCAAGTGCCAGCCTGCACGGAGGGACCGCGCAGGGTGAGAACTGCTGGAATATATTTTAAATTGACTTCTTCAGAATTAAATTATTCGCTTCCTAAATGCTGAAACGTCTCAGCTGACACTTGTGCACCGGCCTAATTTTTATGACTTTAATACTCCTCCCCCTCTCTCTTCCCTATTTCTCAGTTCAGCAAGAGATAAATAAAAGAGACACCACGCCTGATCATGCACAGTCACAGAAAGTGCCCTGTGGTACTCCAAACAGGGCACTGGTCAGGACAGAGCCTCCCTCTTAGAAATCAGTTTTCTGTGCTTCTGCCTCACCCCAAGCCCTAAGAGCCTCAAACACAAATGATGCTGAAACGCACTTGCCCAGCCTGAGCTTTTGGCTGACCCAGCGAAGCAGAAATCAGCTGCAGCCTGAAATATTTATGAAAGGCAGCCGTGAAGGGCAGAAAACCCAGAAATTTATTATTTACCGTACATGCCCTTTATTCTCCGTTCATGGGTAATTCATTTAAATTCTGCTCTTCTGTACGGTGGAGTAGAGCTGGAGTAACATCACCAAGGCAGCCTGGGTTACTCTAGCTTTACGCCGCTGTGCTGAATGGCAGGATCCGCCCCAGAGCATTCTTCAGAAAGCATTTTATATGAGCTGTCTGCGTGCCTACAGCTCACGATATCCCCAGCCGCTTTCATCTCCACAAGCTGCCCTTGCGAGGCAACCTGCAATTGCGTTTACAGATCTAATACGATAATTTCTTACTCCTCGGGTTGATTAACCTGTCAGCGATGGATCTGTGTCTTCAGAACTCTATTTTTGCAGGTGTTCCTGGGACAAACGCCTTAACTGTACAAAAACGAACTAGACAAAATGTGCAGACGCTTTATTTGGCATGGAAAGAAACCAAGGACACGGCCCTGCTACAGTTGCAAAAATAAAGAGAGTGTGGGGAACTTGGCCTTCCTCAATGGAAAGTCGACGTTTGGGTGGCCTTGCTGCTATCTGTGTGGGACCGGCAGCCGCTGTCTCTGAATGGAGAGGCTGCCTGAACCTGGAACGCTATCAAATCCTCCCTTCCTCAGATCTGTCATTTGGCAGAGGTACTGACAGAAATCCTCTGGCCGAGAAAGCACAATCAAATCCTGCTGTGCGGAGTATCTCGAGAAGGGGTCTACTAGTCTGAAACACTGGAAGTTTGACGGGGGTTGGTTGCTGTTCTCTCCGGTTGCTGATTTATTTGAATTCTCCTTCAGTTTGGAAAATCCCAGACTCATAAAAAACTATAAGGAGGGGAAAAAAATTGCAAGGATCAGATTGTTTTATAGGGATCAGATTAAATTCTCCCACTGTACACCTTCCGTACATCACCCCTGTTTGTCCTATGCCCCAGGGATAGCCACGCAGCCCAAACCTCGAGGTTATTTGCTGCTGAGCAGGGAACAAGTTCTGAGATCAGCACCTGGAACAAACAGCTGGGGTGGGGAGAAAATCCTTCCTCACGCAAGCAGGAGGAGGGGGGCCCTGATATAGGGGCACATCCCCGCAAGCTGTCCCATTGCCACGCACCCTCCGTGTGTGTGCAGAGTCCACATGTTACTGACTTACGTACCAGCCACCCTCCCGCTCACCCTTTCCTCCACAACACCATCTCATCCCTAGATGGCCAGGCAGTTTGCGGCGGAGGTGTAGAAGCAGGGCCACGGACACGCCGTGATGCCCGATGCAGGGTGCCAGCTTGGTGTGCCATCACCTGCTCTCCTTGTGCCTTATGTCAGAGGACATCAAAACCACAGTCTTGGTGCCAGTTAACAGCAGTGCTTGGACTTCAGGAACCATCTCTGGCAGGGAGATGCTCTGCTGCTTCCCGTGCCCTTTTCACCGCCCCGTAACAAGGGCCTGCACTTGCCTCTAAGTGCCCCCCCCGTGCCCCATCGCAGGGTTTGGGAATTTTGCTGGTTGTCTCAACAGCAAACGGACTGAGCTCCCCCTTCCGCAGCTTTTACTCGCCCAAGGAAAGCCTGCAGGCTCTGACCCCGGGCTGTGTGCAAAGCCTGTCAAAAACTATCTGTGTATAGAGATCGCAGCAGCGAGTATCACAGTTCAGGCTAAAAGGCAACCCTATGCCAAGCTCGTTCTAGGTCACTAACTTCCTAAGGGTATTCTTCCAAGAAAGAGCTTTATCTTGAGCAGTTCTGCCAGACGAGACAGACTGAGTTACAATTAACCCCTTCTTCAAAAGGAAAGCAAGAATTATTCACTCCATGACATCCGTCGTTTGTTATTTATTCATGATAAGACTTTTTTTTTTTCCAGGCCAGCATTAAAAAATAAAGTCACAAGGTAAGAGTACCTTCGAATGGAAAAAATTATTCACCCTTTCAAAAAGGACACTTTTAAATGCACATCTTGGGCAGTATCCACATTCCTTTGATTAAAGTAAATACAGTGTATTCAACTTTAAAAGATATCTCACCCTAAAACACACCATCAGCTCCAGTCAAGGGCTTTATTGCCTGCAAAATTCAGATACCCATCAGGAAAGTCACTGCAGCAAAGACTGGGAAATACAAAAGGCACACAGATGTGGCTTTGAAGAAAGAGACGAAGCCATGTAAGAAATGCAATATGACTAATTAAAAAGCACATGGAAAGGAATTACAAAATTAAACAACTAAAGTCAGCTAAATGTTGGGAGGAGAGGAGCATTAACCAGCCTGAAACAGTCCTACCAGAATGCGTGGAGCTTGCACCCCTTCATCAGCTGCCGTGAGGAGGCTGCAGCAGAAAGGCACCCCAGCTGGAGCAGAAGGGCCATCTGAGCTGATGGTACCTGACCCAGGTCACCTGGCTTTCTTCTAAAACCTGCCTGAGCCACCAACAAGGTTATGTAGGAGAAGGTCGTAGCTACTCGGAGCTGAGATTCTAAAAGGCCTTAATTAAACGGCAGTTCTAAGACGACATCAGCCTAGTGCTTGGCAAGTGTCCAAAACAGCCTATCAAATGTGAAGTATTTTGTAAAATGGAGAACAGAGCAGAGACCAAGTACCATTACGCCAACGTATGCATGATGCACCTACCTCCCCTCCTCTCAAAAACGACGTGGGAGAGCTGGACAAGGTTCAGAGAAGGGCAGCAAGGGACAATCAAAGGCATGGAACAGCTCCTGTGTGGAGCGCGGCTGAGCAGACAAGGACGTTACAGGCTCAGAGAAGAAATGACTGAAGGGGGACGATAAAAATTCCTGAAGTCATCAACAGGATAGAGAGATTAGGGCACAGAAACGTCCCTTCCTATCCAAAAAGGGTCTTCAAATGAACCAGCAAGCAACGGGTTCAAAACAAACAAAAGGAGACAGCCCTCCTAACAGAGCGTGCTAACACCGTGTAACTCCTTTTCATGGGATGCAGTGGGTTATAGATCGTGACACGAATTCAACAAGTGATTAGCTAAGCTTATGGAAATATATACTTAATTATGAGACTGTGCCCCTAGTGCATCAGTCTCAAGAAGCCCATAACTTACGAACTGCGTGGTAGTGTTGTGGGGAAGCATCCCCAAATGCTTGCCCTGCTCTTTATTAGACTCTTCCTCAGCTGGAGGGCAGTGCTGCGGCTGGACACCAGGCTAGGCAGCCCCACGCTACGATCTGGGACAGCCACTTCTGCTGATGCCACACTTCATCTCACCCCCTGGGACACCAGTTTTCTTCGTTGGCTCTGAAACGGCACTCCGATGGGTGGTGTGTCTGTATCTCTGCCTCCAGACTGATTTTACATTTAAATTCAAAGTCTGATCCTCTTTACCAGGCTACGGGATGTACACCGGAATCCACCAGTGTGATAACACCAGTGCAATGCACTGGCGGTTACAGAAGCCTCTGCGTGATACAAAAGCAAAGGCAAGACTATTCCATCATTATGAGAAAAAAAAAAAAAAAGGATAACGTAGGGTTCATATTTTATCTACTTTTTTTCCCCTCTATATTTAATTAAATCAAACTTTAATCTTAGAATCTGCCACAAGCCACAATATCAGTTCTAATCTGTTATGGAGTGATACAAAATGATAAATTTTTGCTGCAGTGTACAGAGATCTGTTGGAGCTCACCGCTATCTGAAAGATACAGTGAGTGCCGTAAGATGACTGCATCGGCTTTGCACGGGTACAGAATTTCCCCAGACAGACCCAGCAACGAGGCCCATGGTCAGAGATCTGAAGAAATGAGAACAGTTAGGCAGTAACTATTTCAACGTACTTAAAAAAACAATCCTCCCTGATAAATGTTTTTTATTTTCCTAGAAATAACGACTATTTCACACCCTCTAAGATTACATCAGCAAACTTGCACTGTGTGGAAATACTGTTAAGACTACACACTAGTCCTACAAACGTAGGACTAAACACAGTAGGACTACACCAAGCTCAGAAACACTGCAGCTATTTAGACAGCTACTGGGCTGGAGTAACTTTTACTTCAAACAAGGAACATGTCAACAGTTGTTTACCAACTTGTCCCGCGTTTGTGAGGCCAAAGCAAAATCATTTGCCAAGGGAACAGAAAGAGCCTGAAGAGGGCACCACAGGAATGACTTACGGGATAGCACATTGCCAGCTCCTGTTGATTTCACCCTGAGACTCATGAGAGCTGGAGCCTTCCCGAAAGGAACAGCTTCTGCACTCAAACAGCAGGGCAAGAACCTTCACTTTGAATTCAAAAATCATCACCACACAACAAAAAAGGAAATCACAGTAGCAAAATGAAAACACAATCCCTAAAAGCTCCAATAATTGAGAATTAGTTTAAAATACGTTTTTAAAACTACGATTTTAAGCCTAACTTAAATTTTACAGGGGCCTGACTCACAGATTTCTAAAGCTTGGTTTCAGCAACGTCGATGACCTAACTGAAAATCTGTCATGGAATTGAGTCAGAGAAGACTGCAAGTTACACTGCATGAATCACCCCACAACTGAAAGCACAGAGAAGAGCAGAAAGAAAAGATGCTTAGTTAACAACGTGTATAGGGCAAATACTCATGAATAAATTAGTGCCCTGTGAATCCCCATTAGATTACTTTTCCACTAGGAGGAAGAAAGCAGACAAGATTATCGCACTCACAAATCAGTCTAGCTGCTGTTCAGACATGTTTCACAACAATGACCTCGACAAGTCAATGACCCCCTGACAAGTCTTTATGAGACTTCGAGGGTCCCGAAATTTTACTTCTCAATTGCACAGCTGCCAACACCACCACCACGTACATTTTGAATCATTCCCTTACATCACCTTACACTAGCAGAGCTTCTTCCCTCTCTATAGTAAGGAAAGTAAAAGAAAGCCAAGAATGAGGATGGAAAACAAGAGGCAAGGAGTGTTCAGAGGGCCAGGCCTCCCTCAGTGTACTGGCGGACAGCACAATCAAGCTTTTGGCTCAGGAAAAAACCCACAGGTACAGCTCAAAAGAACTCTACTTTCTGTGCTTTACCTGGTGTAAGAGCTAGATTTGCATGGCACGGCACGTAACCCAAAGCAGATGATACACATTTGCTGTTCAGGGTTTTTCTTTGTATCTGTTTGTTTTTTTTTTTCCAGAGCGAATCCTTACGGTAGCTACAGTCACTGCCTGCCGGCTGCATGATGGCACTGGTGGATGGGGCAGCTGGCACACCACCTCGTGCCTCCGGAGCCATCCACTCTTTGCTCTGAGTGCTCAGTGGCAGGGTTCGGGGCACAGCAATGACTTTACATGACATAGTGAGAAGCCTACACCAGGCGGGTGAGCTGCCAAGATTTGTGAAGAGCTGACCTGATATGCAAACAGACCGAAATGGGGCTGGAAAGGGGTAGGAAGGAGTGATGACAGGTCTTAAACATTTACCCTCTTCCTTAGTCCCTTTTGACCCATTTCCTCCCTGACAGCAGGTGACACTGAAAGCTGTTTTCCAGCTTGGCACAGCTTCTTTCAGCTGCTGACACCGTCACTCAAAAGCTTTGATCAGTTTCAGCATCCCCAGGGCTACATAGGATCCTCCGGATCCTCCCTGTCTCCTCTGCGCCATGGCTACCACAGAGAGACATGAAGAAATTAGCATTTTAAGTTACCATGAAGCAGAATCAAAGCTACATCCTAACTAAATGTAAAGAGAAAGGAATCCACAAGAAACTCACGGCCGACGTTCGTTACTACTTTAAGTACCCTGATAAAAACACTTCACTAAGCTTTCAGCGTAACAAATACCTCTCCCTGCAGTCAAGGTTGATCTGAATGTTAAACCGAAATGCAGGAGGGATGGAAATGGGATATGGGAAAACTACTTTTCTCAGTGACAGCACACAGCTGTCAGCTCACTTTAATTTATATGTTGAAGGTTTATTTGAAACTAACCAGAATCTGCTTCTTGGCAGAGAGACCAGCTGGTCTACACAATCATCTTTACTCACACGATGTTCTGCAAAGGAGATGAGTTTTTTCGGTGGTGCTGAGAATCAAAATTAAAAATTATGATGGAGGGAAGGAATGACAAGGTATTTGCCTGACAGCCCTTCAGGTCACGACGACTTCCCTGCCACACAGGCACAGGGAGCAAGTGCAAGAGTTGTAATTGGCGACCTCCAGACCTCAGCTCTTAGAGGTCCAGGGTCTTTGTCACAGACTGCCAGAGCAGCTATTCAGAACTAATCGTGTATGCCTGATACACAGGCACAATGAGTTAGCACTACATGACCTTCTCAGCTAGTTTCTTTGAAATGCAAACAAGAACCTGACTGTTTGGAGGAGCAGAGCCTCTTCAGCTTAACAAAGAGCAAATTATTTCCCATTTCTTCCTTTAAAATTGTGGCAACAGTGTATTGCTTGTTTTCAACATTACATGGGAGTTTAGCGGTGTGTAACAGCGCTAACGGCATTAGCAACTTCAGAGCCTGGCCATCTGAAACTGATCACAAGTTTTTCCACCCTCTCTAAGCCCCAGTAAGCATGACTTACTCCAGTAGTGTCTACATGAACGTTCACACAATGCTGTTCTTTATCAAGTACAGCAGACTCCTCCGTGCAGAGTCAAGGACCTAATCAATTACATAACCGATCTACTCGTCGGACACAACCAAGAAGCCAAAGACTTCTTTGTGTCCCACACAGCTGTCGTTTGAGAAGACAACTGAGCCATTGGTTTCCAAGAACATGCAGCACGCAAGGGATGGATGAGGGGCCTACACACTGGGCAAGAGCCCACAGTGGTACGAGGAAATCTTGTGACTGAACTCCAAGAAAGGAACATTGCTGATGGGTTACTCAGATTGCCCTGCCTGGTGCTTTGGACTTACACAGCATGGAAGAATTTTTAAAAAGCTGTCTGCTATCGCTGGAGTCAGAAGCTTCTTACCAGTTAGGAAAACACAAAAATGGGCAGCTTGTCACTGAGCTTTTATCAAGGCTCCACTCCGTTCCTACAGAACTCCCTTCTGTTCTGCAGAGAGGGCTGGAAAGCAATGAAACAGCTCAACACTTTCTAAACATCTTTCTCAGACTCCCAAAAGGCAAAGTGGGGAGAGAGATCATCCATCCTCGTTGCTTTGTCTCTCCCCTCCCTCCTCCCCAAGGACAGCAACCGTTCTCTCAAGTTCTGTAAGGCATTGCAATGAAACCAAGTTGAAAGCAATTTCTGCAGGCAAACGTGAACGCACCCTTTTCTAACAAAGTCAGACACGATATCGTACTGTTGTTATCCTACTAAAAAGCCCTAGAAAAGGAAAAAAGGAAACAAAATGAATAGTTGACTGAAGCATTGATATGTACTAACTAACATAACCCTAGCGCGTATATAAGTGGCATTAGTAAATAAATGCCATCCAAATAAGATGCAGCCGATAAACACTTTTTTACAACCGTGTAGGAATTCAACCATATGGAAGATAAATAATTTTCTACTTAAGTTTCAGAAAAACATATCTTCATGACAATGCCTTACCTTTATTAAAAAAAGGACAATCCCCCTTGAAATCTGGTCAAATTAATTCTGTAAAATGCATGCACATTCAGATATCCCCCATGAATCACTTTGGTTCAAGATAATTGCTTCTGAGTATACATTCCCTGGTGTTCCTTTTTAAACCTACCCTACATGGTTTTATTTATAAGACTTGAGGGAAATAAAACAAACAACTGATATTTATGCAGTTTGAACAGGAACTTAAATGGGGTTCCTGTAAACTTCCTTTGTAGCATCTATTGCTAGACTGACAACCACTTTTTTAGCCAACCTGAGGAGATTTCAGTATCACAAGCACCGCAGCAGCAGCAACTCAACACCTGCAGAAACCATTCTGGCTGGAGCACAGACAGAATAAACAACAGCTCATTATAACCACTGGTGCAATTTCAAGAATCTTTATTTAAATAACAGTCAAAATAAATATTCGCTAAGAAATAGCTAACCAGTTACCACAGCATTTTCTGAAGCCCAGGTATTTAAGTGACACGAGTGCCACCTGCTGGTTTCGGCACAAAAACACTTCGGGTTGTGCATGGTGCCTTCAGAACTTCTAGCTGCAGGGCGTAGGGTTTGTTTGTTTTTAAATAACTAGAATGTTCATTTCCAACATTCACAGAACGTTGTAAGAACAAAAATAATTAGAAGAAAGATATTAGTAAGACTTGTTTATCTCTAGCGCCTGGAGTGAAATAATTATATAAACGCTGCACAAATCTTTTCCCCCAAATTCACAGATGTCAAATCCAACAGAACATATGAATGATCGTTATTTTCAATAAATACTTATATGCAGTGGCCTGTAATACAAGCAGTAGCCTTGGAATCAAGGTACTTCAAAGTATATTCTTCCAATTCTTTTCTATCTTAGATTCCTTTTTATTAATAAATCAAGCGAACTGTGGGCATCTCTTATCCAGGAAGTGACAGAACCTTGACAAAGCGAGACCGAAAAATTCAGGAAGTGCACTACTATAAATGAGACAGAGAACTGCAGCCTATTTCACATTTGCTGCAACAGTCAAATCACTGAGAAAATACGGGTATATTAAAATCCATTTTTGAGTTCAAGTCCATTTGCACATTACTAGCTTTGAGGAGTAGAAGACTTGGACTCCTTCTGTTTCATTTCACGGAACAAGAGTGTATTGTTATTTCAGATATCCAGTTAATACAGCTACCAAAGCTGTTTCTAAGCAACTGCAATTTATCAAACAGATCTGCTTCAATCCACGTGCTGCGCCTTCTTTGCGCTTGCAGTAGCGAAAACAATTTACCAGCAGCAGTGGTTCTGGGCCTCCTGTTCTTCCTAAACTCAGCACAGGCTGGAAGCACGAGGGTCCACTTCCGAGGTGACACCGAGCTGCACCAACACAGTAATTCTATATGGCACGATGCCCCACAGACCTTCACATTTTGTCTCCCAACATTTCGTCTCTCTGTGCCATTTTGCCCTCATATATGCTCACCGCTCTCTACCATATCCAACTGTACTGTTGCTTTAGGACAACTGTGCACACTTCTGAATACTGATTTGAAGTCAATCAGGATCATATTCCAAGTCTTCCAGAATATGTAACCCAACTATTAATTTCTTAAAATGTGTAACATTTTAGAATAAAACCCGTTCACGTTCATGTCCCAGAAAATTCTTATTTGTGTCATTACGACAGCAACTTATTGCACTCATTTCTCACAGCAGCAAGAACTTCCAGGCGGAGCACCACGTCTCTTCCTAAAGTTGTCATTCCCATAATTTCTTATCCTAAAGCAGCAACAGTTCACGATGCGTTCGTCAGCACTTGATCAGTTCCTTGTTTGTCAAAGGTTCTGCAATGACTTCATCACGCATGAACTGTTCCTAGAGACAGCAAGCAGAGTTTTAGTTGGATATCATTATTTTTGGATCTCCTCTCCCTCAAAAGACATCAGATCACCATTTTGCATTCTGGTCTGCACATAAGCAGCATGAAATTGCCTCCCAGAAGATGAAAGCTGTAGCATGCCTACTACTTATGAAAAATAGATTAGATGACCATGCTGCTGGAGTCGCAGACATCTTAACACCTCTGAAACTGTTTTGCCCACGTTTCACCCCATGCTCACCCAGTGCAGGCATGATGTAAAGCTCAGACGCAGCAGCAGGCGGGCACCAGAAAAGAAAATGAGGCAGGAGACAGAGACACAACGGAAGGGACGCTTCAGCTGGCTCCCTGACAGCCTCACCCCACGCTTACCGAGGTCTTTTAAAAGCCCGCAGCAAACCCCCAACCCCACTTGACTGAGGTAGCACCGGACGAAGCGTGGAGGCGCAGGCTGCCCTCCCGCACCCACCTGGTCGTAGATGACACGCAGGATGAGGGAGCAGCTGGGGCAGGTGGCCACATCCTCGCCGTTCTCCAGGTCCTCCTGAAACAGACCCAAGAAACGCTCAGTCAGCGGCCTCCCTTCACCCAAGGGCCCCCCCCTTCACCTCACGGGGGGCCCCCCCCTTCACTTCACTTCACTTCACCTCACCTCACGGGGGGGCCCCCCCTCAGCCCCAAGGGCCCCCCCTCAGCCCCCATTACCCGTGTGATGAGGAAGCGGTCCCCGCAGGGGCAGGGGTAGCTGTACGTGCCGCTCTCCGCGTCATACTCGAAGTCCTCGATCTCCACCTCGTCGTGGAACACCGACATGATGGCGCCGGGCCGGAACGGGCGGGACGGGACCGGGCGGAAGGGGAGCGACGGCGCATGCGCAGAGCCCGCCTGCTCCCCCCCTTCTCTCCCTCCCCTCCCGTCACGTGACGCGGTGCCGGGTAGGGCACGGCTGAGGCGCGGGCTGGGCGGGGGGCGGCCGTTAGTGAGGGGGGGGGGGCGCGCGCGGCGGGCGGCCGTTGGGCAGGTAACGGCCGGTAACGGTCGGTAACGGTCAAGGGGTCTGAGGGGAGGGTCCCCGCGGGGCTGCGGGCTCGTCCTGAGTCTTCTCTCAGGGCACGGACAGAGCCGGGGAGGGTGCGGGGGTCACAGGCGGGGGAGAGGCTGGTCCCGGTCTGTGAGGGCACGGCGCGGAGCGGGGCACAGGGCACAGCCAGGACTCGGCGCGAGAGGTTCTGGAGTTTGTTAGCTGCGGAGTGAAAACTACAAACCGATTTTATTGGGGTTTGCGGGGTTGGGAAGTCATTGAGGATGGTATCATCCAGGTCCAGCGGGGTCTGCACTGGGAGAACTCAAGAGTCAGTGATTTAGGGCAGTCTCACTCTTTCATGTATTTATTTATTTATTTTTTATTTTTTTTTTTTAATGTGTAGACCTGCACATATTTATATCCTAAATGAATAGCTGTCAAAATGAGGCTAGCTTTAATGGCCTGCCAACCCTAGCAGCACAATGATTAAGTTAAGCCAAGTGCGTAAATTAAGCAGCTGAGAGTCTTTCTACTGGATTTTAAAGTTAGGCCACTTGTTTGGCCAGCAGATGTCGCCATGGTCGCAATCCCAGAAGAGGTTTTGAAGGGTGCAAGATGCTTTAAAAAAGAAAAAAATGATTTAATCTTCATTCTCAGCCCTTGGCCTCCAAAGCAAAACATTGGACTTCTTGCTGTGATGATTTAGTTAAAGTCACAGCTATTGGAATAAACTGCTTACATAAAAATGTCCTCTTTTGAACTTCACTTTTAATTAGTAAATGTGATAGAGTGAAAAGCTCAAAAACAAGAATCAAGAAGCGCGTGGAAGCCTAAAAGAGGAGATGCAGATGAATGTAAGCAAACTGCAGTATCTAAACAACTCTAGATCATAAGCTGATCTCGTGAATTTGAGTAACTCAGTGCTTTCTGAGCAGGGTTTACAGACTGAACATGCTGATCTCGAGTGAGGGATGTGATTTCTTCGTGAGATGTGTACTTTGTCTTGGTAGACCACTTAAAGAATGGTAATACACGTTATCAATACCTTTTCCACATTTGCATGCAGACAGTACGGAAGTATTTTGTTCAGTAAAGTACTCAGTATGTGCTGTGGCAAAAACTTTTTACAGCAGTTTTGCCTGCTGGCGGCGGAAGAGTTTTTAATAATTCCGCTTTGAAAAGTCACAAGCTGCTGTGTAATTAAATGCTAAAAAGCTATCACGAATTACGGACAGGAAGTATTTCTCACGCTTGAAGTGGGCATTTTAAGCAGTTACAGTAAATGTATTCCGTTTCTGAGCAGCCTCATTTACGAAAGCTCTGCCTCCCATTTGTACAAGATTACAAACAGGACAAATTACCGAGTGACCAGCCAGTGCAGCTGTTTGTGAAAGCCTAGCGTATAGGCCTGATTAGTTAAACAAGCTGGATCATTGCCATTTAAAAGGATTCAAAGGGAAAAACAAACAGTTTGAAAATAAATTATATGCTTTAAAAGCATGCAGGAAAAGGGGATTTAAATTGAAGTAAAAGAAGCAAGGGACAGCTTCATAGAACCAGTATGATAACTTGCTAGGTGAGGATAATATGAGAATTATCTTAATCCATTTTAGGAAAAACAAAGGCAGATTTACAAGCAATGAGAAATATCTTTTGGCTCACTGTTAACCTTTTCCTACACTTGATGAGTGAAGGATATTTCTGATGTTTCGAAAATTGTGCGTCAGCTCATATTTCTCTGTCAAAGCTCCGTTTTGGTACGCAGTTCTGAAATGCACCCTGTGTCTCCACAGGAGTGCGTGGAAGTCTCTTCTACCCGTTTAACTGTTCAGAGGTGTAAGTATTTTGTAGGGTGTATGATTTGCTGCGTTGACATGTATTTCTACATCACCCCCTTAACCGTCCCAGAAAATAGGAGGCATGTACGTGTTTTTAACCCATAAATGGTTTTATTTAATGTTTATAAATGTCTATTAGAAAATAAATTCTGTCTGGAAAAAGGTAATACATATTCAGTGTTTGTCCAATCTTTTTTTCAAACATAAATATTGTGTGAGCACTTAGAATGACAGATACGCTGGCCAGGAGGGACTGCTGGGTGTCATCTGGTCAAAGTCCTGCTTGGAGCAGGGCCGGTGCCGGCGCGGGATTAGGCCGGCCCCAGGTGCAGACCTTCACGCTTCAGTTCCTGAGGTTTCTGTCGTCCCGTCCTGCAGTTTCTCAGCGTCCCCTGGAAGGGACGCCGTCCCGTTCAGCAGGCCAGCCGTCCCTGTAACTTAACACCACCCACAGGTTTGCTGGCGGTACGTCCTGTCACCGTCAGCCAAGCTCTCAGTGAAGGTAACGAACATCAAGTGGCCACCAAGCCTTCCCGTCTGTGCCCAGCCACTTTTCAGCCGCTCCAGCAGCCCCTTTGCCTGGCCTCAGCTTCCTGACGCCTGTGGTGTGGGAGGTGGTGTCAGGAACCCCAGGAAAGTCAAAGCGCGTTGCGTCCACCGCCGTCCCTTAGCTGCACGACCACACGCGTCATCACAAGGAGACGGCCTGCTTTGTCAAACGCAATTTGCCCTTGGTAAATCCCCGTTGAATTGCCCTGATTGCTTTCCCGGCTTTCGCACAGGTTCCAAAAGGGCAGGCCCTGAGCATTTTTCCGGTGACACGGGTGGTACTGACTGGACACGGACGCTGCTTCTTGCTTCTTAAAGATGGCCACGCACCTGTCTTTCTAGTCAGGTGAGGACTTTCCCTGGTAACTGTGGCCTTTCACAGATGATAGACAGGGGCCTCACAAGCATGTCTTCTGTGTCTCATAGTGCCCTTATATCCTGTCGGGCTTTGTGCGTTTGGATACATCCAGCTTCTCTAAGCAGTCCCTAGAACTGTTGCTGCCCCGCTCTTACCTGTCCTCCTTCCCAAACACTCATGGTACAAGGATAGGTCTGGCGGCAGGCTCTGCCTGCGAGGACAGAGGTGAAAACGGGGGGACTTCATCATTTTATGCATCATTTGTGACTAGGTTTTCTTCCTGTTCTATTTGTGGATGCATAGTTTCACTTCTTTATTATACTTTTGTATTTCTAAAATTCCTTCTTGCTGCCTTGTACATCTGTTGCTAATTTTAGCTCCAGCTGAGCTTTGGCCTTCCTGATCTCATGGAAGTAAAGGGTGAGAACGAGCAATGTCAAACAGCGGGTATTTTACTTAATAAATATTTATATGGATTTTTCAGGAGTTGGAGATTCTGAAGACAGCTCGGCCATCATGGCTCATGCCACTATTTACATGGGTGTGACCATTCCTCAGTTCCTGAGAGGTGCTGGCAGAATTTGTCCTGCTCATTCTACGCTGACGGTGTTGAGGCACTCTGCTTTTTGTTACTGCACAGTGAATGGGTAGGTTATCCATCTACAAACGCCTTTTTTTTTTTTTTTTAAGGAGAACTTCACGATAACACTTCAAAATAAATCTGACAAGTTATTACAGACCTGTAAATACTTAGCTAGCTCCTGATTATATTTTTCCATTTAATTCTTGCTTAGACTTACGTCATCTGAAACGTAGGCTGGATTACACAGGCAAATCATTGTACTAACAGAAATTCTATCAGTGAGGGACGGTAGCACAGTTATCAAAATGACAATTTGTTTGCTTTTTGTTGCAGCACATTAAAATCAAAAAGGAAAATGGATCATCTAGAGAGAACAGCAAGCAATTTTCGCCAGGAGGTTAGTGTTCTGTTCTTTGGGATGTTAGTAACTTTTTTTTGTCTCGTGTGAAGAAACTGGATAATTGGTTTTGATTCCCAGGATTCCTTTTCTCTTCTACTAGAGTACATTTCACTTTTTTTCCCCTCATTTTTCATATTTGATACTGTTGTAAAACGGGTGGATTTTGTGGTGAATGGATGAAATGTAAGGAGGAAGCAAAAACTGTCAATACACATAATTGTTTACTTCATGTTAGACAAGAAATTTAATTGAATTCTAATCAAGTATGGACTATGATAGGTAATGAAAGCACACCCCTGTCGACCATTTATACATATGTTTCTCAGATTTTTATGGATTTCCACAACTGTGATCCAAATTTGAGATTAACAAAAAATGTGGAAAGTGTAATTTTATACCATGAGAAGAAGGATAGAGGCGTAGGTGTCTTGGAGGGAGAGTTGTTTGTTGTAAAAAGGATCTTGGTTTTTATGTGCTTAAATTCACAGGTACAAGGAAGTTTGGGCGTTGTTCTCCATCGCAGTCCAGAAATGCTTATTCTGGATACAGTTTTGCACGTTTTTTCCTAATGTTCAGAGGGGAACATAGTCTTGTATTTCATACAGGTATTTCCTTTCTGCAATTAGCTAAGTAGGTGTTCTGAAATTTTAAATATTTTGAGAATATGACTGCAATTCTCAAAAACGTTTCTCTAGTGAAACAATTCTGAATTTTTCTTAGGCTCTTCCAGAGAATGAGAGTACTTTTTGAAAGTAAAGTGGGAAAAATCCCGTCCCATCCATATACAGCTGCTCAAGTGGGTCCGATTTATGCTGAATTAACTCAGCGCACGGATGGAGTGACTGCGTAGAGACAGGTGTAGATGGATGCATGTTCTTGTTTGCTTCAGACATGGAAAGACGGATTGCAGTTTTACAACCATGTTTTCATCTTGTATATTTCTGATTGCTTGCCTTGCTTACTTTTTCTGCTGAAAGCAAAAGCTGGGTAGCTGGAAAATAAGTGGAATAAGTGGATACTTAGGAGTTGGGAGCTCTGCGGAGGTGCGGAGAACTGTGTAATGTCTGAGGGCAAGAAGGAAGCTGTATGGCTAGGGTGGAAGAGCAGGGCTCAGTTCTGCTAACACAAATTCTCAGCGTGTTAGAGGATTATGTTGTTTCTTTTTAAAAAAATGCTTGATTTATATTTTGTTACTTTTCTTCTGACCACTTTAAAATCAGTTTATTTTAAATCCTCCACTTGGTTTGAAATTCCGTGTAATCAGCAGTTTGCTTCTCGCAGCCTGTATTGCCTTATTTGGCCATCGCAATCCTTTAGAAAGATGGAAGAATTATAGGTCTGCGTTGCATTAGCATACATGCCACACTATCACCTGCTGAAGTGTGGTAATGTGAAGGGCAAGGGCAAGAAAAAGTGCCTGACACTTTCTTGAAATACAACGGCAAAGTCTAGGGTCGTCTTCTCTTACTGCAGCCTTGCTCGATCGGATACACTTGTGATGGGCTGAAATACTGGCTGAACATCCTTGGTCACCCTGGCAAATTTCATTTCTGTAATAACTTCGTCCTGATTATGTAGTATGTTTCCAGTGCCCTGTCAGATGTATTGACCAAAGAACAAATTAGGGAGTGTACACAAGAGTAAAGAAGGGAAGAAAGAAGATCCAAAGTCCATTTCCTGCACTTACAGTTCCTCCGTTAAAACAGCCATTTAAGTCATGTATTTGACATTTTGGCTTGTTAATGTAGAATGATCACTTTTCCCATTTAATGCTATCTGTTAATGTGGAAAAGAAGCGTATGCTACTTTATTTTAAATTGGCAAATGTCCTGCTGTTTTGTGGGACAGCGGATGTGTTCAGATGTTGCTTTACGAAGAAATTAATTTCCTGCCGTGTGTTTTAAATTAGCATAGTTTCTTTTCCTTTTTCTCTTTTTCCTCCTTTTCCTTTTCCTCCTTTTCCTTTTTTTCCTCCTTTTCCTTTTTTTCCTCCTTTTCCTTTTTTTCCTCCTTTTCCTTTTCCTCCTTTTCCTTTTCCTCCTTTTCCTTTTCCTCCTTTTCCTTTTCCTCCTTTTCCTTTTCCTCCTTTTCCTTTTCCTCCTTTTCCTTTTCCTCCTTTTCCTTTTCCTCCTTTTCCTTTTCCTCCTTTTCCTTTTCCTCCTTTTCCTTTTCCTCCTTTTCCTTTTCCTCCTTTTCCTTTTCCTCTGCTATTTAGTCTTACACAAATAAGAAATGATAAAGTTGTGGTGGCATTACTAGTATTTACTAATGTGGCATTAGCTTTTTCTAATAGGGTTATGCATATTGGCCTGTTTAGAAAATATGTAGGGTACTACTTTTGTTGTAGAGGTAAAAAATTGATAATTATAGGTCAAAAATACCCAAAGAAGGACAGGGAGGGGATGATAATCTACGTTGTACTTACAGCCATCAAAGAGTCTAAAGTTATGTGGGGCAGTCCTCCCCAAGTGATTCTGTTGCTAATTTGCTTTTCATTTAGCAAAGCACTATTTTTCATCATTTGTATTTGGTCTTTTGTTGCTGGGTTTGTTTGGTTTTTAACTCCTTAGAAGTGGTATCAGATAACTAGCTATGACTTTTGCATCCCCTCCCATCTGGTTGCAAAATAAAACCCCTTCCATTAACCAGTAACGAACGCTTGTGTCTCGGTTTCCCTGTGTTCGCAGGTGACACACATGGTCAAATGGGTAGGTGTGTAAAGGCAGTAATGCAAGGCATTCAATTACTTCAGTAAAACTAGATGCAGATCCCAAATTCTGCCAGCGACTTCAGTAGCAGCTGATAATTTTGCAAGTTTCCTTTGTCAGTCTTCACATCAGAGATCTTTTTATTTCATTGCTGGAAAGATAGGGGGGTGTTTGCTTTGTGCAGGTGTCAAGAGAATCTGAAAAGTGGTAGTTGGCAGCTGCTTCTCTTTAGCTGAAGTAAAACAAGTTGATATACGATCTTAGATGAAGCCTGACAAAAGTGACAGACGTGGTGGTCTGTAAGTAGGAAACCGTTTCTCTGTTCACTCTGTAGGCCACTGTCTTCTTGGTTCCCTACCACAGTGAAAAAATGTTGGTGCTTTAGGTAATTAAATATTGCGGGTAACGGGAAGTGATAGATATCTCCCATACAGATCCTTAAGTACTTTCCCTGAAGATGCTGTTTACATAACGCAGTGACTTATTTTCCTTTTGGTAGGTAATTTCACAAGCCAAAGTGTGTGGAATCACCAATGAATCGGAGACAGTCAAAAGACTCCGTTTGGCTATTGCAAATAAAGATTTTACGTTCAAAGCAGGACAGTGGTAAGATTTTCCGATATTTAAGGGGAAAATTACTCGCAGAAGTCCACTATAACAAAATGGTAAATGGCCTCTGATAATTGAGCCTTGGAAAAATTTAGTAGTTTATATAAGAGGATGTTTTATTATTCAGGGCTGAGAAAGTGCTGGTATTTTTTAAAAAGCCATTATTAAATATGCTAATATTAATTTTAAATGTTCAGTCTGATTGTTTCAGTATTTTTCTCTGGTTTCTATGTCCTACAAGATTTCTACAAGAGAACTTCAGAATCGAATTGTTCAGTTGGAAGGGACTCCCAAAGATCACTGACTCCAACTGCCTTTGAAGTACCCTGCACTTTATTCTGCAAGCTGTCTTTACAGCTTGTATTTACTGGTCATTCTTACAGTGGAGCAGGGACTGCTGCTGCTTTGCAAGTTATTTATTTTTTGGTTTTAACTGTATAATTAAACCAGAATTGCCTGTTATCTTTTATTCTCCCTCCCCCCAAAGCTTCCTCTTTGAAAGGAAGAGCCTGTTAAGTCAGTTTCATACAGAACTACATATCTGCAAACTTGAAAATAATGTTGAATTATTAAGTCTTTAAAATTAGCTGCTTGTTTAAGCAACCTTACAGTGCTTCTGTTGTTCTGCCCCCCCCCCCCCCCCCCCCCCCCCCCCCAACACACTGGATTTTCATGTTTGTCTTCCTTTCTTATTAAAAATGCTTTCGCTCCATCAATGTTCTTCTCTCTTAATTTAAAATTATGAGTAGTTGCTTTTGGCATTGGTCATTTAAATGGTTCTTAAACTTTTTATTGGCTTAGGCCATCTGAAAGTGGTTTTGCTGGAATCAAAGTATAGCTGTGAGGGTATTAACAGCATATGTTACTCTTGTAGTGTTAATATGCTGGCTTTTAAATTTAGAACCAGAACACAAGATGTTGATTGCAATAATTTGTATTTGTGGAGTAATTTGCTGCAGTTTTTGCACATGTGCAGTGACTCATATTAAATTCTTGCTTGCCAGTACTCAGAAAGTGCATTTACCCTCCAAAAATGCTGTAGCAATTATCCTGCTGAAAACTGAAAGCTTTAATTATAATTACTCTTTTTCATTTTCTTCTTCCTTTAAAGTGTTCTAATGCTATTGTAAGGGATACAACAAGTTTTCTATACTTGTAGCTATAAACTGTGGTAACATTTTTTGATGAGCCATACAAAATACCAGACCACAACTTCCTGAGTAGAAAAGGCTAGCTTGTTAGAATTCGCTATAGATGCTACAGCCGAAGATTATCACTAAATAATATAGGTATTTTTGCAAGTGTTTTAATCACCCAGTTTTTCAGAAGCAAAGGTTAATTTGTTTTTCAAGCACGCTGGTAGATGTTGGTCTTCATCTGACTTCAAGTAATAACGAAAAGACTTGTTGTTCTGTTATCTGTTTAGATTTCCTAAAACACACGTTGAGGTATGTGTGTGTTACAAATAACCTACAAGAAGTAGCTTTATGGTTTTGTTTCTAATCTCCAGCAACCATTAGTAACTGCTAATGGTTGTTCTTTTCTTAAACGCTTGGCCTAGGTAGCCTGTAAAATGAAGGAAATGAAAAACAGCCGTAAGGTCTTCTCTGAGTTACATCTTTTCGAGCCTCTCCTTTTTGTGAGGCTGTAACACTGTGGTTTTTTTGTCTTTTCTCTACAATTCCTTTCACTTAAGCTGTCACAGATAGTATTTCTTCTGTCCTCTTACACTCCCTATGCACAGCTGAGACATGTCATCAGAAATACAAGCTAGTCCACAAATTATAGTGTCCTAGGCGCTGAAATCTTTCATCATGATGTAATTGGGAAAGAAATACATAGAAGGAAAAATACACCTGCATTAGTCCTATAGAAGGGAAGAACTACATTCAGTTTAGGCTTTACAGCAACGTTTGGTTTTGTATGCAAGTTTCTCCACCAGGCATGACGAATTCCTCCCTTTATAGGTCAAGGAGAACATTATAACTTGAATGTAAATTGTTACTTTACAGCATAAACGTCATTTCTTATTCATTTCGTTAATCTAAATAGTGAGATTATTTTCCACCAGAGGGTGGTAAAGAGCTTTAGTAGCTTATTGAGGTGTTCTTCAATATGATATGCGCTGCAACACAAGAGTCATCCTTCCTCATCTCTCGATCCTTAGTGCCGGGGATGCTGAGCCCCAGTTAGTGGGGCTGCAGAAGCTGAGGACAGCGAAATAAGTGAAGTGACTGATTTTTACAGATCAGCCAGCCTTCTCAAGTTTTGTTGTTTGTTGACCTTTCATGTGCAGTCAGATATTTCTATAAGCCATCAAGTTTATAAGCATAAAGTAGAAAATTGTTTCACTGTACTACTGTGCACTATGCACTTTGCGCGTACTGCAAGAGAAAGAGAATGTTTTTCTTTGAAGGCTGAAGTTTTGCGCGGAGCAACCAGGCAATGTTTTTTATTCAGTAGTAAACCATTCAGAGTGCATCTCTCCTCCCTCAAGATTCTAAAGTCTCCATGAAGAATACAGCCTTTCTGTTTAAAGACAACATGCAGTGGAAACTGGTCTACATTTCGTGTTGCGTTCCCATTTAACTAATACTGAGCCAGCTCAACTGAGGCTTGATTATGATCATAATCATTATGAAGTACTTGGCATTGCTTACCGGTGCGGCTGTTCCCTAAGCGGAGCAGCACAGTTGGCTTTGAACATTAGTTTTATTTTGAAATACAGGGATATTGTTATGTGCTGTAGAAAATCGAAGTATTTAAAGACTTGGCAACACGGAGGAGTTTAAATGTTAGTTCACACACTGATGTAAAACTTTTTCAGATGCTATTTGAGCATGGAAGCCTTACGTTTATGAAAATGAATTACAGCTCGCACGTAATAATGACTCGCCTTCCATATTATCTAATTGCTGGTGTTGCAAAAGGTTGGCCATATGTTAACCTGCTCATGTGTAGAAACAACTGATGCATGGTTTACTTTTGCTTAAAGGAAATTGTAGTTACTTATTTCAGTCCCAATTTCTACCAACTAGAAAAAGATATCTGCCACCAGAGGGCACTGCGGCTCAACAGGTAAAGCAAAGCCGCTTATTCTAGTAACTGACTTTTTACATAAAGAATTTTTTATTTATTTTTTTTTAATTCAAATATTTCATCTCCCAAAGAAAAGTGTTTATTCAAAACCCCCGAATTTCCCCCAAGTGAGTTTCCCACCCTTCCTTTGTTTCAAAATCGAAGAGAGCAACAAAGGCATTGAAAAGAGCAGGATTTAAGCTGCTCTCTCAGGCCATATTGTGTTTTTGCTTTGTTTTAATACGCAAATAATTTATTTAAACAGTTATAATTCTAGTCTGTTGCAAGACATTGCATCTAATGCTCAAGGCAGAACAGTTTAAAGACCTGCTGGTATAATAATGATGATGACGTGTTTCTAGACGACAATAAATCTGAGAAAATGGTGTTAGTCAAGATTAAGTCTACTTATTGGAAAAGTTATGTTGTGGAAGTGAAGATGTTTTTGTAAAGGTTGGGTAATAGAAATAAAGCCAGCAATTTTGTTTTGCCTACTGTTTTCCATGTTTTGGTTTTGTTTATTTGCTTGTTTTAACTTCTGGTTCTCATCAATTTTTAGGGTTGATTTCTTTATTCCTGGAGTATCTGTAGTTGGGGGATTCTCAATGTGTTCAAGCCCTGGTCTGTTGGAACGAGAAGGAATATTAGAGCTGGCAGTTAAGTACGCTGCTCATCCTCCTGCTCACTGGATTCACACTGAGGTAAATGAGATTAGCTGTTGATTGTGAGCTTTAGCATTAGTTTTTCATTTTCTTTTCTCAGTTGGGGAGGGTGGGGGTGTTAGACTACTTTTTATATTTACTGCAAAACTCCTGTTGACTTGTTTGAGCATTTTTAATACAATATAAATGTTAAAACCTTTATTCAGTGAGAAACTGAAGTAGGATACTGATACAGTAATTTAGTTATTGTGATCTTTTTAGTCAAATTGTGCTTGGTGGGCTTAGTGATACTGCAGTCTTCATGTAAAGGATCTTGGTCCTTTGCAATTCATGCACTGAAATCCAGAATTTGCATAGTATTCTGTGAAATATGCAGTATTTTTGTAATATTGACATAATCTAAGACTTGATTTGTTTCCTATATTAAACGTAAGGGCTGACACTGGCCTCCTGCAATGTTTTGTCCATCTGTTTACCCTGTTTAGTAAGAACAGTACTATCTCTACTGCTGATCATGTTTCATTGATGATCTGTCTTACCAACTTCTGTGCTTTTCACAGTGCTCTTTACTATGAGCTGTCCTATTTGCTATTTCCTGTCTGGTATTTAAATTGCTTAAATGTGGCCACAGGATTTAAATTGACAGATTCTTTCAGGTTTACAGATACCACAGTAGTGTTCCTGGTACAACAGATACAGTAAAGATTAATGCAACTTTACTAGAATTGAAAATATCCAAAGTGATGCTTATCTAATAATCTAGTACTAGGCCATCCACAATATTTCAGTTGGTGCCATATCAACGTATCTCCACTGGAACTTGCACAAAATAACCTTTTTGAGGTGTTGTGTAGAAAGTGTAGTGGGCATGCCAGCAAGACCACGTAATAGTTAAAGGAGAATTGCCTGTTATTTTGGTAATGCTCTTTGAAGAGAACGAGAGCCTAAGTCCATAATAGCCAGTCTCTGAAGACTCTTTTAGGATTTTTGATGTCATAATTCAGTTTGCTGCTGATGAATTTTCTGGTTGAATTTATAGGAAAATCTTTAGTGAAAAGGTAAGCTAGTTCACATGTGATGCTGAAGAAA
The DNA here is from genome assembly GCF_013377495.2 of Cygnus atratus. Taxonomy (NCBI): domain Eukaryota; kingdom Metazoa; phylum Chordata; class Aves; order Anseriformes; family Anatidae; genus Cygnus; species Cygnus atratus. Next base: position 37,562,548 of record NC_066363.1, read on the forward strand.
AACCTGCAGGGTGTCTATTGACTGTTCTACCTAAACAAAACTGCATGCTTTTTCCTTAGGAAAGAAGAAAAAAAAAAAAACTAGCAACCTAGATTTTGAAAAGGTTGTATATAGGGCGAAAAAAATTCTGGTACTTAATTGTTTAAAAGTTATTTATAAGGGAAGTTAATATCTCAGGGTAAAAGATGTCATGGGACCAGTACAGATTCAGAGGTATTTAATTTTTAATATTTCTGTATATAAAATCAATAATTTCAGTACAGCGTACCTTATAGCTTTTGGAAAATATAGCCTTTTATTTTAGAACAATGCGTGTGTAATGCATTGCTTCACTTCTCTAAGGCATTTTAGATCAGACAGGAATGAGATTGTTGCACTCTAAAAATGCTTATTTCCACAAAGAATATCATACCCAATTTCTTGGGAGGAAGTGCTTTTTTCTGTAAACGATTAACTTCTAATGTTTCAACTTTTCTTTTTCTCTCTTTTTTCCTGCCTTGTTTTGCTTACCTCTCCTTTTTATTTCTAAAACCCCGTATATTGTCTGAAATGAGTTCTGTTTTCTGCTACCGTTGGTTCTGTTAACTTACAGAGAGATGTGGGAGAACTCACCTGGCTCCTTTGTACTGCATTCTCACTCTTCTTACAGAGAAGCAGTACCAGTTTACCGAGAAGATACTTACCCACGTTTTATTTATTGTACTTTAGTTTCCCATGTATCAAAACAAGCAACAGCAACAAAAAACATGCTTTGGCAAATTTCTGTAAGAAATTATTTTTTTCTGTACAGAGATTTTCCCCCTTTTTCTTCTTCTGCAACACTGAAGCTGCAAACGCAGAAGTGGTCCTGCAGGAGATGTTCTTGTGGATACTGACATCACTTCTGGGTTGTTTCTTATTAGAAACAACCTTGAGTCTATGAAAAACCTTGAGTCTGTGCAACTCATTCTGACTTGCTATGAGGCCTCACAGCAAGGCCTTTTTTGACATGAGACTGGGATTGAGTATAATTGTGATCCTTGCATGTTAACCTCGGGTTTTCACAGCCAAATACTGCTGTTGAAAAACCATCAGGTGAATCATTCCTCTTCCGTCTCTTACGTGGGTGGGAAGGGGGAGTCACCATCCTGCCCCAGCAGAAGACTGAAACTTCTGAAAGTAGAACTAGATCTCTAAAGACACTGTGTAATAGATGACTTCAGATAAATGGAAACTGCATTTATTTTAAAATACCTTATTTTTCCCTCATTGGTCAATAAGAATAAAAAGCCGAAGTTCAGCAAGGCTTGTGACGTTGAGGTGCAAGAAGAATAATTTCAGCCTTTGCTTGTAGTTTTGAAATTAAATATCTTCTTTTCCATCCTAGTGTACTCTTGACTCAGAAGTGGCTCTGCGAGTGGGAGGTGATTTCTTCTTTGATCCTCAGCCTGGTGACTCCCCTGTAAAACTAGTGCTGATAGCAGGAGGTGTTGGAATTAACCCGTTGTTTTCTATACTGCTGCATACAGCAGATCTTCATGGATACCAAGAGGGTAAAGGAAATGCATACAAAATGGGAACGGTGAAGCTGTACTACAGTGCAAAAAATACAAAGGAACTCTTATTTAAGGTAAATAACAACTAAAAAAAATAGAACTCAGCTATTCAGCTATTAGTGTGTGTATCATTCTGTTGCCAAATTACAGAGAACTCCTCTGTGTAGGACACCGTACAAACAGAGGCCAAATCACTTCCTGCCTCAAATCCCACATGCATTTTAATTACTTACAGTGGTGTACAAATGTCGGATGCTGTTGGATATACCTGCTTTCGTTGACTTCCCTGATCAATCAATTAGCCCTGCATGTCGACAGTGTGCTATAATCTTGTAAGAGCATCCCAGTATACCAGAGATTCTACGTACGGTAACGTATCTGTGTATATACACACTAATAGTATGAATTATGCTATATATTGTGATAGCATAACCACATAATTGCAGAACAGATTGTATTGAATGTAAAGACTAGCAAGAGTAATTATATCAAAAGGAAACACTTTCCAAACTCATAGGGAACCTTTGTTGATAAGACGGTAGTTGTTATTGGGTGTATGAAGGATTTTATAAGCAGTTCTCATAAAATTGCTTCTAGCAGTACTTCATCAGCATTTACTTAGCAGTTTAAGATCAGTTATCACACACTCAGCCATTAAGGGTTACTGACAATGTTTTATGGTCATGTTAGCACAGCTTCTGTAATGAAGCATCCCTAATGATTTAGGTTTCTTTGAAGAATTGAAAGCTTTTGATTGCAAGATCAAGGTGAAAATTTATGATGACTCCAGAAATTGTATACAGGATCCATCATGAGTTTTTCCTCTGTACTCCTACCTTATTTCTAGACCCGAAGATGTTTGCTTTCTTGAAGAGTCATTTGTTTGTTGTTAGAAGCAGCATAACAAACTGGAACCTATCTATTCTTCCATCTGGCCCTTCTAATCTCCCATTCTATTCTGAGCCTGCCCGCTATTTTTCAGCGCGGGAGCCAGCATTTCTTGGGTTCCAGTTCAGTAGTGTTATGACAGCAGAGCTGTATTAGAGCTTCTGGAACAGAAGAGAACACAATGATAAGTTGCAATGCTTAAAATAGATTTTTCCCTTCGTTTTTCATGTCCCTCCAGAACACTTAAAATAAAATTCTTTATGTCTGTGCAGAGGATTGAGGGAATAGGATCACTGGAGTCTTTATGTTGTTGTGAGATACATCTATATTAATCGCCATGAGGAATTTGTAGGGTTTTGCTGGTGTCTTGGAGGGCCTGTTTCCTGCAGCAGCGTACATTCAGTGTGGTCCTTCATCCCTGCCAGCCTAGGGTAACTGGTTCAGCACTGGTTTGGGATGTGCTCCAGTTTCACAGCTATACGGGCTGCTTTTGAAAATCTCATTCTTTAAAATGGTGGAAGCAGTCAATCTTAGAACAGAACTACAAAGGACAGCATATTAACTTTGCTACTTCAGGGTGCCATTCAGCTGGGTTTTCCTCATTCCATTAGGACTGAATGCGATTCTTATTTCTTTATTGTGGCTGGGACACTGGGATAGGTGTTTTCCCTTAAGTCTATATGGCTCAGCTGTCTGCTTTACTAACTTACCAGGCTGCAAAGATCCTGCTGAGCTGTTCAAATTCTCCTTCACTCAGTTAAAGCGAGCCTGTCCCTTGCCCTAGGATACCACAGGAAAGTATTTTGGTGTTGTATGCCACATGTGTGATACCTGCCACTTTCCATGTCTCTCAATTTACAGAGTGGTAGATTTACAAGTAGGTGCTGTGAATGACTGCAGGATTATTTGAGCAGGTTAAGTCCTGCCTTAAAAACTGCTTAGGCATGCCTTCTGGCTAGGTCTTAGGACTTTGACTCACCAGAACAGGATTTGTTTCGAAAGTGCTATCAAATTGTACATGGATATGTATAGGAAGGGGGTGGAAGTTTAGAGTAGCATTCAGAACAGTGAAAGCAGGACAATATTAGAGGTACTAGTACAGCAGTGTCTTATGTGCTGCTCTGTATTCCACGTCTTTGTAGGGAATCAGAAACAGGTTTGCTATGGAATAAAATGTCTGCTTTTTTTTTTTTTTTTTTGCTAAGCAGTCCGTGGCAGTCTGTTCAGTGCAGTAATGAGTTAGTAAGGAAACACGTAGCAAAATGAGCTAATTTACCTATTCACAGAATATAAATTATTTCCAGTGTCCATTCCAGCAGTGAAAATCCCAGTTGGTACAGAATCTAGACAGTAAACTAGTCTTAGTTTCAGAACTAAGTACAGCATCTGACTGACAGGGGTTTTTTGTTTGTACGTTTCTGTTGTTTTGGTTTGGGTTGGTTTGTTATTGAACCAAAGCCGCTAGGTTTGTGGTGCTAACTACCACAGTTGTGAATTACCGAACTCAACATCAGAGTTTCTACTCCGGTAAAAATAGTGTTAGTACATTACACAGTAGTTGGGTTTACTTGGGGGAAAAGAAAGAGTAAAGGACCTAGAAGTTTTACCAGATAAAGCAGCTGAGACTTAAAAAAATCGGTAAGGGATGATAAACACTTGCTTCATGGTGGTTTTTTGTTGTTGTTGGTTTGGGTTTTTTTTGTTTGTTTGTTTTTTTAAATGGAAAACCCCGTGTGGAAGTGGAAGAAACGAGGAGAGGACATACCTGGTTGTTAGATTCAAATCTTAGAAATTACAACCTGTTGTAAAAAAGGAGAAAAGCTCTAATAACATAGCTGGTAGTATATTCAGATTCCAGGTATAGAAACTCTGTGTACTTCTGCAGATCAGTCCTTTGAAGTCGAGCCCGCTGAGTCCTCAGTGCTGAAAAGCAAGAGTCCTGGTACTGACTAATACTCACTGGTGTGCTGGGACGGTATGCGTACATCTGCTTTGATTTAATGGCCTGTGGTATAAGCAAGTGTGTTTAACATTACAGAAAAATATTCTTGGTTTGATGAATGCATTTCCTGGAAAGATCATGTGTCGTTTCCACGTTACCCAACAGAGCTCACAGATCTGCGAAGAGCTTCAGCCGTATGTCACAGGTAAGCACCACGGCACTGCACAGCGCCCCTTTCTCCACTTCCAAGTTTGATTGCCTCCTTGGAGATGAAGTTTAACGTAACTAGTTCCAGCGTATGTTTACATACGTAATTTAGTATTTCTAAAGTTAAAGATTTAAAATGAGATGCGAGTTAAACCCAAGTAATTTCAGTGTACATATTATGCTTTGCAGAAAAATTATACTTTTGCAGTGTTTGTTTGCTTTTCTACTGAACCACCTCTATTAAATCTAAACTTCATACTGGTATTTCCCACTGAAGATTTATTCCAGAAACTAGTATTTACTTTGCTTAAGGCAGGACTGATGAAGGATAAGATGACTGTTTGCAAGAGGTACTTCATCATGTTTCCATTTCTGTTGTATTTGTCTTAGAGATATTTATCTATTTTTTTTCATCTTAATATGGGATTTTTAGTTGTATGTAAGCCATGTTTCTGTTCAGTGACTAATATCCCATGCATTCCAAGCTGGAAGTACTGATCTAGATTCCCAGAAGCACAAATGGGTTTGGAGGCCTCAAAACTAGATACCTATTACCCTTAACCGGGCCTGACATTTTTAAGAAATGAGTGGTTAAAATGCCCCTAACCAGTCATTCTTTTTGATATTACTGCATGAGTGAATATCTCTGTTCTCATTTCCTACTTTTTTTTCATCAGAGGGAAGAATATCTGAAAAGGATCTAGAAAAACATGTATCTAAGGATACTTTATGGTACATCTGTGGTCCACCTCCAATGATAGAATCTATATCCAAACTACTGTACAACATCGGTGTTCCTAGAAACTGTGTTTTCTTTGAGAAATGGTGGTAGTGAACAAAAAATAATTTGTTTTCAGTGTATTTTGATATAGTGAAATGTACAGAAAATGGACTTTGAATTATTTGGGAGATTTTACTTCATAAATGAAGCTGTCTTCAATCATAATGGTGTTCTTTTAATTTAACAGTAATATAACTAATACAGTGCTGCTGCTTTTGGAAAAAAAAAGTGATTTTATATTAAAGACATTAACTATTCTGGTTTATGGATGATTTGTTTATTTTTTATGGGTATCAGCATATTTTGACTTTATACACTTGTTTTACTAGTCACCTTTTAAAAGACTCTGTGTCCAATTCCGTAGTTGTAGAGAATTGATTGTACAGCAGTGCCCAATCAGTTTATAATAAATAATAATTCAGGCCATAACTTCTGAAACACTTCTGGACTGTTGTGCTGCTGAGTAAACACACTCCTTTCCACGGTTCTAGATATTAAAGTAATAGTTTTATAGAAGTAGAGGTACTGCATTGTGACTTCCTACACCTGCCCATTCATGTTTAAAAAATAAACAAACCCTTTTATGGGGTTTACTTAGGTCATTGTCAACTGTGTTGACAGTAGGAGATATTTTTTCTTACTTATATTCAGACCTGCATTAAAAATACTGGTGTGTGAAACATCTGTTAGCCCCCGACAGCGCTGTACAGAGCTACTCCTGTGAACCTGCATCCCTTTGCTGGTGCTGAGGAGGCCATCCAGCTCGTGCTTGCAAGCGCCGTGTCCTCAAAAACAGCAAAGATCAGCAACAGCTGAGACAGGAAACCTCCTTAATCCTGCTTCAGTGTAGAGTTTTAGAAGGTCGTAGGACATACCCATTTTGGTTGGGGGAAAAAAGTGTCTAGAAACCTTGCTCTTTTAAGGTGTGACTGTGCCACGTGGTGCTGATAGCTATGTCCTTCTTGAACAAAGTTCCCTCCTCCCCCAGCTTGTAGAAAATCTCATCATAGATATGTTGAAAATAATAATTTAAAAAGCTATAATGAGAGAGAATTAATTATCTGTACAGACAGTTCAAGTCCTTAAGTGGTAGATTCCCAATCTATACCTGAAGACCTCAAAAAAGGAACATTTAAATTACTACAAATACTAAGTAATATTGGATTATTTTAAAATCTGAAACAGATGAGGCCTCCTCTTTGTTAGTGGTTCTTTTCCTTGAGCTAAATGTTTCAGACAGTGGTGAAATAGATAATGCAGCAAGTTTCCTGCCATCAACAGCCCTGTACTTTGCCTTAAAGGGAGGTTGCAAATATGCTGATACCATCACCTGGTTTTCAGCCTGGAACAGCACTGTTGGTGTCAAACAACTTTTCAAGGATTCCTTCCCTTTGCTTGGGTAAAAAGGCCTATCACCAGCCCAGCTGTAGTTTTCTCCCAAGAAATTGTTTCAGCTTCAATCTGCTGAGTCTTGGCACTGTTAACCTCTTTCATCAGTCTCAGATACGTTTTACAGGTTGTAGGATGCCTCCTGCCCCATCTGCACTCATCTCGTCCTCAAAAAACAGTGAGACAGCTGAACAAGGAACCTCCTAGCCCTTGCTGTGAGTGCAGCACCAGAATAGTACTGGAATGTGTGGTAATTGTTGCAGAAGTTGATTGAACAGACAACTGACTGAAACAATCCTAGAGGTTTTTAGCAAACTGAGTTTCAAAGAAGAAAAGCTGGCCTTCCTGCAGTTCAGAACAAACAGAACTTAAGGAAACAAGGCTGCACGTTTGATCATGAAGAGGAGAATAGTGCATCACGGATCTTAAAGATCTGTCTCAGGCTAGGCTTTTGGGGGACAGCACTGTGTTGGGGGTTTGCTTGCAAGTCTGCACCTCCTGGTGAGCGCAGGCTCATATGCTTGTGCTTCAATACCTTACAGCACTATACGCAAGCTGCAGTCGCTTGTCCCCTCAGCAGTCCCTGCAGCCCAGGGGGGATGTCTCATCAGATTCCCTCCTGCTGAAACGAGGGGAAGGATTCTTTCCGAGTACCCCTGTTTCGAGGAACGGTTCCTTGTTCAGTCACTCCGGAATGTAAATAGGACAGTGTGCTTGTCACGAAGAATAAAACCAAGGGGTTTTGTGTTCATGAAGATCACAACTGACAGGTCAGAGCTTGATGCTTGAAGGAAGCAGGGTTTTTCCCTAGAAACGTGCAATAAACGGGGCTTTTGGGAAGTGTGGTGCCCTAAAATAAAAACCCAGTGAGGTTCCTCTGTGTTTTACCAGTGTAATGATAAAAAGATTCTGAGAAACCTTTATATGTTATTTTCCTTATGACTTTGAAGTTATTATGTGTATTAAACACTGCTTTACCCTTTATTTCCCTTAATGCACACGCTTTCTTCAGCCCAAACGACATCTCTTTCATAAACGACTCCTCAGACTCGCACCAAAATGGGCATTTAACAAAAGGCATTTCAAAACCCTTTGCTTCTGTAATCACCCTCATTCCCTCTAACCTCTTTCTGTCATCCCCGGTTACACTCAGATGGAGAGCTGTAGGGCAAAGACACATCTCTCTAATCGTATGGTTTCACCCACTTGTGTAGGGGTATTAAAAACTCACCCACGCTCCCCTCTACAGCAAAGGTGATACACACACACACACACACACACTCACGGTGCCGTACCAATCACCTCAGTTACTGTTAACAAGAAGTTCTTTTCTTACCTCGAAGTTATCCTGCCAAAAGGCCCTGAACATCTTAGCTCCATAATGCATATAACGGTAATAACTGTCAGCATCCCCTGCCTCCATAGCTTTTTCCTGTTGACACAAAAATATTTGAGAAGTCTCTTCTTTCTAGGATTTAATGGTCTTGTAGTGAAACATCAGTTTCACCTTAAGAGCCTTTTATTGGATCCTACTCCGTCATAATTGAAGCAGAAAAAAAAAAAAAGGAAAATTAATTAACCTATATAAACATACGCTGTACAAATAATTAAATAAATGTGATGCTACTCTAGGCTGAAGGAAACAGAAAGCAACCCCTGCTGTTCTGAAGCTACTGAGTTGGAGAAACATTCTCTTCACACTGTCAAATCGTAATACATCATTTGAGAAAATGTTTATTCATCTTATATTTGTGCTATCAGCTAAGGAAAGACTTAAGAAGAAAAAAATAGACTAACGGTTACTTTCCTGAGAAAAAATGGTAGAATGAGGTGTGTGTTCATCTCCACACTTAGATTTAAACTTCGTGAGATGGTCTGTGAGTTACCTCGTGTTACAGCTTCATCGGGCTGAATTGTTTTTGCCCTCTTGTGACATTTACTTTAGCAGTTTGCTGTGTGCTCGTCTGATACAACGAATATGAAGTATTCCTATTGGATTTGCATTAATTAACTGGAAAATAGTGACTATTCAGTTATTGCATCATTTTAGTTAGTAGGGTGCTTTTAGAGTGAATAAAAGAAAGCACTTACATTGAAAGCCTTTTCTTCCAGCCCTTCAGTGTATAGGTAAGGTACTGATTAGAGTCAGCTGCCACATTGAGCACCACAGGCACCTTTCTGCTGATGAAGGCTTTTGCGAGGATAGCCTTTTAAATCCTGAAGCACGTTTCCACTGACAACCTTGGATACAACTCTTAATTCATAGGTGCGTTGGTATTGTTAGCCAGCACTCTTCATGCCTTTGAGAAGCATTTATTGGCAAGAAATTAGTATCGGCTCTTCTTATGCTTTTCACTTACAGGATGATGAAAATCCTGCATGAAAATCGGGAATTGCTTTATTTCTGCCCTATAATTGGCTCCCTGAGGCAAACGTACCGAGTCACAGAAACTACAGTGAAAAATCAGTCTCCACATGCTCACCTCAGAAACTGAGGATGATATAGGAGCCAAATTAAGAAAAAAAATAAAACCAACAATGTATATTGTATATTGTTTTCTGCTTCATTTCTAGCTTCATTTCCATGCGTATGTGAAAGCAACTGTGCACTATGATTTCAGTGAAATTGTTTGCAAGTACACAGACCAATTAAAGAAATTATGCAAGATGAAGCGCCAGATACAACTTCTGTGCATTTGGCCTCTCTTAAACTTCACATAAACTATTCTGACGCCTGAACATTTTGGACTTTCAACCCACCTTCAGCCCCTCTATCCTGACCCCCTGGTGCTGGTTTCAATATCCAATTGTATCAATTTCAATATCCTTGATTTCAAAATCAAGGGATTGTTTCAGCAATCCCTTTTCCATCCTTCATTTAATTTAGCCTGTTCCATCCTCTGTTCCATCTTCATTCAGCCTCTACATTTCCTAAGTTGTCTGTGTGCCCTTTGAACCCATCCTCTCTAACACTTGTCTCGTTCAGAGGCCCGCTCGCTCTAAGCACCGCCTCCTCCTCCTGCCAGCTTAACCTGCGTGCTCTTCCTTCGAGAGGCAACTCCTGCGACTGGTCTGCACCTGTGAGTTCTGTGGTCTCACAAGGAAGCGTTAAAACGTGTTAAAACACACCAGAGAGCCACCTGCCCGCGCTGTAGCGCTTCATGGTCACTCACCGGCCCACACGTGTGTCGCACCGTAACGCCGCCCCCAGGCTCCAACCCTGGGTGTGCAGGCAGCACTCGCCGGTGTCTCCTTCCCTTGCACGAGGCACTGGGAGGCTCTGTCTAGCTTGGGAAAAGCACAGCTTGGGCTTAAAAGGGTCGTTCTCCGTGGGGAAGGAAGGGGCCTGGCTTCCCGCCCTGCCGCCTGCTGGGGGTGACAAAGCCTGCGAGGGAGCTGGGTGCTCAGAGGAGCTGTGGCTTCGCTGGGAGAGGTCAGTACGAGTCCTGCCCCTTCCCTGCAAGCTCGAGGTAGAGGCGGTGGCTCCGCAGCCAAACTTCCCTTTCAGCCTCTCCCACATACAGCCCCTCCACTGCTGGCCAGGTTTGCAGATACGGGAGTTAAGCTCTGGCCTAGCCATTTCACTTCTCTGTTCAGGCTTCAGATAAGGTGCCGACTGCTTGCCTTCATTTCCTTGGCCACCGTGGTGGTCGTGCTTTTTCAAGCCTAAAATGGCAAAGAAGGCCAAGATGTAAAAAACACGTTAACAGATTACTGCTGTACCCCCAGGCCGCCTTCGCAGCCCTCCTCACGCCTGTATCATGGCTGCACGGTGAGCTAAGCTCACACGTTGACTTGAGATGGGGGCACGGTGAAGGTACATGCACAACTCCAGAGAGCCAAACTAACTCAGACTCATTCAGAGTCACGAGTTGGAATTGATTACATGAGTGTAAAACCAAAACAGTTTGCCCTTTTTAAACTGAAAACCAGCAATTATCTTGTCAAACCTGCCCAACCCTAAGCCGCTCCGACACATACAGGAACAGAGTTTGGTATCAGACAAGGAAACCTCGAGCCTACGTGCCCTGTCAGGCCGGTGACAGAAAACCAAGAAACCAAGAAGTCGTAGCACTCAGTGACTACAGCTAACTCAGAAGTTAGGAACTTCAACATCGCGCCGAGACCCCGAGTTCCTCCTTTTGGGGACAAACAACTGGCAGTTGAGCAATTACCACAAATAGAAAAGCTCCTCATGAACTTTATTTCTCTTCAGTTTTGTCAGCAGTTGGGATCCAAAAGAGGTCGAATTGCAATCCAATAAATGCTTTCGCTATTCAAAAGTATTTGCAAAGTTCATTCTGTTGCAACACTTTTTGTGAGTAAAAGGTTCATTAAATACAGGATTTTTTTAAACAAGGTTAATATAAAGCTAGTCCTTAAAACATAAACCATCAGTAGAAGTATCCTATGATAGTAAAATTTGCAGACAGCTACTTTAAACTGTCCAGAGCAGAGACCTTGTCTTTATGTGGAACAACTGAAATAACAAAGTTTTGACATTACTGGAACTTCAGCCTAATATCAAGAAACAGAATGAAATAATTGAAAAACACCACCAGAAACTGAATTTACTTACAATCCTGTGGTTAAACCACAGAATTCAAAATAAATACTCTTCAGTCAGTCGATGAAAAAAATATTACACTACTTTGTAGGTATGAAATGGAATGGTTTCAACTTGAGTGCCATCATCCCAATTAAATGACTATTCAAAATGGCGTGATTTTTCCCTCCTCTGCAGTGTTCTGCCAATTGTACAATTTTAAGGCATGGAAGAGGCTTTCGAACCACCCTAGGTGTGCATTTGATGCAGAACACGGTTCTTCTGTTGTACAGCATTTTGGTTAGAAGAGTAAGGAAAATTATCAGGCAGAAATTAGTGCAGGGAAAAAGCAACAAATCACTTACAAAGCTTTTGCTTCAAAAAAAAATATGAACAGGGAAATTCAGAATATATTTCTCACCTTTTTTAGCAGATTGCATGACCTCTTCTAAATAGGGATCAAGGTGGTAAAGAAGAGAGAAACAACTAGTTCCTACATTTTTAAGAACACTGAAGTGCTTGGAGAATATTGGTACAGAAATTATATTACACATGTACATTCACTTGTAAATATTTTAACATAGCTCCAAACATAAAAATGTTGGTAATGTTACAGAATTCTGTTAGGTCCCAAAATATGGTTACTTGTGTTAAAACAAAACAAAACAAAACTCTATAAAGGTATTTGTATTCCGTAAGGTCATTTAGTGACACGTGTAGGCCACTGACCCCTGCTATTTGTGTATCATTTTAGTTCTTTCCCACAACATATTTCATAGCAATGAGGAAGTTGGGGAAAATCACATGGAAGGGGCAGATGGTGACATCTAATTCCTATTTTAGTGGAGAGCCACTGAAAGTACTCTTAACCAGCTTTGCCATTTTATCTGCTTTTCTGTCTTCCAAAACCCCCACAACTATTGCTGAACTTGATTGGCAAAGAGAACGTAAGCAACGGGAATAGGAAATATCATTTTATATTGGAGTAATCTGCCTCACACAAGTGTATCATGCGGCTTGTTTACCCAGTGTGCCTAAAATAGGTATATGATTTGCTTATTGCTTGAAGATCTGCAAGAGTTAATAAAATTCAGAAGAGAGTATCATCGGTAAATATGCTGTTTGAGATAAATACAGATACGGCCTTCGTATCTAAGCCTTCCGATTTCAGCCTGTTTAAGCCCAAATACCGTTTTCATGACACTACAAGCTTAATGACAAAATAACATATGGCACAGTAACTTCTCCAGCAAAGATACGTGGACAAGAAAATATTACAGAGTAAAATCTGAGCCAGTGGAACGTTCGCCTTGAACTAGATACAAACCTATTTTGCTACGGTCAGTCACAGAAAAACCCGAGTATATCTCTGTCCCTACTTTTCAATTTCAAGTGTACCTTTAGAAAATGGAGTAGGGCCTTTCCCACTCTGTAATGTGGATGGAATTTTGGCATTAATTTCTGTGGGTTAGAAAGCCCCGTGTAGTTAAAACATCGAGACAGCAGTATGCTAAGGAGCAAAATAAGTACAATGCCAAAGAAATGCTGAATTGAGCAATGGAGTTAGTGATGGCGATTAGCGAAATCTGTTCTTTTGTCTTGGCAAAGTATCAGCAACTCACAGGATTCCTGAAAAGTCGGTCTTTTACTCACAGCAAGAGTCCACATCCAGTCCTGCCCCCTCGCTCCCGGGAGCGCAGTCCTGCCCCGCCACTCCCTGCTCCTCGCAGACCCCGGCGCCGTCTTCATGGGTATCGCAGCCGGCGGGACACGTTTCCTCCGACGATGCCCCATCATGATGGGTACCTCTGTCGTTGCTGCCGCCTACCTCATCTCCCAAGTCTATCACGTCACCCGGCTGCTGCTCTGGGTCAGGCCTTGCTGCTGCTGAGATTTGCGCTTCTAAGTTTCTTGTGTTCTCCGTGACTTCGAATTCCTGCTTCTCCGACATCTGCTTCTCCCCGCTGCTCAGCTTGGCCTTCACAGATTTCTTCATTTGTTTGTTGTGCATGTCTTCTTTGGAGAACCTCCAGTGAAACTACAAATAAGAGGTGCAAATGTTAAGGGCCACTTGAAACAATCTCAAGCTGACATTTGTTTTCCTGAGTAGAAATGTTTTTGTTATTTAGTTTTAATTCAAAGTTAGTCTGCCCAAAAAGACCTAAGATGAAAAAAATTGCGTGACTAAATCAGACGGCCTTAAGATCATTTGTGCCTACATGTATGCACCTGTTGCACAGAGAAAAGAGACTGTTACACATTCTGCTTCTGCTGTTTTATGTACCCAGTAGGTTCCTTTCTAAAAGATATTTCATCACTGGGGCCCAGGGCATCCTGGCAGACAGTGTGCACTGCGTGGAAAGCAGGTCTGGAAAGCTGCACAAGTGCTGACAGAGGAAGCAGTTATGTGGTATTATTCCGTCTTCCTCCACCAGGCTAACAGGGGAACTAGCACTGTATCCAAAACTATACCCAAACAGTAAAATACTCTGCTTTTTGAAGAGACAATACAATACTGTCTCTTGCGGCATTTGCCACAAGACTTGCCACAGCTGCCATTTCAGAACTGTTTTAACTACTATTGAAAGAAAACAAAACAGCTGTACCTTGAAACCTTGAAATACTGACTTAACTGGTCTAACATAAGCAGAGTCTGACAAATATGTCATTAATACACAGGCTTCATTCGTCAGAAAAAAAAATGACTTCTCAAGAAAAGGCAGACCAGGTTCCAAGCCACAGCTGAGCCATCCTACAGCACACTAAGTCCATGTGGACACGCATGGCCATTTCACCAGGAGTGTCCATGCTGAGGCAAATTCAGGGATGGGTTAGGAGGAAGTGCTCAGTATTTTCCTTATGTCACAAATCAAAAAGCTGTTTTTTTCCCCTGCGACCGTGGCTGTGTCAAAGTTGGTCAAGAGAACAATTTACATTCATAAATGTTTGATTTAGCTATTTATTCCTTAAGCACAAAGCAGTTCAAAGCCCATTAAGTTTATTAGATTGCAAAGATGGAGCAACGCTCTTTCCTGCTGCTTGTCAGAAGGTAGTATTAAATAAAATAATAAGAAAAGGAAAGAAACTGGCTTTCACAAGATTCTTGGTTTAACTTAGAGGAAGCTTTCTTTCCTTTTTCTGTAAATTGTAATGGTATTTAAGTGAAAGATAACTTCTCAGTTCTGGAGCTCAATTGTTTAAAATTCACAGACACCTGAGTGTTTTCCTCTTTGATTTGCAGAAGTGCTGGACACCCACAGCTCCTTTGTAACTCAAAAGCTCTCTCTGACAGAAGACAAGATCAGAGCCCTGAACATGATAAAGATCAAACTGTAGGAGATTCTGCATATGTATGTGTAGTTATTCAGGTATCTGCACTGTATTTCACCAAAAAAAAATGTATACAGCTAGTTTCTGCTGAAATAAGCACCACTTTTTAATTAAGTAAATGAACATGATTACCTCATCATCAGTTGAATATTGCACCAAGAAGAGTACTTGTGTCTTACCAGAGAAAAAAAGAAGTTCTACCAATCCTTGCACATTTTCTTTCCTGTTCACGTGGCTAAACTGAACAGCAGCGGGTTGGTAAGCACAGATAGGATGGATCAGTTTCCAACACTGCAACATCCTTTTAATCTCATCAGTGTATTTCCCTCCACAAAGTGGTTATCTACAAACATTTTAGACATGCCCTACCTAAGCTAAAAAAAACCCTGAGAGCTTGTGATGTTACATGTGCAGAATATTCAGCAACTTAATCAAATGCTAAGCTTGGTGTCTTTGAAGTGACTCATAACAGCCATTTACAGACGTTGGCCAAGTCTCAGAAATATCTATATAATTATAACCAACGTGCCCTATTTTCCTTGACCTTTAGGCTGAAAATGCATGCTAGTAATTTTTGCCCTCAAGTGTGTCTGTATATTTAATACTGCCAACAAGTGAATCCTTTGTTTTGTCAACCAAACGTTGTTAAATAAGTTTTTACATCCCCGAATGAAAAAATGTAAGCAAATTATTGAGTCATCTGGATGGTATGCATTTGTTATTACAATGCAAGAAAATAGCATCATACTGTTTTCTCTATTCGAAGGCTTACAATTCATTACAGCTTCCCGCCCCTTCAATTCAAACCACACAAAGTGGTAGTAAAAGAATGACCGAGTATGGGCACCCCAACCCTTATCCCAACATCCCTTTAATCACTTGAAAACAAAGAGAAGAAACAAGAAGGACGGGCTTTGTAGCAAGTTCACAGTGTAATTTGGCTCCAGCTTCACTAACGAGAGGGTAAATCCTAAATCACAGCCATACTCCCAGCAGTTCTCTCCTACTTCGGTCAGTTCAAATAGTTTCCTATTCTCCACTGTACCTAAAAGGTGACTTTCACAGAACCAGGCTCCAATCCATGGCTTTTTAGATGAAAACTATCTGTAGTTACCCAAACCATTGGGTAAAATGCTCTTAGTGCTCAGCTCCGCTTAGCAATCCCAATATCCTACTCTAGCTCAGCTTCGGCAGGGCCTTGAGCACACCAGTCCTTCTGATGACATTTGGCTAGCCAACACTCAGGCAGTTGCACAGAGCTAGAAAAAATTGAGGCTGTGTTAGCAACCTTTTCATCACTTGGTTTCGGAGATCTTTTCCACACTTCACCTGGCTTTCCGATCATTCCCTTGTTTGCTGAAAGGGCAAGGCAAATTCAAACATGATCGGAAGGTCAGCACTTGCCCAGTTTCCAATTTAAGGCAGTCCTTGTATTTCCTCCTCAGCTGTACAGCCTGACAGGTTTGGGCAGGGGTTCCCACAGCTACACTTTCAAAAAGGGAAATGTGAATACGTATGTGTATCCACAGATGTGCATTGTTAGCTGTCAGCTACCTTCTCTGATCATTTAGGTGGATGCAGGGGACTTTTTTGCTTACATTCTAGCAGGATTTGTTAACCCTCTAGCACTAGATTGAAACATTAGCCACGATCAGGCCTGCACTGTGCTAGGCTCTATCAAAATGTGTAGCAAGAAAGAGAACAATTTAAATAGAAAAGCCAGGCAATGGGTGAGAGACAGTTGTACCAGTTCCACCTTGCAAGACAGTGCACATGGGCAGAGAATCGTTAAGTCACGTATGCAGGTTTATGACAGAGCTGTAAAGAGAAATCCACCTCTGTTCTGCTGCCATGAGTTCAACAGAGAATGAAATACAAGAGCTTTCACATCATCTGAGCATTTTCTTTCATTTGAACAGTTCAATTCCTTGTGTCTTGCTACTGTTTACCAGGCCTCTTTATCACAGAAATGTTGAATAGGCCATTTTTACTTCTATGGGAAATCAATTACAATATTAAAATTCTGCCAACAAAACACAAAGAAACCGGGAACATAAGGTTATTTACCTTGGATTCTTTCTTCTTCGCTTTCTGGGGCAAAGAAGGTCTCTGAAGAAATACAATTTGCTTTGTAGATAAATTCCCTTCCCTGAAAAGAAACAAATGCACACTCCTGAGAATGAATTAAATCCACACGCAGCACCGTTCAAAGTGAAAATCCATCTCAGTCATTTATTTCTGCAGGTCAAAGAAGAACAAAATGAAGAATGACCTAAACATTGCCTGTCCCCAGTGTCTTTGAGCAGCCTGGTATTCTGGGGAAAGAAGATTGACTGGTTAGCCTGATAGTCTGTGACATAACTTTGCTGAATGTTTTAGCATTAGAGTGTAACCAGAATAAATTGTTGTGCAGAAAAAGCAAGAAACCTGAGTCCCAAGGTGCATGTGCTTAGCAGAGTCTCAGTGACACAGGAGGGCTCCCTCCCTCCCTTGTGGGGCACACATCCTGGATGGGGCTTTGCACACCCTACAGGTGTGCAGCAAGGCAGGAGACACAAGCAAATGCCACCTGCAGCTGGATTTGGGTGCCTTCTGCGCTGTCAACCTGACCTGTGTCACTCAAGTTATAAATGGGACACAAAAAGCCAGAAGAAAAAGAGAAAAAAATTATATATATATAAACACGCCTTTAAGGGAGGCTTAAAAATTGTAATTATGATTTTTCATTCATTCCTATATTTAAACATACATGAAAGACTTAAATCCTATTTTTCCACCAGCACAGATGGCCTCTACTTTTTAGGCTTTTATGTGTTGAAACAGTCTTCATCTATATCTCATAAAGAACTGGGCATATTTTTAATTTTTTAAGATAAAAAATAATGAGCGATCATATTGGTTTATATATAAATATATTCCTGATCAGTTTAGATCCAGAATGTTTCATCTTTGTGATTAACAAGCAGGACAACTGTTTTTCACCACCATTATGAAGAGTATTCTTAAGCGACTTGCATTTATATCTAAAAGCTCCAAATATTAGTAACAGCAAAGTAGACCCCACAGCGATTATATATGCAAACAAAGCTACTAATGATGTACTCGTCTCACATGGTTCTGCTCAGCTAGACTGTGTACACCAGCAGCATTAGACAGATACTGAGTAAGAATAAAATAAATTTTCTTCAAACTGGCAACATCTCACTACAAACCGAACCGCAGGTCTTGGTTCTGCTCTAAGTGGAGCTGTTAGGAGATCCAGTGCAGGGATATTTTTTTTTACACAGAGGCAAAGCTAATACCCAGAAAATAAGTGCAGAAACCACAGGGCCATGCTGCATTATTTTGCCCACCAGACATGTGCTTCCTGCCCTCTGTGGCTTGTGATGCTCAGGAAACCCAGCGAACAGCTGCAGGTTTGCGAGGGTAGCTATTGTGTGCAGGCAAGGAAATCTCTGCACAGAGAACCGCTTGTGGTGCACAGACAGTGCCTTCATGGCCGAAAAGCAGTGCTCGCCCCCTCCCTACCTGTTTGTCTTCACAATTGGAGTAGGAAGCACGCATGTCAGCTGCCAGCCGTACATGGCAAGGGAGTTCAGCAGTGGAACGTAGTCTGTCTGCACCTCGGCTCCCTAGGAAAGAAAAATCAGCGGTTAACATCATCGCTTGGAGCGTGACAGTCATTGTGACAAAAATAATAATAATTAAAAAAAATTCATGTCGGTTTTCTGGGAGGGGGAGAGGGGTTTTGTGTTGAAGTGAATCATTTTGCACATTCAGCTACGCAGGAAGGAAAACGTGAGACATGGGACCAACCACCAGTTCATCCCAAGTGTTAAATGAATTTCCTTAAAATGGTAAACATCTGTGATTTTTTTAATAGTGCCTAAATCATCCATAAAGCTTTCTATGTTTCCGGATCTGTAGAGACAAACTCATTGTATTTTATCAATTATCTCCTCCCAGGCAAAAAGATATTCAAGAAGATAAAGACAATGCTGCTTTGCCCAGATTCTGCACTTGTCTAGGCTAAAGTAAATCCTGAAGATCTGTCCTGAGATCTGTTAGGTGACGCTGTAATGGTGCATCAAGAGCATGGCCAGAATGGCCAACAACAACAGAAACAAAAGGTAAGTGCAGGTCTATTCCTTTTATCACCCAGGAGCACACATCGCCTCCTTGTTATTTTGAATCAGGAAATCCGTGGGCGAGACCGAAAACATTGCCTTTCTGTGTAGAAGTCTGCCTTTAGTCACAGATCCACACAACAGAGTCTTGCTAATGCTCCTTCTAATAAACGGCAAAGCCTGCAATTCACACATAGAGAACGACTGGTGATTTCAACAAAGATTGCTCCAGTGAGGTGTCTAATTGCCCAGACTTCCACTAATTTAGTGCATAGATGCTGCAGCACATTTACTGGTTTTTAATAAATGCAAAGCAGACAAGCGGCTACCACTGGCCTCTACAAATCCAGCTATATTCCATCACAATAACAGTTGGATTGGCCAGAAAGCTCAAGCGCTTGCACTGGTTTCACGTGCATGCAAGGAGTTTTAATTGCCAATTCTCAACACTGGGTAAAGCACAATACTTCCCTCAATGTTAATCAGAGCTCTTCCAAAAAAAAATCCATTTATTCTGCAGAAATAGTCATTTGAACAGAATTAATCCAAATCCTGCTGTAGGATTTCAAAGTATTTGGGTGATTCCCAACCTCAGCTATTCCTTTCTTCTAATGCATGTACTACAGGTCACTTGATGTCTTCATAACTGAATAACTGCCTGACTATACCTATTCAAAACCTGATCTTGATTGCAAATAGCTGAAGAAGCTCTACCACGCCTGCTTAAAAAGGAGAACATTTGAAAAATCTACCCCGGAAAGTGCCTGCAAGAGAGCGCTCAACTAATGTCACCTCTGATTTCTGTGCAGAGGCTTTCAGGGACTTTTACAGCTCCTTTACTACATCAGCATGTACAGACCAGCACTGCTAACTCCAGGTGAGGAAAGAGATGTCCTGCAAGAGGGGAGCAATATCATGTGGCCTCTGACTCCTTTCCTCCGAAGCGATCAGGACGGATCACACAGCTGTGATTGTGGTGGATCCAGAGTCCGCCCAGACTCCCATTTTCCTCCTTGCCCTCCCCTCTCTCCACAACTGGTTTTTAAAATAGACATTTCAAGGGTAGTGCAAAAAATGATGACATATCTAGATGCCTTTAATAGCTAACATCTCGAAAACAGATTAATCGCACACTGAGATTTATCAGGTTGGTCAACAACACCTTCCAAAAACGCAGATGAAAATGGGAGCATTAAGAATAAGGTCAGAGCACCCGGCATCACCAGCCCACCACGAGGCACCTGGAAGGACACGTAATAGGATCTGACCTATTCCTGTCAAACAGTGTTTGTAAATGAAAAACCAGAGGGAGCTCACTCATTTAGGAAGTGTAAGAACAGCAGGTCAGGAAAGACTGGCAAGGCAGACCTTGCTCGTGCCCCGAGCAAGTTCCTGTGTTGCAAAGAGGATTTTATTTTGAATTAATTGCCTAAGGTCAGTGATTACCAAGGAGACCCTTCTCCTATACATCAGGATGCCCAACAAACACGTCAAAAAACAGACAAAGATTATGGCAACGAGGAAGGACGTGGGTACCACGCAGAGCTCATTTGGCTGCTGCAGAAGCCAGCTTGTCTCAGGGATGTGCTGTCGCTCCTGCCACAGCCCGGGGTCCCTGCAGGCTCTGAGAGGCGAGGCAGGGCTGCGGGTGGACCTGTCTGACCTGTCAGGATTAAGCACCAGCTGCAGCAGATGAGGTTGCATTGCACAGTGCCAGTGCTGCAGAAGGGAAAAGAGAAGGTAAATCACATCCAAAAGTGTGAAGTTATTGGAGATTAAGTCGATTAAGCTAAAAGAAAATAAAAAGAAAATATGGAAAAGGAAAAAAAAATCTGTTGAAAGAGTCCTGTGCGACTGCTACAAGAAGGTGGCTTATTGCTTTTTGTACGGGCTGGTGGCTGACACCACGATTTGCATGATGGACTGTTTGGAGGAAGGATGTGTGTACATTATGCAGAGGTACACACCTCCTCCGAGCTCCACAGGCCCTTTAACAAGCCCTCACCGACTCTGCACGACGCTTCGGTGGAGTCCAGCACTGCACCTCTTCCCAGGTCCCTGGGGGAATGAACTCCTCCTAATAATTGCCTTCGTTTGTAGGTGACAGACAAGAGAAAGAGTCGCTCCTGAATAAACAGGTGTAATTCATACGGGCTTCTAGCTCCTTTCTTGCAAATACAGGTAATTGCAGCTTTAAAACCACAAGAAATGAATTATCCGTCCCCCTCCCGAATCAGCAGCCGTAATCCCATCCCACAACCAGAATTCGCCTACCAGCAGGAGTCACGGTGGTTATACAGACCTCAGGACAGCTAGACAAAGAACTGGTGTCATACTAAATGCTTTCCTGGGCAAAAATGCTCCTAAACAACAATATACTGGGGGCTGGGAGCAGAGGAAAAGAACCACCTCGTGTTTATTTTATATTTAATACAGTATTAAAATTGTTTTATCTACTATTATTTCAGACGGTGGTAATTTAATTTCAAGCACACGGTTTCGTAAGAGGAAATTTCCGTGCTCTTTCTACCTAACAGATTCGGGTTTGAAAACCACCAGGAGCAGAAAGTAGATGCCAAGGCTCTCTCTACTGAAAAAGAAGTGTTCAAATAATGTGCCTCAAACCAGGAGACATTTCATTCAGTGAGAGGGTGGAAAATTTTAATTAACTTGCTTCCCACTCTCCTGTAGATGATAAGTAATCTCTGATCACACCTTGAGTGTCAAGAAGCCAGAGCATATTGAGCTAGGTTTTTCCCTTGACTTACACCACATGAAAAGAATTCATTTTATTTATAGTTGTATTGTGTGTTTTCAGGATTTTTTTTTCCTTTCACAGAAGCTTTTGCTCATTAGAAAAGAATAAAAAATATGATTAAAAAATGATGAAGATAATAACTAGGGCAAGCCACACAAACAACGGCATTAACATTTTTTCTTTTCTTTTTTCCCCCCTACTGCGGCAATTTTAACCACAGCAAGATAATAAACACGACAACTACTAAGCTCTTCTGAGACTGAAAAAAGTTCATTAGAAATCATTCTTTTCTGGGTTAAGTGAATGTGATTTAGTTACAAGGCAGCTATGGATTGTCACTATTTAATATTTTTTTCCAACGTGGATTAAAGAGTGGAAGATTGAAAATCCCATTAAATAAATCTTAATAAAAACCTTTATGAGCAAATCCTAACAGACTGCACGCTAAGGTCTATGGACAGATGGCAAAGAGGATGGGAAGTGAGAAACGCAGCCGCTTTGTGAGCAGCAACCTACTCTTTGCGGGGGAAAACAGCCAGTGCGTGGCATCCCAGTTCCTTACAAAAACACAACAGAGAATCCACTGAGGGGGCAGCGTGCGCTCCTGGCCGCTGGGCTGCAAGGCTCCACCGCCGCCAGAGCCACAGCTTTTGCTATTTCACTGCAGGAAGGAAGAGGGATTGGTGAAGGTAAGGAAGGAGACAAGGAGACTAAGTCCAAGCTCCAAATTGGCAAATGATTTCTCCATTCCTTTTTCAAACTTGTTCCGTAAAAGAATTTCTCTTAATAATGTAACACTAGCGATCCATTAAAACCCTTTATTGCAAGCAAAAGAGAAGTTCCGCAAGTGTTTCAGCAATAAATGTTGGACTACACTCTTCTAGTATTGTGCTCCTCCTAAATTTCAACGGATAATATATCACAGAACCTTGTTAGCAGACATGCAGTGAGAAGTCCGCCAGCTTTACAGCACAGTGCTGTAGGAAAACAATCGCCCCCCAAAACCAAACCAAACCAAACCAAACCAAAAACACAACAAAAAAAAAAACAACACAACAACAAAACAAGCAAAACAAAAAACAAGAATAAATCAATCTATGGGCAGCCTTTTGCTCATTATTCCAGGTATATGTACTTTAGACTTCTTATTAATGACTACTTATTATATGTGAATTCATGCACAGTGAACTATTTTTGAGAGTATGATGAGGCTTCAATACTACACTGGGTAGCGTCCTGTTGAGGCAGTTTTTCTGAGATTCAGAGGTACCCAATCTCAATTTCAGTACACACATGCACTGCTGAGCAGTATTTGCATCTGTCTCCATGTCAAAAAAAAAACAAAAAAAACCTCCTCCTGTGCCCACAAAGTCCACTTCTCTCAGTGACTTCTGTGGAGGCACATCTTACTTTCTAGCATGTGTATAAACTCGTAAAAATAAATGTTTGAGTACTCCTGATATTGCCTGCACCCGTAACACAGAAGCACATTTGTGTAGCAGCACTACTAGTTTTGCATTTATAAAAGCAGAAGACAGGTAGCAAAAGCTCCTCGAGGTGAATGTATTGACACAGCGCGTTCCCCTCAAAGGAAGCATGGAAACATCTTATGAAATGTGTTAATCTTAATATTGCACAGGGAGCATCCACATGACAGGACAATTCCACATAATTGGCCACGGAGCACAAGTAATAAATATGATTTAGCAGTCCATTAATACGTTTTCTTAAATAGCTCTGGTATTTTTAGTTTCCCAATTCCTGCAACATTTGTGTGCTATATCTTTAGGTGAGCGCTATTTTTTCCATTTATTCTTCAACTGGTTTTGGACCAAAAAACAAGCCAAAATAAGCAAAAAAAACAACACGCTATCTGACAACCTGTATAATCCAGGTTGCCTTACCACACACAGCTTAGTCTCCTCCACAGAGCTTCCCCGGTGTAATTTCCCTCAGTTATACCTTATTCTCAGACAGCCTTTGGCTTCTGCAAAAAGTCTTTGTGCACCACTTCACCCTTATGAAACTAATAACCTATTTCCAAGCAAGAAACGCAGCCAAAGAACAAACCCTCCACAGCCCCAGGTCCAGTCAACAGGGGAGGAGACCTTGAAAAATGCCCTTTTCTAACTTGCAGGGTTGCGTATGTCCCAGCGCCTGCTTCCTCTGCTCCCCTAAAACGCCGAGGCCCATCTTCTACCTGCCCAGCAGCAGCACGGGGTCAAGGAGGTGCATAAGCCAGTGCCCTACTGCCTGGGTGAAGATGACCTGCTGTGAAAAAGAAAAAGACTTGCGCCCTTTGTGAGACTTTATAAAGAATAAAAGAGGTCTGAAATGCCTCTTTACAGCTGCTTCTTAAGTGGAAGGATCAGATCTGCTATGCTCACTTTTTCCTGAAAGATTTTATGGCTGAGTGGGAACTAATTCTTACCTGTGATCATGTCACAAACCTAGGCAAAACGTTACAGATAGGAAGTGAATTTTATTCAGACTATTTTAAATCCTGTGCTTTTCTACCCATTTAGCTCAAGTGTCCTTTACTCAAGTGGAAGAAATGTTCGCATTGTCAGATTTCAGTACTTCGAGCACCACAAGGAAGTATTGGAAAGTTCCAAATTCATATGGCTAAATTTATCAAAAAAAAAAAAAAAGGATAGATTCACCTGTGCATTTTAATCCTATATAGAGCACATGTCTACTGATTTCAGTAGACAAATCTGTAGGTATTTATGCTGCTTTTGGATCTTACATAAAAGAAAGAAATAACAATTATAAAAACCTGTTAAAGATAACAGGCTCCTGAAGGTTTTGTTCAGCTTTACTTAAACAACAACAAGGGGCAAAATACTGAAATACTATGCCCAGACAACACAGATGTCTTTTGGATGGTAAAGAGGGTCACTCACAGAACTGCATTTCATGCCCATCGCCATCAGCTCCTTTGCTGACCTCGTCAAGCCTTTCTTCTATGCCTAAAACAGAACTGGCTTAATTGACGTATGACCTAAATCAAATCTACAGTCAAATCAAATCTTCATGTCCAGCGAATTTTTCTAAAGGCTTACATTAAGGCAACTTGCAACCTAGGCTCAGCAGAGATCATTTTTCAATCTTTTGATATGTCACACGGTAAAAGATTTACCATGTCTACAGAAGACACTGACCCCAATCAGTTTTGAAAGGGAAATGGCAACACCGTGATATATTTGAGATTTTATTCATGCTGGTGTACCAAAGATATGGTACAGCAGAAAATAAAAAAGTGATGAATCGCAAGCTGAAGATTTTCAATGAGAAAATATCTGTAAATTAAGGACAATATTTTCAGAATGAACAAGACTTCAGAAGAAGAACAATGAAGAAATCAAAAATAAATATTATAGCACAACTTTAAAGACAGTACTAGCTATTTTGTCATGGCTAATGGGGGAGAGAAGGTGACAGATTAGAGTTGGGGAGAGGGAAATCATGCAGGCTTTGATTAATCAGAGCTGTCTACACACATTTGCCTACACAAGCAGAATTAAAACCATCATACAAGTTTTAGGGCTAAATCTCAGAGACGGCAGTGGAAATAACATGCCCTGACATTTTTACAGTTAAAATGACAGGGATGAGAGCAGCATTTTGTCATTAGAAGTCCTCTGGTCAGTCACAGAGGATGTCACAGCTCTACTTAGCTTGAGAAGAAAGAGTTAAATTACTCAGAGCTATTACATCCTGTCTGCTGCTTGGCAGGACCACATACTGTGACAGCTGCAAGCTTTACATCCTCTGCAAACTGACATTTTACACACAGACCCAGTGCATCACACTGTTCAGCTTGTTTTTTCTATTAGCCTTAGCAATTAAAAAGGCAGCACTTTCCCTGCTAAGAGGTGTGCCAGCCCCTCTCTCTTGCCTTTATGATTAAACAGCAAAACTTTATCTTTTCAGTGAGAAAGGTTCTCTCCATATATATATATATATTATTACTGAGGGCATCAGTACATGCTATATATCTTCCTGTCTTAAACAGCTTTCTTTTGCTGTGGCTGGGATTCTATTCATTTGTTTCTTCTTAATTGGGATACAGCACAATAAATTTGCACAGTTCAGACCACATCTGAACAAGTTCACAGCTCATCCAGACAATCAGATCTGATGCAAATTTAAAACCAGAATCCATTACACACATTCATGTCATGCTGTCCATCAGTGCCTCTACTGCTGCCTTGGTATATACAAAAATAACAAACGGAAAAGGTTAATCTAAATCACAGCTAAACCTGTATCAAAAAATAAGAAATTCCACAATAATGAGGCATTCCACTGCTCCAGTACTCTCTCTGATAATATTTTGAACTATCCATAATAGAAATAAAGCATTTACTGGCATTAGGACATATTCTGTCATTACCGAACTGTCTCCTTCCTCCCATTTTACAGTCCCTGCCTCTGCCCCTTCATTATTCCATGCTTACAGCAAATAAGGGTGAATTCCAACAGGATTTAACAGAGAGGCAACTTGGTCTTCTGGTTTGGACACTGGGCAAGTGCCTACAGATTCTTCCGGCTCCCAGTATTTCTTTCACTCATTTGATAACTTTACTTATCTGTGCCTGCTATCTCTCAGAAAGCACAAGGCATGAAATATCCAGGAAGTTACTTAAATCTCAGGGGAAGAAAACAGAGGTGGTCAGCTCTGCTCTGTCTCTATCTGGGGAGAACCTTGCCAAGAGTTCCTCAATGCCTCGGCCTCCTTCAGCAGGCTTTTTCTCCTCCATTTTCAGATCGGCGTGTAATGCACTCATAATGTCCCCAAAAGAGGGGCACCTGACCTCAGGAGAGCAAAACTGCCAGGAAACAGCCAGCATCCAGATTTCAAATTACAGCAGAGAACAATCTGATCACACCAGCAAGTTGTGTACATGCTGCCAGACAGTTTCTGAAACTGCACAGAGACCTACCGAATCTTGTGTCTGGAACAAGAGGTCCTCCCCATTAGCCCTCACACAGACACGGTATGCAGCATTACAGCATCCCTTGACAGACCAGATGGGTTTTGTTGCTTGGTTCCTTAATCTGTTGACCAGCTGTGCCTCCAGCCTGGTACAGCTAACCAGGAGAAAGGCATTGCTGCTACAATTAGGGCGAATGATGCTCTACCTTCCAGGGCTCTCACGCTTCAAGGGGCCCTGCCAGAAGACACTCCTCGGCTGTATCCTAGCTTTCAGTCACTGCCATCACAAGGTTCCCTTTATCAGATGCTGTCCTTGTCATGTAGCTTGAGGCAAACTTTCTTATGTCCACCGAGAGCAAACTACGAGGTATGTAGGGAGCATCATGTGTAACTACATTGCAATATCCTTCTGAGTCTCACAGTACCTCTCACTGGCTGTCTGAGAAAAGCCAAACTGATTCAGACCAAGAATCCATTTAACTCAGAAAGCTGTCTCCAATGTGGCTCTACGGGACACCTACGGGAGAGTAATATCAGGGCAAGCACGTAGGATACCTGCCCCAAATATTTAACGTATTTCCTCAGCACAGCACATGGTTTAGTTTCTACTGAAACCAGTTGGTGAGGTGAGGTGAGGTGGGAGGACGGGGGGGGTTCCCTTCAGAAATGCACACCAAATTTGAACTAAAATGCTTGTACAGATGCATAGATAGAGATGGAGAAGACAGGAACTGTGGAAGAGATGACTTTCTCTACCCAAACCCATCGAAATTTTAGAAGCCACAGTATTCTCCAGAAATACGATCCACAGATCTACCTTCTGCTGCATAAAGAATGACCTAAATTACCTCCTTTTTGCGTGTTTGCACCTGGCCCTTCACTAGTGCCATTTGAGGGCTCTCATTTTTTTAGATGCACATTAGCACAAGAAAAGCTGCTGTTAACACGTTACACTGTTCTTCAAAAAGTTTCTAGCCATTATTATATGGCCATTTCTTGCTACACTACAAAGTCATCATCTAATAACCAAACTCTTAACCCTAGCCTCTTGGAATTTCACACATTTAGTCTAGCATCTGTCCCAATTTTCCTTACTTTTAGTAATCCATACTTTTGGCATGTATGTGCCTTGCTTAAGTCTCTCAGGATTTCACACCATTTATGATATATTCTAAGCTGGAAGATGAAGCATTGCCTTTACAGATACCTAAAATATACTTCTGGCAGACCAGAGTAATTTAACAATAAATCAAAAAAAAAAAAATCTGATAGTTAGCCAACAATTTCTTCTTTACCCCTGTGATCTTTTTGTTTCTTTCAGCAAAGTATTTTAAGACCAGTTTTTTAAATACCTACCTGTGTACCAAACTTGCTGTGGAAGATCTGTACTGACTGATCTAAACGGTGGTTTTACTGATCTGAGTGTGCATTTAGATCAATAAAAAGTCAATCTATGACACGCACAGTTTGTTTACAGGGATGTACCCAGAACAAACGTTTTTTTCAGCATATGAAGGAGGTCAGACAGAAGCAAATGTGATTATTTCCACATTCCTACTCCATGTAAGTCTATGTAAAGGGCCACAGCCTTTTTAACTGCAATACTACACTGACCCGCATGGTCATATTCCCCTTGCAACCAATGGAGATACTCTACAGTTAATCTAGCAAACACCTGTATTTTTGGGACAGACAGCCCTGAGATTCATTGCTCGCCACCACCCGCATTGTCCTCTCTTCCCACCCACCCAACGAAGTATGGAAAGGATCAAAATAGTATCAAATATCAAAAAAATTTAGGACAAGAGGGAATGGCCTCAAGTTGTGCCAGGGGAGGTTCAGGTTGGAAATGAAGAGACATTTCTTCTCAGAAAGAGCAGTCAGGCATTGGGACGGGTGGAGTCACTGTCCCTGGAGGTGTTTATGGAAAGGTTGGACGTGGTGCTTAGGGACACAACTTATTGCGTAATATCGGTGGGAGGGGGACAGTTGGACTAGGTGATCTTGGAGGTCTTTTCCAACCTTAATGATTTTATGAAAATCGAAAGAGCATTGTACAAAACCAGAGCGTGGTTAACTGACATTACTAATGCTGATCCCTTTACCCCAGTCACCTGTGTGCTACTGCTGAAGGACAGGTAAGTACGTAAGTCTGCCTCCATCCAGCAATTTGATTTACAAAAACCAAAAAAAAAATATCAAAGAAAAACTGCACACATACCTTCAGTACAGTCCACTGTTCTACAACAATAGCATCATAGCCCTGCATGGTTTTACTGTCTTCCACAGCAACATCTTCAAAGAGAAATACTCCATCCGTTGTTCCATGAAAGGAATCTGTGAAAACGCAGGGTTATGAGTAAGCTCTATGGAAGACAACCCATGTGTAACGAGGCATTTGAATTTATTAACAGCATGCTGTTCCAAGCATGTTAATAGGAGAAGTGCATAGACCTCCGTCTGAAAGCCCAGCTGTATTAAATGAATGAAACTAATATCTCTAGCAGTTTTTAAGAGCAGCCATCACTGTCCACTCTGTTATTCCGGAGTCTCTCATCAAAAAACACAGCTCTTGCATTTTGAGCAGGCACGATGAATTCAGCCCTCAGTTCAGCAGTACCGTTCACCTAAATGAAGTTATACAAACATTTACAGGCTGAAGACCATGTATTATGTTATATCAACTTCTCAAGGGCTTTTGTAGGTACGCTGATATTAACAACATTATGCATTCATTCTCCCAAGTCAGAGCCCTATATATGGATCAGGCACCGCAGTTACAATGATCTACGCGGACAAAGGATGATCTGGCATATCTGAATGCTGTGAAAGAAAAGATACATTCATAACTATTTCATCAATTTATAAAGGCATTTTGACCATCTGGCTTAGTGGCTCTCTACTCTCATTTGTATTCCCAGCATATTCAGCTTTTTTTCAGAGTACACATACTATTCAAGTTACTTCAGCACCACTTTCTCCTTGAACTTAGCTGTATACTTGATTATCAGCAGTCACTCCCATAGGCAAGCCCTCATTTTTTTTATCAGCTTCATGACACAACAGACTCCAACTAGTTGAAAAAACTGACTTACCTTTCCTTGCTAAAGTAAGATAAATGACGAAATAATAGTCATTTCTAAAAAATAGTACACGAACAGTATTGTACTCTTTATCAACACAGAGAACTCCTGTCACATTGTCATAAGCACGTTCCTCAGCCTGCCTTTCTGGTTTAAATAACACATTTACCCTGTACAACTGATTATAAAGGCCTTGTTCATCCCTGGCCTGAGTGTTGTATTTTACACAATAGTTTCTTTGCATTTTTAGGAAAACAGTGTTCCTTGCAGCACACATGTCAAACTGATAGATCCTCCAACTGACTTGTAGGTAAGTCTGCTTAGCTGTTTCAACAGGTCCTCCTACTTTCCCTGGTGGATGTTGTGAGGTCAAGAAATGCTAGCAGGAAGGCATCACTGCCTCCACGGGACAACACGTATCAAACTCACAACCAGTTTTCACAAAGGAGGAGTGAAGAGGATTAAAAGGCTTCTTACCCTCGTCAACACAATCTTAGTCAACACCTTATATAACCTATACTCATTTTATTACCTAGAAATGCAAAGCCCATGAAAAACTAGACTCCCACACTTGAGGGCTCGTGTCTAGAAATATATGTAACGAGACTGTTGTTGCAGGTGAAAAGCATTTGCACACCCCCTTGCTTCGATAAGCATGGTCCACTACTATTTTTGCTGAAGTTTCAATCAAGTCATTCAGTTATAAATGAGCAGATGCAAGTACTCATAGATAACACAAAACCAGATTTATTTATTTATGTTGAGGAGGAGGAAAGTTGTAAACCATTTAATAATTCCCACTCTCTTTGGGATTCTGTTAGGAGACTCAAAGAACCGTCTACCTTCATGCTGACAGCCTCCCCAGACAAGATTTCCGGTAACTCCATTTAGACTAATGAGGGAGAAAGATTCCTCATCACTACAGTGATTAAAGCCATTATTACACGGTGCTCAAAGGTGGATAAACTGGACTACAAAGCAGTAACTCCTGTCATCTAGATAGATTTCTCATCTCAGTGAGGTGAACATTCATTTTTGCTGTGAAATAACAAGTAAGATCACTAAAGAAGCTGGGTTACAGGTTGGAAAACATAGGGAGAACAAGCTTGTCACATCCAAATGGGCACAAGACTCGATTACCATATTTTATACAGAAATGGCATTTTGTTAGGTCCTACATTTCAAAGCGGGAACCAACCCAACTTCTGTGCAATACATCACATTCCAACACCCCAGCCCACGCCCAAATCTATTTTAGGATGCACAGCACACAAATAACCCTTTACTTTTCTAAAGCAGGGTTCACAGGACAGCACCTAGGGCTGAAAGCAGAATCCCATTCATCACCACTACACACAGACATCCGAGTCTTGTAAGGGAAGCTTGGTACACTAGCAGTGCTCTCGCCTCTGTATAGTGAGTCCTGTTAATGAAATTCTATGTCACACTGTTGGCACAACTGCAGCTTGAGCTCTGCCCACACATTTGCTTAGCGAATTAGTAAGCGATCAAAACACAATCAGCATGCGTGTGTTTACACTCTCTCATAAATCATCCTTCATGCTTCGCTCCGCTGTGCATTCCACTTGCACAGTTCACAGCTCCCACATATGTGAACGTTATGGCACATATGCAACGTTTTAGAAGCTAATAGCTGAGTTGGGAGACCCTACAGGGAGCAGACAAAGTTGACTGCACTTCCTTGTTGGGTGTACAGTGATTACGGTCGAAGGCTACATCCCTTCAATCCTAAGATCCATTAATTTTTTGGCTGGGAAAGAACCAGATAGGAATGAGAAAACCGGAAGGGGAAAATTGATGAGGGAGCGACAGCTGCTGCGTACTGGTGTCTGTTCAAAAGAGTGATGCTGGTGAAAAACTCTGTAAGAGAAACTGCTCGATGACACTCATTAGAATTTCCCACCTTAACTCTAACCAAGTCTTCCCTCTACCTGTCATTCCACAACGCTTAAACTTTCAGGCCATAAATGTGTGTCTGCCAATTCTCACACCTTGGCACTACACCTTCCCTTTTTCAGGTCAGCTACTACCTTTCCAGCTAAAAAGGGGAGGTAAAGAGTAATTGGACCATGAATTTCATCCCATATGAAGCATTTGGGATGCTAAGAATAAAAGGGAAAAGAGAAATCAGAACAAGAGATACAAGGGTCATCATTTGGAGAAGAGGCACACAGAACCCATGTTATAGTGTCAGAATTAGCAGGAACTTCAGGGAAACTCTTACACAGAGATGTTGAAGGGCAAAGAGTTAGATGCATTGAGCCTACCTGCAATACCTTTATCCCACAGATGCTGTAAAGTCTGCAGCAACTTAGGCTACAATCATGTTCTACAGGTGAGATTCGTATCACCTGACATTACATATTTATGGCATAGATGTCAACAGTTGAATTAGTCATCAAGGCTCTCTTTTACAATTGATGCAGAGAAATAACCATTACTTCATTCAGTACTTAGTTTCACAGAATCACAGAATAATTGAGGTGGATGGGGACCTCAGGATGCCTCCAGTTCAATCTCCTGTTCAAAGCAGGAGCGGACTAGGCTGCTCAGGGCTTTACCCAGTTGTATCTTGAAAATCTTCAAGGATGGAGACTGTACAACTTCCCAGGCAGCCTCTTCCAAAGTTTGACTGTTTCTATGATGAAAAAGTTTTTCCTTATATCCAACTAGGACATGTCTTGTTTCAATTTACACACGTTCTTTCTCATCCTGCAACCATGCACCTAGGCAAGGGCCTGTATCCATTTTCTTGATAATCATCTCCTCAGACACTAGCAGGCAGTGTTAGGACCGACAAAGCCGACCCTTTTTCAGGCTGAACAAAGCCAGCTCCTTCAGTCTTCCCTCACAGGACAAGTGCTCCAGCCACTGACTGTCATGGTGGCCTGCTGCCAAACCAGCTCCAGTTTGTGAATATCTTCCTTGTTCCTTTGGGGAAGTGCCCAAAACTGGGCACATTATGTGGTCTACACGCAGCCTTACTGGGTGCCAAGTAGAGGAGGACTTTACTACTTGCTGTACTCTTGTCAATACAGCCTGGTATGCTGGTGCCTTCTCTACGGCCATGGCACGCCGCTGGTTCATGCTCAGCTTGCCACCTACTAACATTGCCCAGGGCCCTTTCAACAGAGCTGCTACCTCGCCAGGCAGTCTCCAGCCTTGTGTGTGCAAGGACTTCTCCCTCCCCAGAGGCAGGAAATTTGTCCTCATTGAATTTCAAACAGCTCCTGCTGGCCTGTTCTTCCAGCCTGCCCAGGTCCCTCTGAACAGCAGCCCAACCCTGACGCACATCAACCGCACCCTGAGCATGGGATCATCTGCAGACCAGGCAGAAGCACACATCCTTGCCTCCTCTGCAGCACTGCTAGCACTGTTAGACACAGATGATCCCAGGACAGAGCTCTGTGGTACTCCACTTGTTACTCCAGGCAAAGCATGACCTATAATTACTACCCTCTGAGCCCAGCCATGCAACCAGTTTTTTTTAACTGTCTAGTTGGCTTCCCATAGAGGCTGCTGCTCCTAACTTGGTACGAAAATATTGTGGGAGCCACTGTAAAACTTCCTTCCTGAAGTCACCCAAAATTACATCCACTGCTATCCTTTCATCTACAAATCCAGTCATTTTATCACAGAAGGCAATTGCTTTGGTGAAGTATGATTTACCCTTGTTAAATCCATGCTGACTGTTCACAATGACTTTCCTCTCCTTCATGCGTCCAGAAATGTGTTTCAAGGGGACTCAGTGATTTTTTCAGTGAAAAGAAGTGAGGCTGGATGGTCTTTTTGGTCTTTTTTGAAGACAGGTGCAACCTTTGCCTTTCTCATGTGTTGGGGACCTACCCTGATCTCCATGACCTTTCAGAGATGACTAAGAGCGGCCTCATAACAACATCAGCCAGCTCTCCCAGCACCCTTGGATGCAGATCATCTGGTCTCAGAACTCAAGCAACCCCTGTCTCGATCTTCATCCACTGCTGCTAATCCTGCACCTCCTTGAACCTTGCCTCCAAGCTCCGAGGCCTAGCAAAGGAGGCGCTACATATCTCAGCCTTTTCTAGATCTTCTGTCACTACATCACGTATCCCAATGTACCCACCCATCTCTTCTATATGTCTGATGTGGGATAAGGTGAATCACAACACAGACTGTATTGGTCTAGGCCAATTTTACACCAACTGTAATGACACTTTTGAATTCCAACTCATGCAGACACCTGCATGGCAGGTTCCAACATTTATTTCGCTGAATCTTACCTAACTAACCTACAAAGATCAGCCATCCAAAGCTTTAGATGGTGAGTTGGTCTTTCCAGTTTCCACTGTTTCTCACATGAAGTATTTATTGATTCTGGTGCAGTTGTATTCTCTTTTGGTAATGCCTTGTTTAGCAATATTTATCTCCTGGAACTTAGCCTGCATTAAAAAGGTCATTAATAATACCAAATATTAGTTCATTTGCAATAGGGCAATAAGTAATGCCAATAAAACAAGCTATTATGACTTTGCTGTTTATGGTATCATTTCCCAGTCTCTACTCTTAAACTGACATAACTTCACTCTTTCTTAAAGAAAGGGCTCAGAACACAAAGGTTACAATCATTGTCCTTCCTCTGAAAATGTTCTATTGCCACTGAATTTTCATTAAGGTATCCCGCTGTGCACAAAAAGCTATTTTCACTGGTTGTATAAATATTTGATGTAGCTCTGTTGACAAAAAGCTATTTTGATGTTCTGGCTTCTGATTTACAAGAAGTATATGGCAAAAAAAAAATCTTTCTTTGCTATGACAGCTTTTCTAGTGTGCAACAATTTTCACTGTGTTGTCTTTGAACCACAAATCTCCCTCGTCTAGGAAACTAACCTTTAGGCTGCTGGTGCTCTCAGAGATGAAAACTAGCTATCTGGTTCTATGAGTCTGTGTGCAATGTGATCTGAATGTTGGCCTTTGCTTCAAATTTATATTCCTCCCTTCCCTTGAACCTTTTCACCTTCACTATGCGCAGAAAAAATAATTCCATATGGATGATAAAAATTCCAGCCACTTCAGTGGATAAGGTGAAAATAATTGGCCAAATGCATCACTGGTTCATCTCTGTCAGCAACAGTGCAAATGTAACAGAGACAATCAACTTGCTCCTCTAAAAACCTGACTACTTTCCACTTCCAACCAACTCATATTTTGTTTAATTTACTTGCTCTGTCTTTAAGTCCTGTCAACTTTTTATGGCCGGTTGCCTGTTTTTTTCTAAGCTTGAAAGCCACGAAATTCACAGACAATGGTAAAACAAATGCAAGAATGCCCAGTATTTAAAGAACTGTAGTTCAAAACAACTAAAAATGAAGAAGATTGTAATTACTCTGTTAATGCATGAAAGTATAACCTTAGCTTTGATTCTTCCTCCCTTCTCATCCTCACCTACTCTTACACTGCCGACTGAAAACTTGCTGTTAAAGGAAAGAAACAGATCCTTCCTGTTACATCTTTTCCATTTTCAGTGGTATTCATTTGTACCTGGCTGCTACGGTCTTTACTTCTCACTAGAAGAGGGAATGGGTGAAGTCCTACGATCACTTCAGATCATTTGACAGCATCAGTTACACCTGGGATTACAAGCAGCATTAGCAACGACATGAGTTGGATGAAGTAACAGCAAGTAACAACTCCAAATTTAAATAATTAATGCTGCTGTTTCTAACTTACTAGCAAAATCTGAAAACGTTTAATATATGGTGTAACACTCCATGGTTTACATTTTGTAATTTGCAAGTGTGTTGTATCTCTGTTTATTATTATATGGCATGATAAGCAAAAATAAACAGTTGCTATCAGTGAACTTTAAAATTCTTTTAAATACAAATTATTAAACTGTTGGCAGAAGGAAGAAACAAATTATGTCTGCTGATAATCTGGAAATCTTTACTTCATTGGGCATTCCAAGGACAAGGGGGAAGACGATAATAACCCTGCTTTTAAGTCTAATAAGCAAAATAATGAATTCATACTTTAAGGTAAAGAGAAAACCAGTTCCCAGAACAAAGAAGTGTATATAACCAATTAGATAAAGTATGCTAATATTACCTTGATTTGGAAAGGGATTAATCAGTGAATACAGAGATCAGCTGTGTGGAGATGGACAAGCTGCCTTAAAGGACTAGAAAAAAGTAAAGACAAGAAGCCTTCAGCCTCCTCTTTCTTCCCCCCTTCCTACCCTGGTTGGTGTACGACTGGAAAATCTGTTTTACTGCTCTGAAGCATAGGAAAATGTTAGGATTGAAGTCATAAACACTTAACTGCAAGTGATGTTTGACTTACAGATGTTCTTAGCAAATACCCTTCTAATAGCACGGGCATAGTCACAGCATTTTAACATAACAGTTTTAACTGATACCCTTTTAAAAGCCTTAACTCTGAGCTTTCTGACTACTGAAACTGTTCCTCCTGAAACTGCAAGATGCTAAAGAAAAAAATGTTTATTAATTGCTCATCTTCAGTCTCTAATCTAAATTAATCATGAATCTGTCTACTTTCATATAATTCATTGTCCTGTTTGCATAGAAACTTTCATGTCATCGTTCAAGCTTACTTTATCTATGTCTGTAGGCAGTTATCCAGCACTCCTCACTGGGGTGTCCAAGTACATGAACTTCCCTCAGAGCTGTTATATAAATGAACTTTAGAAGTTTAAATAACAGAAAAATGCTGTGTTTAAAGCGTTTTAGAGTACATTGATAAGCAGATTTTATTAAAGAAAACACTGAGCCTGATACAGCCAATTAGTTTTGCCTCGATGAGTTGCAATTTATACACATAAAATAAATGACCGTGGCTTTAAATAAGTTAACTAACAATTAGGCTTTCCAGGAAGCTGTATCAAAGCATTCCATCAACTGAACTTTAGACCTTTTTTTTTTTTTTGCTACTTGCTGCAAAACAAAACAAAACAAAAAAATAGGATTGCTTATTAATTTCCCAATTGACTTTTACCAGAACCAACTGATATTACTGTGTTTTATCACGGGCCCTGGAATTCTAACTGGCAGCAAAATGGGAAGAAGATGCTCTCTAAGCAGTTTTCCTATAATTTTGTGGCACGAACCCATGTTACTTAGTAGCAGGGCCCAATCTATGGGTTACCACATCCCTTTTGAAGAATGCAAAACAAACCGAAATTAGGTGAAAGATTCATAGCATTCACAAGGATTCAGCCATAAGCATTTTAACTGTGCAGTATACTCGTCACGTAAGTTTCCACTAAAACTAATTTGGCTATAAGTTCAACATTTCGATGTTCAAGTACTTCCCTTGGTTTGTTCTCATGGTCCCCTGGTTATGTCTCCAAGATCCCTATTATGCACCAAAATCTTTCTTTGTGCAACAGGCTTGTCTGCAGAGACACCACTGTGGCCAGGCATGTAGTACAGATTGGCTGCATACAGTATTAAGTTGAATTCACTGCTACATTTTCACAGCAAAAATCTGTTTTTCAGTCTTTTCATCTTAATAATACCATCACTGACCCATCACACACATGAAACTCGTATCACTAGGACGAAACAAGAAGCACAGACAATTTTTATAAAAATATTGTGCCATAAATGTGAAAATATCCTCTACAAGAACTGGGAGTAACAAGCTAGATACTGGCCAGATAAAACTAGAGGGTCCTTATACCACCCTAGCATCAGACCCAGGTGCAGCATGTGGCCAGAGAGCTAAGAAGAAAGACACTCTTCCATTTATGTCATCTGCTTTACAATCTTAGTAATTTAATTCATTTTACTTGGTACTGTTGATTAAGTCTGTGTATTTCTGCAGTTACAGAATCTCTATTATGTTTATAAAATACATGATCTCAGCTTTCCTTATTCAAATGCCAAAATATTTCCTGTGCTTTCATTCCACTTCACTGAAATAGGATGATTTAAAACAAATATGCCCCAAGCCTGTATTAAAAGCACCTCCCAAATGTCTTCTCTTCAAAGATAATGACCTCTATTAGAGGAGAAAGGAAAATAATCACAACATAATGCTTTCTGTGATTTCCATACCATTTACCATTCCAAGGCTGAAGATGGCGTTTACCAAGGAGCCTCCTTTCCTGAAGTGATCTGTCATGTGCTCCAGCCAATTTGCTTCTAAGCTGTTGACAGTCTGCCCGTTCCTGGAGATCCTCATAGGGATGGTCACCGTATAATACTGGCTGCATCTTTGGGGGGTTTTAGGCTTGTTGAAGAGTGCGAAGATCTCTGTCTCTACCAAAAAGTAAAAATTGGAGTAATGCAACAACCACATTATGGTATTTCAGCTAAAACGATGCAGAACCCACTGTTTGCCCGTGCCTGACTATACGGTGCAACTGCAAAAACTTTTGGACTTGGTTTTCTCCTTATTACATTTCTGCAGTGTCCAACACAGGAGGAACCCCAAACCCAACACAGCACTTTGATTGCTGTTACAATATTTGTTACTAACAACGGATTCACTGTTGGTAATAAACATTTACAGGTAACAACACTTGTGTACTAATGGACAGTCCCCCTGCTACAATTACCAGTATAAACCAAGGTACAAAACCAAAGAATCTCCACAAACTGCATTAAGTACCATAGAAGTCTCAATATCACTAAAAATTAACGCCCAGAGTACTTCCTTTTGCCTACTGAATGCACTGTTAAAAGTCGTGTAACACTGAGGATGGTTCAAATGTGAAATCTTCTTGCAGATTTAGGAGAAACTGCATTACACAGATCGCGGCCATTAAAATGAAGTATTAAATAACTTGTTTTTGATAATGCTATGGCACGGAACCAGCAAGCAGTAGGCTCATCTAAAGAAAACACAATGAATCATAAATAGAGAGACAATGTTAGCTGGTTAGTTGATTTACTCTGGGTCTGAGCCAAGGCACAACAGCAAATGAATCTTGAAAGTAGAATTGTGAACGGTCTCAAAAATGAGAACATTTTCTAGACTCTGTTCCCTATCTCCTCTTACAATTGCAAAAAAGTCACTGTTGACAGCAAAGTTGAGCTTTCACAGCTCTGAGGTTGGAAGTAAATTTAAGTGCAGATTGACTATTGACTTTCAAGAGCCAAAAAATTCCCTCTAAATAAATATAAAGAGCAAAAACATCAAGTGAAATCCATTCATTCAACAAGCTCCTCTTTTTTCCAAGTTATTATATTCTAATCTCAAATATTAAAGAAAGAAATGTCAAGAGAAATGTTAAGATTGCTCTCTAACAGAAATGTCTCTGAGCATGAAGTGTGTAAATGAAAATCATATCAGAAAGGAGATGCTGGCAGCACTTGGAAGCAGGAAGCTCACTATATAACCAAACATGAGAAAGAGACCTAAAGATCTCAGACATGGACCGTGATTAAAATAGAATTAAAAGGAATAATTAACATGGATCCTCTCGCTGTTTGCCAATTGTTTAGAAAGAACAAAACGATGAAAATCCTAACTCAGAAGAGCATACACATAAAACTTCTGCGCTCAGTTTGATTCTGACTCCCAAAACAAACCCATGTTGGAAACTGAGATCTTTGGGTGTATACGAAGACATTTTACTAACAATAGTAAATCATGGAACTGGAAACCCATAGGGAGATGATAACTTGGATTTGACACTGGGCTGTTGACAACGCGCATTTAAAACGTGCGGGAGTCTTTCAGTGGTTCACTTGGTTTTGCAACCATTACTACACCAGTCCTTCCCACTGTTCCAGTTACTACTGACAAAAGTTTTCACCAGACAGCCTGACTGCTCAAGCATGGCCAAATACACCTTCAGTTTGGTTCTAGATAACACGGGACTTTTGGACACAGCGTTGGAATATTTGTGCCTTGTTCAAAAAATAATTATCAATGGTGTTTTCAGAGCCCTTTAACAAAAGGGAAAGTAAATGAGCATTACAAAATATTCAGCACAAAAAAAAAATGAAGCAGCGTAAAAATAACTGTTGAATAGTATAAAACCTAAACTAAAGGACAAAATTAAGATTCCACAAATGGTAAGAAATATCACTCCCACACACACAAAGTTTAATGTAGGGAAGAAGGAGTTCAACAGTGATCACTTCCTATGGAATAAGTAGGGTAACAGCGAAAAAAAACACCTGGTACTTTCTACCTTCATGTTCCCAAGGAAGGATGGAGAATTGGTGCCAAAGACTGAAATACATTTTCCATGGGAGGAAGAGGGAGTGCTGTAATAACAAAAAGCCATACCAGAGTAATAAAGAAGTCAGAAATGTTGTATAGGCAATAGATTCGGGAAAATCCTACTGGAGGTGAGCTATTTCATCTTCTGTCATATAAAAGTGCCTTCTCAGACTTCTACTCTTGGAAAGTACTTGCATAACTCACCAGTAAAAATACATGAAAAATAAATAAGGCCAAAAAGCACTCGGAGAAAGAAAGATAAATAAGGAAACTAACCACATTTTTTTTTAAATAAAACCTCTTATCTGGCAAATCAGAAGCTGTAATAAAATCAGCTAGGGTGTTCCAGACAGAAGTTTAGGAAGATTTGAGGTGGTCAGCTTCCCACTATGCAGAAATATTAAGAACATGGTTACTTGCAGCAAACAATTTCCACAGTTCAGTGGGGAGAGTAGCATCAAAAAGATAATTGCTAGGTTAACTATCTCAAAGACAGGATATATAAAAAGAGAAAGAACTGGTCTGATATGAGTTGGAGGTATCTAATTTAGAACTATAGAACTCCAAGGGGTTCTATAATGAGTAAGTTTTGAGCATAAAACAAAATATTAAAATAATAGCAGTGCTTTGACCAAACCTGGCTGCTGCCTCGCCCCAAAAATTTGAGGATAGTATAGCGAAAGGTTACTGAAGAATGATCCAAATCTGGTGACAAAAACCTAATCACATGAAAATGCAACGGAAACCAAGACAATAGTCCAAGTCCAAATAGTCCAAGAATGCATATTCATTCTCAGTCCTACACTATAAAATCCCCAAAGGGCCAGGATTGTTTGACTGAATCCATGTAAAACATGAAGAATAGCGATAAATTGAAGTCAAGGACAGTACCAGCTCAAAGGAATGTAGATGGAATTTCCTTATGTAGATTTATAACTTGTAAGAAAAGTAAGCAAAAAAGTAATAGAAATAAGTGTACACAATCTCTTCTAGGATGTAGACAAATATAGGAAAGAAAGATTTAAAGTGAAAAGGGGGCAAGAATCTTTTTTCTGATGACTTGATTTTCTAAATTACTCTGGTCTACATCCTATTTTAAACTACAATTTCTGCTACTGAATTAACCTCTGAGAAACGAACACCTTAAGGAGGAAACCTTGAGACCTCAGCTGAGACTTTTTTTTTTTAAGATGATATAAAATGACATCTAAAATTGGAAAGCATATCTGAAGAGATATAAATCAAAGAAGAGGAGAGAAAGAACAGGAGAAAGGGAGAGAGAAAGAGAGAAAGAGAAGAGGAAGGGATGGGACGAGAAAAAGAAAAGAGGGGAGGGGAGGGGAGGGGAGGGGAGGGGAGGGGAGGGGAGGGGAGGGGAGGGGAGGGGAGGGGAGGGGAGGGGAGGGGAGGAGAGGAGAGGAGAGGAGAGGAGAGGAGAGGAGAGGAGAGGAGAGGAGAGGAGAGGAGAGGAGAGGAGAGGAGAGGAGAGGAGAGGAGAGGAGAGGAGAGGAGAGAAAAAACTGGTCTGTGAAAAATAACCTTCAAAAATATGAAAATCAGAAGGTAAATCATTAGGAGCACCATTATCACAAGGACCATTATTATGAATTAGCAAACATGAACCATTAACAGAAATAACTACTGATTTCCAGATATCAAATATCCAGAGTTCTCAGATTATCACAACAAACCCAGAAATCAACCAGTCCAGCTGAACAGCGGACTAAAATAAATCTTTCCACTGAGGCATAGGAACAGGACATAACACAGTTGCACCTGGTTATACCAGTTCTTCATTTGCCATCCGACTTACCCTCAGTGATTGCGAACTGCGTAACAATGCTGAAATGGGGCTAAGTGGTTCAGTTGGTGCACCCGTTCTCAGCTTTTACAGTGCTAAGTTCCGAGCCCCGAAGGAGCTGGGAACATAATTGAGGCAATTTTAAACTTGGCTTTTATGTATTAGAGGTCAGTGCCATACTTACTGCCGGTAAGGGGTTTTGAACTTGGTGCTGGCGCTTCATTCTCTGCAACTCCATTCTGCGTGTCTGTCGCTTCTCTTACACTCGGGCTCTCAGGTTGTTCTTCATTGCCCTTCACAGACTTGAAATTGGGCTCCTCAGTAGCCTGTCCTTCACCCCTCCAGCCTTCCCTGGATGTGGCACGTTGGTCAGCACTCTCCTCGCTTGGTGCTCGAGTATTGCATCCATTAATGCCATCTATTTTCTCGCCATCCAGCGAAGCTTGATCCTCAGGGCAATTTGAAACATTTTTATTATCTCTTGATTGCACAGAGTTGTTACTGGCGGGTGTCAGAGAGGAGCTGACAAGACAGTTCTTTTGGGAATGGTACTGAGGTATAATTCCAACAAATTTCAAGCCTTGACTTGCTGCATCTTGAATCTACAAGTCAAAGAAGATTAGATTTTAACTGTCAAGCTGTCTTAGCTAAATAGAAATACAGAAAATAACACCTTTCAAGGGAGCTAGCATGTCATTTTGCTACATTTGTCCACTACCACAAGAAACTGTTGTTACATTTACATAAAAAGTTAAATTCCACAGAAGTAGGATGAGAAATTCCCTACACTGTCTAAACTGCAATAATACAGAAGTGCACACATGCATGCACACGCACACACATAAAGGGAAGAAAATGCCTAAATACTTCTTCACAGGACATAAAGGATTGTTTGAAAAGTTTATTCTAAATTATCAGAGGTTGCATTACACGAAGTTTTAGCATCAACCTTATGAAGTCACAGACTTAATGTTACACCTTCTGCTGTATTAGGCATGTGATTATGACTTTCATGCAAGAAAAAGGTTATTAATTCTCTCTGTTTTATGCACCATCATAACAACAGTTGTTGTTTTTCCTATTTTGGATTCAGACACAAATGGCAAACTTTCACATAATGAGTACATAAAAGCAAAGTTATTTTAATACATCACGTTTGGGAAGATAGAGAACTCCATAGAATAGCTGTGAGATGAGCAAAGAAGAAGAATGAAAACTAAGGGGCTGTATTATTAATCCTTTACATTTTAGGTAAAGAAAGAACATGAAAGAATCAAATCACAAAAGGTCCTAAGAAAAGAGCACTGGGCTAGTAGTAGTGACAATCAGATAAAGCAGGAATTAGCCAAGGAAGGCTTGAGATGTAGCAGAAAAAGAAATCTATTGCAGGGACTCAGCATCACAGACACACCATCCATCAGAGACCTCAGCCTCACACTCCTGAAATACAGCGAGCCAGACTCTTGTGAAAAGGCATGAGTTCATTTATCCAAATCACCAACAGAAAAGGAAAGGTTTCCATGTAACGCATACAGTTTGTATAATATAAAGTCTAAACATGCATAAATATTTCAAAAAGAAATGGCTTAAGAATGGAAAAATAGTTTCACTTTCTGTGCATACAATGTAATTCTGGAGAGTTGAAGTGTCTTAATTATTCTCTGAGGTTCAATTTTGTATGAACTTATGTGAAACAGTTCAGGCTTCTTTTCAGGAGCAAGTGAAATACAGTATTTTACATGAATCTTAACATTGAAAGCACAAGAGGTGGAACAGAATAGGGAAGAATTTTGTATATATATATTTAAATATATACACATATATTTTAAGAGGAAGCTCATTTCTGCATCTTCCCTACCTAGAACTATTTTTTTCTAAATGAATCATCTACTTCCTGCTAATGTGGTCCTGTTCTGAACATACAAACCTACCGATGATACCTCATCTACAAGAACTTCCTCTTTCAAACCACTGTTATGTTTTTCATGTTAAATTAACTCTTAATGTTGTGATGGCAGGAACTTAAACAGAGCTCTCCAGGAAACAAATACAACAGTCTTCGCAGGGGTTTAGCCTGACAAACATGAGATGCTGACTTAACTAAAGCTCATTGCTAAATGGGGATGACAACCTCCAGATAAAAATACTACCAGCAGTATCTTGATCAAATGGATGTGTACAGAGAACATCAGCATGTAACTGGTTTGCTCAGAAAGGTTTATGTTGCATTCATAACACACTTTCTGAATCCCTGAACAACACAAGTTCTGAATCCCTGTTGCAATTTTACAAATACATTTTTAAAAAGTCATTGAAAGAATTACAAATTCAGCTCATCTGTTATCACTAATCTATACACACATCACTACATTTGTTTAGCAGGTTGCAGGGCAGCTAATTATAGAAATTTAACTTGTATACAACTCTTAAGAGTGTGAGGATAGTACATATGTATTTTTTTTTACTGGTCCTGGAAGACTGCTTGTCAGCCCAT
The DNA here is from genome assembly GCF_013377495.2 of Cygnus atratus. Classification (NCBI taxonomy): domain Eukaryota; kingdom Metazoa; phylum Chordata; class Aves; order Anseriformes; family Anatidae; genus Cygnus; species Cygnus atratus. The sequence goes on from NC_066363.1 coordinate 37,606,565, forward strand.
ACCAGGCTCTCCCACACTGTGATTTGGATGAGAACAGCTTTCACAGCTATTGTAGCAATGTTTTACAGCCTTGGCACACTCACAGAAAACATGTTCGTTCTAAAGAATACCTGAACCTGATGTTTTTCTTCTGAGGCTCTTGTTCTCAGAAGAGCAAGAGGAGGAAATAAGGATGGAATGATATTCTAGGCTGTCTTAGCCTAATAGTTTAGCACAAATACTACAAAAAGAGAACACATCTGCACTTTCCAAACAAGTTAATCAGCAGTATATAGAATACAATATTTTATTTAAACCTACATTTCAATTTTTCCCAATTGCATAAGGGAGAACCAAACATCTCATTATTTTCGATAAAGCCAATTTAACAGGAAACGTTACATCAACTGTGCAATGAAAGCTGCAGAAAAGCAAAGTGATGTATCAGCAGATGCAAACAGTCTGTCTTTCCAACTTTCCACAAAACGACGAGGAAGCTAGCTCACATCATAAATAAAGTATGAAGCTCTAACATTTTCAAACTATGAACGAAAGTAATTTGATTTCAAACAACAAACAAAAATAATTTGATTTTTTGGCACCCTATTTAGAGTTTAAGTAGTGCAGAATTTTAGTTGCCTTTACAGCCAGAATGAATTATGCCATCCGGTATCCATTACTATTTCTTGTTTCCTGTATTTGAAATATTCAAATTCCAAAAAACACAAACCCGGACTCAAACAAGAAACCAAACCTCGGTACCCTGACAATCAGTAACAGGGCAACGTGCAGGAGAAGGCAGGGGTAAAGGTGAACTGAATGGAAAGAACACGCTGTTGCTTTGACAGGCTCACCCAGAGCATACCCCAGATCAGATAAATACTACAATTAATTGATTTTATGTGCCAGCCTAGAGAACAAATGGGGGAAAGTCCTCACCATGCTACAAAAAGAGGAAAAAGCAGAAAAAGCAGAGGAAATGCACCTCTACCATGTACCACATCAAAAAAAAAAAAAAAAAAACAATAGAAGTGCTTACACGAGTTGATCCACAGTAATTTCAGTGATTTTACTGACCTTTTTTATATTTTAAACATGCTACATAGTTGCTCTTTACATGTTGGGAAATTTTTTAAAGGGAAACTCCAACAAAGAAAAAAATAATATATATATAAAACCACAATTCTTTGGTTCTTTCCCCAGATAGGAACAGAAACATTTTTAGTGCCTCAAAGTGCAGCTTGGATGATATTAACCACAAATACAAACACAGGTCTCCATCACAAAAGATGCTGTTTAACAACAGAAGCAGAACTTAACTCATTTATTTTAATTTGGATTAAAAAAAAAAACAAGCGGGTCCATCTAAATCAGTTTATAACTGGTCTGTATTAATCTGGAGATATGCCAGTTTAAAAATAGAACCTGTTTAAAGAAGGGGTGAAATTTCGTGTGTACAGAGGGCTAATGCCATTAAAGAATTTAATGCCAACCCCATAATTTGCTTGATTAGAAACCTGGCATTTTCCCTAGACGGGAAAAAAGGACAGATTTAGCCTTTGCTATCTGTGAAATAAATATCAAATCTCCCACTAACTGCAGCAGGGACAGGGACAAGCACTGTGTCAAACCCCAGTGTCACTACCTTAACTGAATTTTTCCTGGGGCACTTGGATTAACATTTCTTAAGATTTGTAAAGCATTATTGATTATTTTGTGACTGCCTGACCACTATTTGTATACTGCCTTTGGAAAAAAGGCACCATCAGAATCACGAAGAAGTGGCACTGAATGTTATGTTGACGCAGCAAATTTATGTCCCACCTTCTGATTCTCTTAAAGGCTTCCTACCTAGTTAGAAAATTGCTGGTGGTCAAATGCAAAGGTCTGTAACAACACACCTTGCAATGGTATAAATGAACGATGAAATCCTCTTTTCTGAAAACTACTAGTTTTTAAACTATAGGCATTGCGACCATTAAAGAAATCCACAGACTCCAGGCTGAAAGCCCATTTTGAACAGTTACGTACAGATTTTCTTCTCAAATCTATTTAGAATAGAGACACTTTGAAATTCATTGCACATTTCACGTATTGTCTGCGACTCTGTTTCTTGTTGCATTATCAGCTCCAAAATAATCTCCTATTCATAGAGAGCAAGATGGTATTACTTATAAATACAGAAGCTCAAGCATACTGTTCCCATGCTGAAGAGAATCGTAATTTGTCAGCTTCTGTAATTGCTCACAGTCAGGTTCTGTACGTCTGTCCCATGGGATGGCACACAGCAAACCAGACACTTCCAGGAAGCTCAGGATAGTATTCCACCTGCATCAATAAACACGGGAAATAACGCCAAGCCACTCAAAAATGAGAATCTCTCTCTTGGATAAGGATCTCCAAACGGTAGACTTAATAAGACAAGTGTTAGGAATTTCTCCTAGCTCTTGTATGCCAGAAGCTGGAAGCTCTCAGCATGCATGCAGAGTGAAAGTAGTTTTATTACTGTCATCAGGACACGCCAATTGGTAACAGTCCCAACTGGGCTCAAGACTTATACCTGATGATCTAGATGAAAGCTATCTTCAAAACTTAGTCATTTGGACTGAACATTTCATGAACAGGTTTGCTATATGTTTAATGATACCACAAGGTAACAAAAAATGCCAGGTTAAATGGGACTGCTGCTCATACAAAAACAAACAACAGAAAAAAATTACAAAGAGCATGCATAGCAAAAGCACACTTGGAGAATGGACAACATTCTCCAGTGGCAATGGACTGATTTCCCAACAGCCAGATGCATGTAGTTAGCTCTGCAGTGAACTAAGAGGAAGACAGCTACTTAGTCCTGCTGATGGGAAAACATATGGCCTTTGAAACAGTAACTTTGAAACAATTTTGCTCAGAGCTATCTAAATTTTTTTAAACCAAACATAAGCTGTCTTAGCTAATAAAAGAAATGCTTGTCTGTCTGTTTGCTTGTTGTTTTTAAAAGAATAATGTCAGAGGCATTAGATCTCCTAATGCACACCAGAAATAAGATTGCTGTATTCTTCTATCTCATTTTAGGATTCAGACAAACCTCCTCTGCCAACAGAGATAGCACCAGGGATCTTCAGGCAAAGAACCTTATCTTCTGGTTTGAGGAGAGTACTACGTACTGCGTGCCAGGAGCTGGAATTGGAAAAGGATGTTCAAGACTACAGTTCTCCAACTGTGTCCTCCTTCATTAACATTCAGCAGTACGTTTCATCACAAATACTGAACGTCCCCCTTCTAGCTTGTTCATTTCTGAAAGCAGATGTTTAAAATTAAGGCAGGCTTTTAGTTTGCCTCTGACATTTACTACGGATCTTGCATGCTCCTTCCTGAGAAGGCAGCAACACTCATCAAGAGTTTACTGCTTATTTTAAAACCAACTAAGCTTAGCTAATGTTCTGAAGAAGGGTTTAGTTATTTCTAAACAACTCAAAACTTCCATGACTTCGGCACTTTGCATCTCTAAGCTTACAAATAGGGATAATTCTACTAATCAAATAGCAAAGCAGCAACTGCTAATCATTTCTCTGTCCTTTTACTCTGAAACTCCGTTTCAGTATTTGAAGGCTTCCAAACCATGCAACCTTTCTGATTGAGATACTCTGTCATTTAAGCATCTACTTCCCATACATTTCTGTCCTTTTCCAGTTCACACTCACCTATTCAATTCTGAGTTTGACATAGATAGTTCATGCTCTCGTAAATGTAAGTAAATATAAATGTAGCTTATAGAAAGTCAAATCCCAGTCTGTATTCAGACTTTCAAATTACCAATCATTTTCAATGTCAATTACATTATAATTGGTCATCGTGGATAAAACACTGGAGGGATGCCTTGGAAAGAATAACTGTAATCCCAGCCCACTGGGTCTTCCTTTAAACAGTGTTGTTGGCATTGTTTACATTGATACTTCCAATTAAAACCTTGACCGTAATTTTACCACTTAGGAACTTTAGATAAGACTGTTGGAAGTAAGTTCATGATACAAGAGAAGATAGAGTCCAAAAACAAAACCCAAAGACAAAAAACATCTTGGCAGTACGCAGCTCCTTCAACAGAACCACCGATTGGACACTCCAACCTCTCGCTGCATTTGTGGCAGAGCAAAATAAGGCACCGAACAGGGAAAAGAAAGTAAGCTTCGCAGTTTTGCAACATGCTCATTGGTAGTAGACTCTGCAAATTGGAACTGAAAGCTACAAACAGAACAGGGAAAAACATAATTAAGCAAGAACCTACTGCAACCTACTGTTCCGTTGAATAAAACAGAAGATATGCTCTTTAGACAGCACTGCCAAGAGAGATTACGTTACAGCGATATATCTCCTGCTACCAGAGCCAAGAAAGGGTCTAGAGTAACAAGTCAAAATTCCCCTTCAGCTTCTGTTAGTGATGTATTCCTTCTTGAGAACAATACAACTGGGCTATGTACAGTGCAGGGCAGTGCAAGCACACGCATTTCTTTCAGTGTGCATCCCATCTCAGTAGACGACAGCTCCTGAAACCACACTATCTCATCCTCTGTGGCGTTGTGTGCAGCGATTCTTCTCAAATTACTGTCTTACTTTAGCATGTTCTTTCTACAGAGGTGGCAAAGGAAGAACATTATTGGACACAGACTACAAAGGTTCAGAGACTATAGTACCCACCCAAAAGCCATTGTAACATACCTGAGTCCTCCCAGCTTTGCCCTTATCTCTGAAAAGAAATCACGAATTTATCCACAGCATTTGAAATATATTCCCTGAAAACTGCTTTAGGCCTGGGATAAACCGCTACAGAGCAGCCATCCACGCTCATTCCACCCAAATACCTGATATACACTACCAGAAAAAGTCTGTACAAAGTATGTCTCAAAAGCTTGATCTAGAGAACCAACATTTTTCAAATAGTTTTGAAATGAAGGCCATGCCTTGCATCTGAATCTTTTGAGAGACACTCATAACCTAATTGGGTGAACAAAGCAAGGGGAAAATAAAGATTTATAGAGATGGTTGGTTGAGCTTTGTATCTATCAATCATTTTAGCTGGACAAACACAGTTCAGTGTTTGTAGAACATAAGCAAACATATTCATTTAATTGTAATCAATTTGAAGCCATGCTACTCAAAACAGATACGCTGGTTTAGTGCATCCCTTTCCTAAGCAATAAAAAGGGTTCATGATAGCTTTAAATATGAAGAATTCGGTCTCAAACTTATGGACTTGACATTTAATTTGCAGGGAATGTTTTCTTTTATCTCTATATAAACTAAAGAGTGTTTCTGTATAACCGCATTGTTCCATCAAACCATCTGTTACTTGTAGCCAAAATTACAATTTCACCAATTTGACCATATTTTATTTTAGCAGAGAATAAAATATTATCATGCTTATTATTAAAAAAAGGTTATTTTTCCCACCAGACAGAAGCGGGATCATTAAAAACATCAGCTACATACTTTAAAACGTCTATTTTTATCTTGGTCAAGAGGATGACTCTAAAAGCTGCTGGGGGCAAAGGATTATAAAAGCACAACCAGGCTCCTGGGAGAGTCCTGAAAATAGTTTTGCAATGTTCATGGGAGATATATATCAACACCACTCTTACATGGCTTAGTCAAAAGAACACAAGTTGAAAGAAGCTTAACCAGGAACAGATGTTTCCCTTCACACCAGGCTGTTTAAAATACAGTATATGCTATTTTTTTTTTTTACCATTTCTTGTTATATATACACTTACAAAATATTAACAAAATGCACTTTAATAAATATTATCACAGCGGATCACAAACAGCTGAACCACTGATGTTGAGTTTTAACTTCTGCTTCATGACCGTATCCATTTCTAAGATCCAAATACTTAAAAACAAAATAGGGGCTCTGATTGCTCTGAAAAAAATGCAGAAAAAAAGCAGTCGGCTAAGTGCTCAGAGATGGTTTTCATTACGAAGTGCTAAAGAAATAACTGGTGAATTGTTCTTTTGCAAGTACTCTGAAGAGTGAAGGTTTCGGAGTGGGATTTTTTCGGTTTGTTTGAAGGATGAAAATGATTTTAGAAGAGGTTGAGCTCACATCTAGATAAGTAATCCTAGGTAATAAACAGTACTCTAGAAGGGTCATTTTCTAGACACAGAAGTAAATTTGAACTGCTTACTTATTTGAAGAACTATTGCTCACTATCCTGTGAGCAATAATGAAGATTTTTTTTTCCCCTTTCTATCTTTTACTGCCACCTGCTCTGACCATATCTCCTGCAAGAAATTTCTGAAGAGGTTAGCTAAAATATATTTAAAGTAAAGAATAATGTTCAGGATTACAATATCCATGGTAACAAGCCCTGGAATTAACAGAGCAATTGGAGACTTCACAGAAGAGATCCTTGTAGGACTGCATCAACACATTCAAGAAATCCACCAGCAGTCTAGAGCTCTTCAGAACGTAGAAGCTTTGCTCCTATCACAACGCAAAGATGAGGAGATGAAGCATCAGAAATGAGAAACAGGAAGAGACAAAAATGTGAGAAATACTGAAATCAGTATTTTTCTTGCAATGGTAAGTCCAAAAAATTGAAAGATTAGTAATATTTACATTAAATTTTCACAGGAAATTGTAGACTTTTGTCTTCTCATTTTCTCATTCACACAAAAATACTTCTCTCTATATAAATGATATATAAATACAATATAAATATATGTTGTTATGGACAAATTTGTTCTGTGACACTTCTCATTTTCCATGCCTTCATCTAGTTGGATGCTGACGAGAGTTTTAAAACTTAGAAGTTGAGAGTTCAAAATCATTTACTATCCTCACACACACTATATGGACATGTGAAAGTGCCCTGTTTTATCCATATGTGATGAATACTCATTCTGATGTGAGTAAACACACAGGAAATGAGCAGAGAGCCATATCTGGGCTGAATCACTCCCTTGACTGAGAACATCTATGGAAAAGATTTTAAAAGATAATTCATATTGGCATTATGGTTTTATTTTATGGGAGAAACAAAAGTCCTTCTAAATACCCCAACTGTGCTTCCACCTAGCAACTAAAAGAAGCTGGAGAACTAACTAACCTCTCTTTGAGCAGCAACACAAAAATTCTTCACCCATCAGAACCACAATACAGATGACTCTCCAGAAAACGATGCACATGAACTAAGATAACAGTCATCTTGATAACAACAAAACAGCTACAAAAAAGAGAGCAGGAAAAGTAGTGTGTTGGTAGTTTGATAAAAGCATCAGACTTGCAGTGAGACTGACCTCTGGTAAATGTTCAGCCTTCTGGAGAAACATCTCACCTTCCAAGAATACACTGACCAAGTTCAACTACAGTTTAAGCTTGTTAGTAATAAAGTACATTAATAAAGTGCATTACAGTGCATGAACTAACACTCGAAATATATCAAATTCTTCATGCCAATTCTATTCCTGACAAAGCTTTTTTTTTTTAAGGACATTTAGAGACGTTCTAGTAAATACTCTTTGATACTATATTCCATACAACTGGCAACAGGACTCATACACAGGAGATCCTTTCAGCAGTGTAGGATGCGAGTTCTTCCTACAGGCATTAGCATGCCGAAGACACTGCACAGCACTCCGAGTTGGTTAAGCAGTCTGGAAGAAGTCCAATGATTAGAAACAAGTAAATCTAGTTCTAAAACAGGGTAAACCTCTACCAGAGTAGTGCAGAAATTAAACTCCTTAAAAATTGGCCTTCCATTCAAAGTAGTCCAACTTCCTACTCAGCCCTTAATTAGAGGCAACTTGCTTTTGTACCAGGAGGCCTGGTGATTACTGTGTCAGACGCCATCTCCTAGAAACAGTAAATGGGCGACAGCATCCTTGCAATGTGTTTTGGTGGCATATTCCTTCTCGGAGTCCCACTCAGTTGAGTCTGAGAGGCACCATCACTTCCTTGGCCCAGCAATCCTATTACTAGAAAACAAATGTCAACAAACTTATAGACAAAGTCACTACACCTGCAGGATTCACAGTTACTTCTAGGGTACTCTGGACTACAGAAGTTGTTCAGCGGACTGCTTAGGAGAGTGACATGTTAGTGGCAGCTTCTGAGCTAGTGCAGGTGATAGCAGCTGAACATCACCGAAGTTCACCAAGACTGCGAACACAGGGAACAGCAATGAGCATCTTTGATGAACGCTGTCTCATACAACAGATTTAGTCAGAAGATTACATGTTTCAACATGGCAATCATATCACATGCTAGATTGGTCTGCTTCTAAAACATAAAACCTATTAATCATCTGTACAGCCTTGGCGTTGCTGGAAGAAGCTGGCTTCATTTCTGAATCATGTCAAGTAAGGACAGACCAGCAGGAAAAGGTCTTTTCTAGGCAAAAAGGAAGATGCCTGCATTTGGATTTCAGTTGAGATACAGCATTTTTAAATGACACTTCTCCATGCTTATCGTAGTTCCCTAGAGAAGGATAATGAGTCCACAGGGACAAAAAATTTGGGATGAATGGGATCAAACTGAAAAAAAAATAACAAAAATTTCCTTCTGACAGAACACTGTTAACCAGGCAGCCAAAAATATAAAGATGTGCTTCCTAAATTTTAAAATGTCAGAACTGGGAAGAAATGGCACAGAAACTTCTCCATTTCCTAACCTTTCACCAACACCACAAAGATGTGAACATAGAAGTAAAAGACTTCTGTCTGCTGCAGTTCTTCTGGAGAATTTAACTCGGATTGACGTGTAAAGCAAAGGTCATGAGAAACATACTTGGCATTCATATATGACTATGTATCTAAAATAACTCTTTGCTTGGGATGTCAGCCTAGCTTCTCTCCTTGCCGCAGCAGATTCAGGAGAACATCCTCAGATGAAAAATATGGTAACAGAATACACAGAACTAAAGAGCAACTAAGGAAGTAATTGAAGGCTACCCTATTTTACATGAGACAGAAGCCAAAGTATTACAAAATAGGGGAACTTAGCAGTAACATTTCTGACTTGTAACAACTTCGGAATGATCTGAGCCACAGAGATCAGAAGTTTAGCTCTGCTCATTAAAGAGCAGATGAGCAAATCTTTAATCTCTTTTTTTCCCGAGAGCAAAAGACAGGAGCGCTGATAGCAATGCAGCAGTACTGCATTTATACAGCAGTTCAGCTGCTTCTTCCATTGCCCAGGAATGACATGACCAATACACCATGGGACTGTTTGAGCTCTTCAGGACATGTCAAGCTCAACGTCATTTCCTAAACTAGATCCACATCGATACGAAGGGACAAACAGAACATGGTGTTGGAAGCCTGTTTTTAAGACACAGGAATAGTGTATCCTATGCAGCTTTATGTCCCTGATACTTACGAGCCTCCTGTCTTCCATGGCTCTTGCCACAGTCAGAAACCACAGGGCTGGCAAAAATGTATACAAAAGAATAGCAAATTTGGAGAGAGTCCTGAAGTGGAGGATATTCTCAGTACTGGCACACAGATTTGACCAGAGAGTCTTTGGCATTTCTGAAATGTTTTATAATCAACCCAGTAGTAAGGCACTCAATGAGCTAGAAGCATTCTCCAGGTGAAAGAACTTCTCTGTTCCTACTTCACTTCTCTTATACATTTATATGGAGTTACAGAAAAAGAAAAAAGTTATTACCTATGCTGTATTCCATTGCAAAATTGTTTCATGTTTGCCAGGAGCAAGCGGTTACTAGTCAATACGACACACAGCATTTTCAATGCAACAAAAGGTCAACTGAGAAAAGAAGCTATTAAAATCACACCCTTGTTCAAACTCCACGTAAATAATACTTGCTCAGCAGCACATAATAAAATCAATAAAGTTAGTTTTCCCAGGGTATTTTTTTCTAGTAAATTCCCAGTTGGAGAAAAATTTGTCTTGTTACTTTATTTTGAAAATATGGATATTCTATGTGATATCTTTTTAAAAGTATATAGTAATTTGCAATGCAATAAGATGGCAAACCTGTGCTAAACAACTTTCTTACAAAAAGCTCTGTGATCAAGGACTACTCAATTACAACACACTATTAACTTGAATTGTATTCCACAGTTTGAGAATTACAGGGTTGTTCTTTTTTGAAAGCAAGCAATTGCCCTCCCTAACAGCTTTTTGTTCCGCTTTCTTTGAAGAACTTCCTTTATTTTTCATTTATTTTGTTTATAAACATCTGTTTTATTTGCCCTTAAAAGCAATGGATGTTTTTGTTGCTCAGACAAATTAGTTAATGTTACAATTAATTCCTAGTCCCAAACAAGTCCTGTTTCCTGAATTATATTTACAAAAAAGCGTTGAGACTTTCATAATGTGTTTAATCAGATACAGACAGGGACACAGCACACACCTGACAGCAACAACTTCAAAGAACTTCAAATTCCTCCACATCAAATAACATCTGAGGATGAGCGACATACTCAGCCTACAGAGAAACTGTAAATATAGATTTCAGCTATTAAAATTTAAATTATTATATTTCAAAAAGGCATCTTCATAACCCCATAGTCAAATGACTTCTACCAACAGAAACATTTCCAAGTCTAGAAAAGCATGTTAAAGAGTCTGAGAATTGAATATTTATGGTAATAAGACGACTCCTGGGTTGTCATTTTGTTTTCATGTCAGCCATGCTCTTTCTGAAGATTCAACTGCAAATACATTTTTTCTTGGAATGATGTAAAATTTTGCTACCAGTTGTGACATATTTCTACTCTGATTTAAAGAACTGAAGAGCAAAATCAAACATGTTGAAACTAATAGACAAGAATTACACCAGTTTTACCTGTGTGAATATGCTGAAATAATCCAAAATAGTGCAGTAACACAATAGTGCAATAGCACTATAAACCCTGAAAAAAATTAGACTCAGATTCAAACTTCTGAAAAGTAGTAATTGTTCAGAAAACTTCAGCTTGTTCTGATATCAAAATCTGTTTATCTGTTAAGTATGAGGATGATCAGATCTGCATTATTTTAAAACCAGTTTTTACTATTCGTAGCAAATAGCAAAGATTGAACATGAGTGTAGTCTGTCGAGCTGAGTCCCTATCAAACTCATACAGCCTGTGCTGAAGTCTATTCTACAAAATTGTCTCTACTACCATCACTGCAAGATGGATTAAAGCTAGGGGAGTACGCCTACTCACACTATTATTACACCAGGTGGCTATGTCAACATAGTATTTATTGCCTGCTTTTATAACATGCGATAGGACACAACAGATGCTGCAAAATCTGAAGCATGCCCAGCAAATCTGTCTCCATCAAAATGGACATAACCTGCTAAATTTCAGTCTAGCAAAATATTACATCATCACAAATAATTTAAAAAAGAAGGCAACAAATGAAGAACTGCAAGGTTATTTTCAATTTCACCAATATATAGAAAAGGTAATTGAAAGCAACACTATTCTGGATGGCAAAGTGCTTTAGTTTATGAGTACAGTCTCTAACTGCTAACATCATCATACTGAATAAAACTTTAAGCAATCTGGGGAATTCTAGGAGTTAATAGGTTAGTATATTTGCACACTAAAATGAAAACGATGATATTGTTTCAACTTAAAATATTTACACCACTACAGGACTGTCTTCTACATTGGTAACTTAGTTGGTATCATCTGTGAGAGATTACTCTTCTGTGATACCACAAGTCATTTTCTCATAATAATATGATCAATAATTTGTTTCTCTTTGAAGTATAATTGCCCTTCAGGTACTTAAAATTACAAAATGCCAACAAATTCTAGTGAAGTGCTTCAACTACACAAAATTCATGCACATTCCTATTGTCAGACTGACAGAACCAGTAGCAGTAACTGGTGCAGATAAAAGCATGCTGTGGTGGTTTTTTTTCTTAATTTGATTTTTTACTCACTTTCTTAACAAAATCAGGTATCTCCTTTTTGTCTGAAGGTTGGTTCAAATAGGAGCAGGACTCTACCTCCAAGATATATCCTTCACTATGGATGTCACCTTTTGGAGACCTAAAGAGACAGTAGAAAAACAGAATTAGTTTCTGTTGTTAACAGTGCAAACCCAGGAATCCCCATTATAGGTATTTCTCATGGAGATCTAACATTCAGACAAAACTTCAGTTCCAACACATTCTCTCCACTGAGTTCAACACAGTTCTGACACCCTGCAGCTACAGCACATCACTACTTGCTAAGGAATAAAATCACGGCAGTGATTGGGGAATGCCTCAGGGACTTCCAGACTTCTTAATCTGTCCAAGAAACATTTTGTCAGTCTGGCATCTAAGGCCAACACCAGGGGGATGCACAGGCAGTGCAACTCTCAGGACACGCAGAAAGCCAGTTCCAACAGCACAGACTGACAGTGGCACTGGGCCCATTTGGGCAGCCTAAAAGATCAATGTTGCTTGTATGGAAAGTGAGTCTCTTATTCCACCTTAAGTGAGAAAAATGGCAAAGAAATCAAACAGGTGTAGAACATGTTTTATAGCTGGTAATCAAAGGAATACCCACTCTTACCTACCATTATTCTAAGTCAGTATTTAAAAACTAGAAGTAATCAAAGTAGTCTACCCTTCAGTCTTATGGCATGCTTTGTTGCTGAGAAATGTAACTATGTTCCTTCTCTTTTAGAAGATACTAACTCCTAAAATACTTCAAACCATGTAACATCTGCCACATATATTGCTGAAAAATGTGGAAACATGATATTGGTCAAAATACCCAATGGGAAAGTTTGGAAGTTCACCCGAATGACCTTGAGAAACAGTCCACAGGCCTGCACAGCAAAGCAGTGCCACCGAAGGCAGTTTTCATCTCTGGACTGCCATGGAAGGAAACTGATACGCTTGATCAATACAGGAAACATAGAGAATCAGTTGTTGTATCAGCTCTTTAGGAAAACACATAGAGGAGTGTGCAAAAATAAAAGCCAGCCTGTAATTCCTGGGATTAATAACAAAGCAGTTATCTTAACATCCCACACAGAGCATCAAAAGATCCAGTTTGAAGTAAAGAAGTAATTCTGGGCAGTGGCTGCTTGATGTAGCGGGTACAGACAGGACAGAAAGAAAGGTGCAGAAGTTTGAACCAAGACTGCTGAGGAAGCAGCAAAACACCAAAACAAGGGCTTTGCAGGCTTGCCGTGCTTGTGAAAGCATTTCTGTGTTAGAGTTCTGTTCTGAGGACTGAGACTGTGTGACACGTAAAGCACACGCTTCAGCTACAGATGGTCCCAGGGGCTTTCCCGAGATGCTAACAGTTACTCAGAGCCATGAGATGCGTGGGCTGCTGACTGCAAACTGGAAGTGCGTGTTTCCTAGGCAATACTGCAGAAATTTTCTAAAGCATCACATGACATTATATTTTGTACTTGTTCCTCCCATCTTTGGCCATATACCCTTGCTTCATTTCTCTCATCTCACCTATACATGAGCCACACAGTATTATATTGCACATCATGAATTGTTTGGGAATGCTGAAGCCCTTTCCCTACTTGTTTTTCTTCTGCTTTCTAGGTTCTCGTCCTAACTTGTGGTCCCGCTCTTTTCTTGACTCTGGATAAAAATTGCTATCCATGGAAACTCTCCAAACGTCTTTATAGGATTTACAGAAATCAATATTGGGGAACTAAAAGGGTCCGACTACTACCCGTCTGTAACAGGCATACAGAAATTCATTCAAGCAGCAAAGAACAATTTGTTACGAAGAAAAAGTCATTTTGTGAGGGACAACACATGAACTACAGACAACCATGTTTAATCTTCTAGATAATATCCTAGATAAAATAATCTAGTCTGTGCAGATTTTCCATCACAGATTAACAGCTTTTCAATAAGATAAAAATACATTTAAGAAAGTCTCCCTGCTACCGTAAATAGTGGTACGCTTAGAGTTTTTTTCTAAAATCTCTATATGACTAACTGGAAATGTAAGCCTGATGTTATCTAATCATCATTTCCAGATAGAAATCATGTTTCCAGATACAAATATGTATGAGCTAAGGCTCTCTAATACCCTAGCAATCAATAAACCATCAAAACTGCCACTTGATAACGCAATGCAAAGTCCATGCAACATCAAATGGCGCCAACACAATTCTCCAGTGCTTCAGTCACGTATTATTCCAAACCACAAGTGGTTACTAGGAGCAGGTAGCAAGGCACCAAGCCTTTTTTATAATACCAATCCCATTGTTCCGAGACACCACCAGACCTTTCTTTAGCTACGTGAGGACCAAATGTCTCAGGCAGCTCCCTTGCTGGGAAAGCCCACCTCAGCCACCACAGCCCCACTCCGGCCTGGCTGAGGAAGTGATACTCCTAGCTCAGAGAGTTTGAAATAATACAACTCAAGTTCTACGCTAACATAGCAAACCCTGAAAATGAAGTATGTGCCACGCTATCCGTGCTTATTTAAAGAGAGGCCCAGGGACAGAACCAAACAGAACAGATCCAGAGGCCCAGTCCCTCCTGTGTCCAGTCTTTGCCGAAGTCTTCTCCACACGGCGGTCAGCTCTCAGTGGTGCTACAAATACTCATGACAAACAACAACTCACTACTCTAATCATTCCAAAAGTACCAGAAACACTGTATTTTCATGTTTAAACTCACTGGCTCTCTGTAAAAATAAACCCTTTTCAACCTATAATGCTGAGGTTTGTACACACATATAAGGAGGGGGAAGTTGGCCCTTGAACCATTCTATCCTAATTCCTCTCCTGCACCTCAGCAGCTTCCTCGACTCTGAGTTTGTGTAGTTTTCGGAGGACGTACTTGCAACCCATTTAAAAGGAGTAAGTGTTACTTGAGATACAGACGATATCCATAAAAGCACAGTACTTCTTACCGTAACTGCTTAAAATGACCTGTTTGTTTATTCCCCCTTTAACAAGCATTTACTCCGAAACGCACTTGCTGCTGGTAAATATTTAAGAGAACACAAGATAATGAATTCCTCCTCTAAGAATCTGAGGGCTACCTCTGCCCTAGGGTTCACAAAAATAATTGCATCAAATACCACTGCAGTCTGCTAGGAACATTATTTTACAGAATACACGTAACAGATCCTGTTAAAGGCCATAAAATCTCTACTTAGCCTCAAACAGACGTACCATATATTACCAAAAACTATTTTTCCATGCTTTCAAGTAAAATATGTCCATATATGTTAAAGGCAGGTCTTTGTCTATACTGGTCACTTTTACCTTTTTAGGAAAAATTCGAGTCTTTTATTCTGTCAAAAACAAACTAAGAAAACAAAAGCTATAGCTTTTCATGTAAAGATAATAAATGGCACTGGATTTCACAGACTGCAAAAATAATTTTCTGAGCAAATCCAGGTGGACAAGAAATTATTTCCACTCTCTATACAATAAACAGCACATTTCATATATGAATCACAAAGTAATTCATCAACATCATAAAAGTTTCTCATTACACTCTTTGAATATAATTAGTACAGCCAGACAGAAGTAGCTAAATACAGGTATAAGTAAATTCTATACGGAGCAGAAATCATTACGTTTTCCATTTTATTAATTTAAGAGGGCTACTTTTAGGACCACTTTCATTAGAGACAATGAAGTAGGATGCCCAAAATAGAAATAAAAATTCCCCAAATAGGAACATCTATCAGGATCCTTGCTCAATCAGATAATGACAGAACATGGGGGAATGGCTTTAAACTAAAAGAAGGGAGTTTTAGATTAGAGATTAGGAGGAAATTCTTCACTCAGAGAGTGGTGAGGCACTGGAACAGGTTGCCCAGAGAGGTTTCAGTTGCCCCATCCCTGGAGGTGTTCAAGACCAGGTTAGATGAGGCCCTGGGCAACGTGATCTAGTGGGTGGCATCCCTGCCTATGGCAGGAGGGTTGGAACTGGGTGATCTTCAAGATGCCTTCCAACTCGAGCCATTCTATGTTTCTATGAAGATCACAGAGGTCAGAGGAAACGTCCAAATCTCCTGACTTCAGTCTCATCCCTGCACTCATATCCCCGTTTCTTCTGAAGGAGGACATTTGAGAAATAAATCAATAATCCATACCCTGGAGTCTGTTGCCAATATTACAGCACAGGAAGTTACTATAAGGCCAACATAACACTTTTTTTTTTTTTTTAATTAAAGCAATGGTTTTATGTAAAGTTTATTTCCACCTTCCCATCAAAAAATATTTCTCAACAGAAAGCAAAAGAGAAATGCTGGGATCAGTTTATCTTTAAAGAAAATGTATAAGCTCTAACAATTTGAAAGATCTCCTTTTTCTTCTTGATGTATACTTAGCAATTTCTTCCTCCTCCTAGGATAGAAAACTGAATCTTCCTCCCTTCACTGTCTTTGGACATTCAAGGTTGTTTTTTTTATTACCTTTGCTCCTTTAATAAAAAAAATCCTTGGGCCAATTAAAAGTGCCTCAGCCCTGAAAAAAGCACACTGGGATACAGTCACGCTGTACCTTTCCTGGAAGCTAGGACTAACAGGAGAAGCTGGTACACAATGACCAGGGCTTGTACTCATTGTAACGTACGTAATGATGCCTGCGAGGGAAGAGAAGTGACTGCAAAGTATGCGGTCCCTTCACATGCAGTGGGGAAGGGAACTCTACTGTCCACAACACCAGGAGAGAGTAAGCAAGCACAGGTTAAGCATGGAGACTGACAGGAATTTTCCTGTCAGACTGTATCTTATACACTCTAGGCTTTTATTTGTTTTTCTTCCTTTGTTATGTATCTCATGGTTTGTTTATCTTCATCGATTTTCCAGAAAAAGGATTTACTATCAACTGTGGGCATCCTCAGTGACTACCAAAAACCTTAACCAGAGGGTGGCAAACAGCTGGGAGGGAATTTCAGTCTACCTGGCACTGTTCAGAGGGATGGAGTTTGCAGGCACATCGGAGCTGGGGGTAGAGGGGCACCCTCAAGTGTCACTGATAAGGAGCAGGCTGAGGACTGCAGATCTGAAAGAGTGGGGTCTTGAATCCTAAACTGGTCCTCTAGTGCCACTAAAGAGGAAAACACATAAAATAAATAAGATTTTCACTTATAGCTGGAAGCTCACTGGTCCAAAATATTTTACGATGGTTGTTTCAGTAGGCTGTCATTTCCTGTACAGCTGTTTGCAGTTAGGCACCATTTCATGGTAGATAAACCACTACCAGCTGTAGAGTACCAGTAACTTACACATTAACTATTAAAGCTGACACATCAGTGTCTGTTACAAACTGGATTTCCAATCCTTTTCAGACATAAGAAGAAAATAAGGGAGCCAATATTTGGTCCTAATCTTCCTGAATTTCTCCATACCCATGAATTCTAAAACTTGAAAGCACGCTTGTAAGCTGCAGAGATACTCCAAAATGATTGTTTATTTAACATGATGCGAGGAAGGTATGTGCAGTCTTGAGATTTTCCACTGCACAGAAATAATTCCATAGCAGAACAGCTTATGTTTCCAAATATATCTGCATATTTGTAACAAATTGATCTTCATTATGAAAAACTAGAAACACATTAAGAGGATTAACATTCATGGTTGATATCGGTATTAATTCCAGGTTAAAAAAATGCCAAAATTCAATTATCTGAAAGCCAAGAACTCAGCACTTAAAGATTCACAGGTTTTATGATGCCCACCTAAAAAATACATATTTTTTAGAAAAAATAAAAGCTAGTATATTGTATCATAACCAGCTCAACTCTGTCACACTGGACACTGCTTTAACTTTATTACCTACGTATTTTCTTTACCGGGAATTTTCTTAGATAGGAAATCTTATCACTGGAGTATGTATTATTTGATAGTACATATATATGCTTTTTAAATAGCAGCATACAGAGTTTCTTGAGAGAAGGTCAGGCATGCATGTATGGATACATAGGCTTCTTTTACGTGCAGTGTTTATAACGAGAACATTGATGAAAGAATATTTATTTTGGGTCAACGTTGGAAGTTGTTGTGAGGAAATATGTATTTCTTTGAACTTAAAACAAATAAAAAGCTTTAAAAACCCTAGGCATTGTCTTTTGAGCTAAAGGAAGATATCTGTTGACTCTTGGGCGTGGAATAAATATTATTCTTTCATCAAGCTGAAATCAGCCTGCTGAGAGCAACAACACTTGCTGCATTTGCACACAAAACGTGTTTGATCCTAATTCTCATAAAGGCAGGGTCATAAATTTGCTGTCTTCAGGCCTAAATCCTACATGAAAATCAAATAAATATACATATACACACACACGCATTTACATTTAAATTAAGAATATATTGTGCCAGTGCAAAGTATGTATTTTTGGCAACTCCAGCAAGCACGGGGGCACTAGAGAAGATCACTGATACTTTTCATCAAACTGTATTATTTTGAAACACAGACTGGTGATTCTGTATTTCCACAGAGCTCTTTTGTAGAATGTCTCACGGCCTATGAAGGAGAAGGAGTTTGGAAACACTCAGCACGGATTTAGCAAGGGTAAATCATACTTGACCAACCCAACTGCCTTTGACAATAAAATGACTGGACATTTAGGGCAATTTGAGCAAGAGATTTGACACTGGCTCCCACAATATTCATCAACTCATGGAACAGTTTGAGTTGGAAGGGACCTTAACGATCACCCAGTTCCAACCCCCCTGCCATGGGCAGGGACACCTCCCACCAGATCAGGTTGCTCAGGGCCCCATCCAGCCTGGCCTTGAACACCTCCAGGGACAGGGCATCCACAGCTTCTCTGTGCAACCTGTGCCAGTGCCTCACCACCCTCAGACTAAAGAGCAAACATGGCATGAAAATTTTCCACATGGAAAATGAGGAAACACCCAAGGAAATGAAAGAAGGGCTTGCCAGGCAGAGGTATCTATCAGTCATGGCTCAAGGCTCAATCAACTAAATTCTATATAAAGTCAGAGCAAGAACTCACTGTTTCAATTAACTATCAAAAAATCTTGAATAAAAAAGCATTTGGGGACTAGAAGGAGTCTCTGAGAATCATCTGGATGTCTTCAGAAATGTTTTCATTGCCTCTGGAAGGCGAATGTGCAAACCCAAATGCTAGAGGACCATCCCAAGACTTCATAAAGCATCATGCTTCAAGAGGCTGCTACTCCTTCCTAATGTAATTACGTCTTTTCATATTTCATCAGTTCTTCAGAATAAGTTTTCCTCCCTTTCATGGAAAGAGAAGCTGTTTCATTCATTTGCATGTTTAAGTAATTTCAGTATTTTGCATTTACATTTAAATAATACTACCTTAATTTTTCTAGTCTGTTGTAGAATCCAGATTTTAAGTGATGCAGAGGAGACAAAAAAATAGCTATTTCTCAGATGTCACTAACAGAAATAACTTGGAATTAAAATCACGTTAAAAAAAACTGTAAAAATCCCATTTTACGATTAAACTTTTGAACTCAAGTCTGTCAAACTTCTTTGCAGATAAATAAAATTATTTTTGGCTAAGTGATGAAAGTTTGCGTTTCATCAGGATTAATGGAAATGGGGAAATTATAAAAATAGAAACAGAATCATCTCATCAAGTGTATTAGTGGAGCACCTGACACCTCATTATTTTACAGTAAGGAAGAACAGCTGCAAAGTTGCTTGAGGTAAACATAGAAGTCTATTCTAAAAAATATTCTTAAATTATATTATTTAGTCTAATTCTTCACAGCCATGTTTCCTTGTTGACTACTGATTGGAAGGAAAACCTGTAGAAGATTATGTGTTAAGAGACACGTGAAACAAAGAGAGAAAGACCTATCTGGACTTCAGATTATTTCCCCTGTTTCATTCTACTATTGTAAAACAAACCATCTGCAAACATGTAAGAATTATTCTAAGTAGACAGTTGGTGAGTCTGGACCATATATATTTCTTAGTGGAAAAAAAATGTAGTGCACAGTATTTAAAAAGAGAAATGCAAACATTTTAATTAACATTGAATTTAACTTCAAGACATCAGACAGGGGTGTCACACTACAGGGAGCTGGGGATGAATTAAAGCAGCTTTGCATTATGGATTTGTTACAATTTTGTTTAGAAGCAGACTTTGGGATTTTTTTTTGCAGGAAACAGGCATAGACTGTCAGTGCTAGTGATTTGCACAAGACACCTAAACACAGATTCTGATATTCAAAATTAGAACATATGGAAAGAAAATGGAAAAAAGAGACACATGAAGAACTAATGACCTTTCTGTTCCTCAGGGGAACATAAATGACATGCATGCTACTCTCCTTATTTTTGTTAGCCAGGGCCTTACAAATGAGCTGACCTTCCTCATTCCCTTTGCCAGGAGCAATACACTACCACAAATTCTCACTTTCCAGAATACTACCATGTATCCTTTTTCCTGAGATGATTCTCTTCAAGTGTAAATCAGTGTGAATCAACTTTTCTCAAGTGTGAATCAATGTGAACCAGCAGGCCATGGGCTACTCTTCACACCTAGAGCCTTCCCTGAAGTCCCCTCCCTCCCTCCCCCCCCCCAAAAAAAAAAATTAAAAACCTGGGCTCAAAGATTCTTCTTTGCATATGTTTTAATGAAACAACTTCTCGAGAAAAGCGTCTCAAACGTTAGCACAGTCAGTAAAACAGTCAATTACTTTTTATTTTAAAAGTCCATTGAAACTGAGATAGAGGGAGAAAGGGAAAAGTAATCACAGAAACATTAAAATTATTATTCCATTATTCTACCTATTCTATTCGACTTCCAAACTACTTCCAATCAATTGGTCACTGTGCATAATGCAATTAGGTGCTACATAAATAAATACAGTCAAATCTATTATATTAAATTTATCAAGAGCTATGGCAGAGTCGTTCATCTACTTGGTAGACTATGCCCAGTACCTCTAAAGAATTAAATGCTTCTACATTTATTTCATTTCCTTTAATTGAACGTGACATTTTGCAGCGATAATTTTATTGTTGATTTATATATGTATATATATGCATGTGTATATATATATGCACATATATATATACACGCCCTTTACTTTTAAATTTTTCTTAACATTTCCAAGCAACAAACCTTGCTTTTCAACATTTACGGCTTCCATGTATGTTAGGAATGTGTTTCCTTAAATGTCCTAGAGCAGGAACGAGTCTTCCTTCCTTATTTACCACTACTGAACATAAAGCTAGGACAATGTAGTCACAGAGATACCAGTACAGATTAAAAACAGAACTATCTAGTGACTTTCAAAGAAAGAAGCAAATGTACAATGATATTGCAAATTCACACTGAGGACTCCAGGACAATGGCAAAACAGGAGGACTGACACTATTAGGTACTTTTTCCAAGAGCTTTAATGTCTGACATGTCTAAGCACTCCTCTCCATTTTGTTCTTGAACAAACTAAGGCACCGCAAATTTTACAGTTAGCAGCAGCTTGCAGATCCTCATGCACATCATCTGCTGCAGCTAGCACTGCCTCTTTCTACCTTTGGAGAGGCAATGCTACCTCAAAACAAAATGTGAGGCAACAGTGTACTCATTTTAAAACATAAAACTGACATCTAAAGCTGTAACTGATTAAAGCAGACACTAATTCAAATATTCAGCTTTATATCTTCATACACAGAATTGATATTACTGCACCAAAAGGCACTCACACAACAACTCAGTTTCTGTTCCATTCAGGCAACAAAATCAGCAAGGTGAACAAACCGCACCTGGTATCTGCTGGACAACTGACAAGTTAAGCATGTGGTGCTGGAGCCATCTGTGGTGAAACACCTGCAGTAAAAGAGGAGCTACAGCCTCAAGGGTTCTGCAGAGATGGCCGGGGAATCCTGAGGGTGGCCCCACACCGCAGTAAAGAGCTTTTTATGACTCCTTGGCTCCCCGTGCACGCCTGGCACCACCATCAGAGCGAACAGCAGGTGACCACGTCTCACTTCGCGGTATGAATGATGTTAGCAGCGAACCTACAACTGTAGCTGGGCTACTTACACTTGAAAATCTTATGACAGAAATAAACACTAATCTCACCAACAAATACCCTCAGCAGACCTTAACACCTGCCCAAGACTTTAGCTGTTTTATACAGAGACAGCCTACAGATGCCTGAGACCTGACAGTCTTCAGTGACAAAAGGTATCATTTGTCCTTTAGCAGCAGTGTAATGAGAAAGGTTAATTAAGGTCATAGATTTTTTTCCTCACAGTTCTTACTTGAATAGGATAAACTCATGCTTCCAGTACAACTGGTCTCTGTACAGGCCATGGTCATGTGAAATCCATGCAATGTCCATCTCTCTCCCTTGAGCTTGACAATTCAGAGAGCCATTGCATTCACACGCTACGAAAGCAGTTTCTTCCACACTCTTGGCCAAACTCAGGAATATTTACACTACAAGAAACACCAAACTGATGTAATTTCCCCTCCTGATACTTCTCTGGTTTTTTTCCTACTGCACCAACTCTCTTCCACTTCCCCAGGCAGCCAGAAATGACAGATAAGAGAAGGCAAAGAAATTGAGTGTGAATGCAAAAGGAGATCTAATTGGTTCAAGACTCTCTCCTGTCTTTAATTTTGCACAGTCATTTACAGCTGTCTGAAGCGTGTGAAACACTGGCACCCAAGCGAGTGAGTAGGCAATTAGGATTTTGTACTCTTTCACATTCATTCTGCACAGATGTAAACTACCGGATATGGCACAGGACAGCAGCGACTGAGCTTTCTGGCTTGACGATGATGTCCCTTACATTCTTACTGCCAAGGAGGAGGATGCTTTCCCCTGACACGTCTTTACAGCTTGGTCCTGAAAGATGCTGAGCCCTCTGACCCCGTTGCAAACTCAGGCATGCAAATGCTTTGATTATCTGCAGCAAGGCACTTTGTAGGAAGGGAATACAAAGCCTAACAAATAGGTAAGTCCATCACAGTGTTACCCTAGAAGTCCACTACACAAACAAACACTCCGACCATAAAACTGGAAACCCTTTAAACAACATCAGGATGCCAGCATGAAGTTTTTCATTAATAAAACTAAAAGCAAGTGAAGGTAAGTTGAGAGTTATTTTAGAAGCTAGTGTTGGCTGTGATACCTAATGCCTGCATACATTTGGTAATAAAACAGAAAACCTTCCTTAGGCCACAGACTGAAGTTTGACTCTGTCCATACTTGCTCCCAATTGACCACCAGGCTGTAGCAAATCGAATGGTGGTTTTCAGTTTTAAAGAGGTGTTTAAAACAATTACATCTTTTCATTCAAGCATCAGCAGAGAGACTGGAATCAGCAAACAGGAGGCTGAGTTATCCCCCAGCTTTCCGTAAAGGTTGCTGTAAAAAGGGACAGAGTGGGAAATGCAGTTTACGTGGAAAAATTGCACAACGTGGCTGCAACAACGTGGGTAGCTACAGAGTTGTGAGCATTCAAATAACATTAAATTGTATTTGAAATAGTTAAGCAAAAATCCTAAATCTATGTTTAAAATATTCACATTTTAATTTGCTTTCAACTAGTTAACAGCACATTCTATTGATGTTATTAAAATCAGATTAAAACATAAAAGAACAGTATTCCTGTTTGTTTATTCATCTTCAGACTTTGATTGTGTAAAATATTCTTAATACATTTTAAGACTCTGAACAAAGCAAGAAAGTCATCTTTTAATTTAAGGAGCTTGCTCTGAATCAAAAATTAAAAGAGCTTGTATTGTTTACAGGAAAGAAGAGCCTAAAGTCTACAGATAAAAGCATGCATTAACGTTGTGGTTCTCAAATTAATTGCATTAACTGTAACCCGCTAAACACAAAATATGTCTTTACTAAGCAAATATTTCTTCTGCCTTAATTTATTCTAATAAATTATTAAAGGGTACCAATCCTAGACCATCCTCACAAACTGTTAGGCATACGGTTTGTTTGTTTGCCTTTCATGACAACATATCCCAAAATATAGAGCATATTTCAACTTGTTATTCTCTGAGTTGTCTGCCAAACTGCGGATGAATTTTAAACACGAAGAACATGTTAAGCCTATTCAAGCCCACAAAAAAAAATTAAAAAAATCAAGTCTTGCACAGTAAACTCTGCTATAATTTCCTGATGTAGGTCAAAACTCAGCAGGAAATCACATTGTCTATTTTTATCCCAGTTCACTGGAAGTGCTTTACCTTTCTGTTTTCTTGATAAGCACAGCCCTGAAGATTTGTTCCTGGGGAGTTTTCTCTTTTTCATCAGTTGGCTGCACGAAGGGGTGGACAGCAGCCAAGACGAAGCCCTGCTGGTACAATTCTTGCAGCTGAGCTGGAAGATCACACAAGGAGGAGAGCTTGATTGCAGATGATCCTGGTAGCTCAGCTGGAAACAAAAAGTAATTGGTCAATAATCTTACACTGGACTATCAAGTTTTTTTTTTTTAAATTCCAGGCTCTTCAGTGTTAAACAAGCTTGACACTGGTCTACAATATTAACACAGAAACTGACCGTTCCTAAGGCCCCTTTGTATGTCAGATTTTAAGCAGACTGTCTTGGTGAAGGACTTCTATCATATAAAAGACTGGTGCGATTAAACAAGAAATCAGACATTAAAAAAAAAATCCCTACATAATCTGGGAGGGAAAGGGGATAGTCAGTGAAGGGAGAACATGTCAAATTCAAAAGTAATAAACAGAAGTAGACATCTACACAAAAGCTGTATTATTAGACTTGGAGATCACTGACAAAATGCTGTTGAGACCAAATATCTACTAATACAGATATACCAATATCTGATACCAATACCAAATATTCTAAAGTGTATGTTGGTAACAATACTAAGAGCAATGAATACCTGTACTGATGACAAACCCTTCAGAACAGACACTGAACCTAGTATCTCAGGGTTTAAACCAGAACATATTAGAGATGAGGATGAGACCTAATGCGTGAAAATAATCCACGTCCAATCTGCTTCCTGTGGGGTGTTATGCCTCCCTGCGAAGCATCTGATGATGCTGACTACTGTCAGACCCTTGACATATGAACAGATACTGCGGTCAGTACATGCAGTTCCCTGCATCTCCTTGGCATCATCTTGTGAGCTTCAAAAGAAAATCCCATAAATCACCAAAAACAACCTTCTACTCTCTGTCTCTCTACATCAGTAATTCTTCATATGTTTTTCACATCTTCTCTGAAAAGAGAGCTTCCTTCCCTGCCTTTGCCTCTTCGTTTCTCTCTCTGTTGGGAGCTATTTATTATTTCATCCCTAAATATGCCAGAGCATATTGTATGGAGAGGTGCTGGATAGCTTCCCCTCCTCCTGAAACCAGGAGGGAGGGGATGTTGCAGGAAACACAACAGAGGTTCCCAGCACCTTGCAAGCTTGGGCCCTTCCGTAAAAAAAAGCACTGGAGAACAGTTTGTATGAAAGACACCAGCTATGCAAAATAAGGTTTCATTGTACTGCTTTTTTCATCAAATTATGTGGCTACCCTTTATGAATAATGAAAGAGGTTATCAAAAACTAATAAATATTCAAAACCAATAATACAGAGGAATAATTTAAATAATAATAGAATAGCTGTGCTTGGTACGCTTTTTCTTCATATAAGACCATACTACAGAAGAGGATAATGGAACTTTTTGACCAAGGACTGGAAGATGCAGTGTTTTTATTATTTTTGCAAATAAAATGAGAAATCCAAGCCATGAGTATGTTGACAATAGGTCTCTACCTTCTGTAACAGCTTACAAATCACATGAGAGTCATAAAAAGGGATACCCCAATGAATAATGTATAATAAATAACACAGCTGACTTACTTACTGGACCCTACTGGGGATCAACATAGGGAAAGAAACCCAGATGTTAAAAACACCTTTTTCCTCTTGTGACACAGAGATTCCAACAATCTCCAAATATGCTTCAAATAATTTAATTAATTAAAAGAACATGAAAGCCCAATGAGGGTTTTACATGGATACAATTAAATGACTAAACACTATTCAACAACGTTAATTCTGGTGATGGTGCTCCAATTTTTAACAATCGTCTACGAAAACTCATGCTTGCCTTGCATATGAACCTTGTCTCTGGATTCTCCTGAGTATGCCTTCATAAAACTCATAGAAAGACTATTCATTACCATTGGAGTGTGATTGCTTACCCCTAAAAGCTAAACACGAGGGGAAAGGATGAAAATGCATGCAATTGGAGCCTTGGGATGTACACCTGAGGATTAAAAAAGAAAGGTAATAGAAAACAGAGCTGGAACGGATCATCCACCTAGTCCATCGTAATTATTACCTAGAGGCGAGATCAGTTTTAGTTTTCTCCTCAACTAACAGTGGCCAAATGTCCTCAATGAATTTCATATTCTTTTTCTTTCAGTTCTCAACAGCCATTCTTGATCGTTACCTCCACAGTACTTACTGCACATCTCAGATTAGCAAACTTCAATAAATACACCCAGTAGTAGTCTATTGCTGAAAATGTTAATGAAAACAGTGAATATTAATAGACTATGGACAGAAATATTTTAAGTCTTGCAGTCAATACATCTTTTTGCTTTGATGGTGAGCTACTGCTATTTTCTCCTTTGACCAGAGATTCTCCAAAAGGAAAAGAAAGTTCCTGTTACACAACTGATATATCCAAGGTCAAAATGGGTTTCCTCGGTCAACAGACCTGCGCATTCTTGCTATGCTGCCATGTGATGTGGATTCCTTCAGAGAAATCCCTGCTACTCATCATCCTCCGGAGTATAAACGTGTTCCAGTATCTTTCTGGGAATTAAGTTAGGTTAAGAATCATAAAGTTCTATCTCAAAATTGGTTGAAAAAGGACATCACACCTTCCTGGAGAGTCACATTCATCCTCCAACCATCTTCAAACTGAAACGAAAAGATTTCTTTGATTTCTTACACTAATTCTTCTAAGGTGTCTACACGTAGGTTCAACCTACATGAGTTATGAAAGCAGTCATGGATCTAGTCTGTCCTTATGTTAGTTTAAATACAGAATACTAACATTTTCATAAAGTCTTATACAACTTCAAATAAAATCCGTTAAACATTTTGTTTCAGTTTTTAAAGAGATTTCTAATCATGTCTTTCTTTCAAAAGAAAAAGGAAAAACAAAGTTGTGTAGAATAAGGACTTGAGTAAGGTAACAGAGCAAATAAATGATCAATTAAAAGCTTTAATGACTCCAGTAGTTATTATAGTTGTGATAAGTCTCTGCTTCACCAAAAGATAAAGCTCAATTCTTTTAGCAGCATCCCTGTAGGTCTTGAAATGAAGTCAGGTCTAAGATTTACATTCTGCTCCATGTTTCCTTATTTATTGTTGCACTTCACAACCTGACCTCAAAGTATCTTTTGTTTATTCTGTCTGCATCTAAAAGAGTGCATAAGAAACTTGTAAATGACAGATGCTGTGGTGTTTTTTTTATTTTGTTAAAGCTAAAAGTGGAAACAGAAGTGCTGGTTGCTTTTGGAACTGATTATCAGACAGAGTAATTCGTTGCCTGACTGGTAACTGAAGCTGAAAATACTTCCAGCAATGCTTGGATACATACACAAGACTACAGCTTAGAGAAAAGTCAAAAAGAAAAAAAAAAAGTTTGCGTTACACAACTGATATTTATAAGGTCCAAATGACTTTCCTGGGTCTACTGACTTGTGCATTCTTTGCTGCTAATAGGGAAAACCTGCCCAAACACTCACTGACCCCATCTTCCCACAGAAAAAAAAAATAAATAATAATAATAAAAAGGTAGAGTTAAGATAAAAATCTACAGATTGAACCATGTACATTTATAGACAGTTGTTTCCCAGAAATCACGTTCTGGAGCTGCAGAAACAGAGGAAGGTGGTGCAGTCTGCCACAGGGATCCTCAGGGATGAGAGTAGGCTGAGAAATATGGTTGCGGAAATACATAAGGCTGGGGAGACACTATGTAGGATAACTGGTTTCTCCTTCTTGTTTTGATGTGCTCTTTCCCTGCAGGTCTTCTTGAGCTGCATTACTGTGGCGGTCATGAGAGATTCTCCCAAATTATCAACAGGACTGGGTGAGCAGCAGGAAGCATCAGCGGCACCTCCAAGAAGAGCCTCCATGAACCATCAAGGGCTGCTGCCAAAGAGATCAAACAGCCACCTGCACCAATGAATCCTACAGCCAACGAGGCCTTCGCAGTCAGATGATGCCACACAGTTCATCAGCTGTCTTTTCTTGGTATATGCTCACGCTCATCTTATGGTATTACAATGGAAGACTCCTGTTCTTTTGTGTTTGGTATCTCTGCAAGCTACCACAGGCTATTCATTCTGGAGGTGGTAACGTCTCACTTTACAGAAAGTTGAGATGCCATAAACCAACACTTTCAAATAATATATATATATATAAAACAGATAAAATAAAGCATGGTTTCACCTATTAGCTTATGCTTAATAAAGACAATCATCAGCTACAGTACATCTTTTTACAATATATATTCTCAACAGAATCAGGTATTTTAAACTCTATTCTACTTGATAATCAGCAATTTTCCCTCCCTGCTACATACCTTCATGACAAAGCTAAGACAAACTTTATTGTTTTTTTTTTTTTTAATTTCTTTATACTTGCTCAGCAAATAATTGAATCAATGCTACGATCCAGGAAAAGTAAAATGTTAAATGCCAAAACTGCATTTATTTAATTTTGCTTTCCTGAAAAGGTCAAATTCAGGTCTGAGTTTCTCAGTACTTATCCTTAATACTTTATTTAAAAGGACAAACATACAGTTCTACGCTAACTTCTCTTACCCTGTGCTAGGTGCTTACTTGGCTTGTTTACTCCAACAAATCAAACGTCAGAGTTTTCTGGTCTTCATTTTTTAACATCTTTTCCCAATTAGGCTTTTATGCTCTCATTCCAGTTACAGCTGTTAAAGACTGATGTAGCCCATAAAGACAGTTCACGTTACAGATGAAAAAGTTCCACAAAAATTTTTGGACTCCTTTTATAACTAGTTTCTGTTTCTTGTTCAAGTTTTCTTGTTCATTTGCATTTTCAGATGAAACCATTAAGCCTTTTCCCTTTCCATTAAAGCGACCAAACATCAGCTGCATGCACTCTGCCTGTGCAGGTTATACAAGACATCACCTTGCCCCACCGCATGCCCAGAAGGTGGTGTACAATGGTGGTCTGAAGCAGAAAAGGAAGACAAGCCAACGCACTGGACCCAGATAATGAAGCGATACAGCCCCAGTAGCCACAAGCACAACACCCCTATTTGATCAGGCCTCAAACACCTCAGCAGGCTCAGTCCCTACAAGAAATCCAGTCGTCACTTTTCTTTTCCAAAACGTAGGATGAGGCAGTCCCCAAGCGCTGGGAGCAGGGCCCCCACCTCCTCCTGGAGCTACATGCTCCTTCTCCCACCTCCTCCTCCCAGCACCTCAGACCCCTCCGGCCTTGCAGGCCCTCCTTCCTTGCAGGCCCTCCTGCAGAGCTCCAGCTTCTGCTGGGGGCCTCACGGGACACATGGTGTCTGCTCACCTCCTCTCCAGGACAGCTCGGGGTTTGTGGAGCTCTCCTACCAGGGCGATTGTTTTTTGCTGCCCTTCTAAAGCACCCAAATCTCTCTGCTGCACACTACAAAGCGCATAGGAGGCCACCACAAAGAACTCAGCTAGGGGCCAGGCACCAGCATCTATGGTCCTGAGCAGATCTAGCAATGAGCACATAAGATGGAAAGAAGATACAAGCGAAATTGCGCTCATATGGTAATACAGTCATTACCCAACAACATCCACGGATTTCCTGCAGGGTTTTATAATAGATTTGACTATTTACCTTCTGCCTTTAGTGACCGCCTCATAGAAAATGGCATTAGCTTGCTCTGCTGTGCCTCATGAATCCCACCAAGCTGGCTGTAATTGCTTGTCTGCTGGCAGGAGACTAAATAGCAACAACGAATGGAGACAATAATATGGGAATAGAGCATATCACTGACCACGTGTATGAGCGAACGCATAAATCTGGCCCAAGTCCACAAAATCTCCTACATTTTCACACAGAGCAATTCCTAGCATGTTTATGGTTGTTTATAACAACCTTGATCATTTCGTAGAATAACAAAGCACACTTCCTTTACTTAGTATGAGGATTCCTTTTTTTTTAAATTTAATATTAATTCCTTTCCAAAGAGTTTAATTTAATTTAAAGAGATCAAATCTCCAGCAGACCAACGTCTAGCAGAACGAAACACCACCTTTGCATTAGAGCTGGTCAAAATTAAACTAGCAAGTTTACTTGCTAGAAGGTGCGGTTCCACCTACATTAAAACATTTCATAGGAAGATGTCAAATGCAGCAGCAGCTGTTGGGCACAGAGCTGCTCATTTGGCTGTATCAGGAAAGGAAACCCAGATTGCTGCTCCCACACTGCTGCCTGGCAGCTCCAGTTTTCTGGATAGCCCTCCGACCACAAATAATTTTTGCAAGCTGAACAGTGATTGCTGGGTGAAGGACCATCCCACAAGGTGTCTTTTTGGTTTGCCAAACTCCTCACATTTATCAGTACAGGCCCTGAGGGCTGAATGGCACAAGCCCCATAGGGAGAGGTGGGCAACGTCAGAATCCACCTGGAGGAGGGTGCATAGTAAAATCTATTGGGAAGTGCTGGCTTTTGTCTAACGACGAAGCACAGACTTGCAAAGATCCTCTCTGTTCTATAAATAAGAAAAATTTCAAGGTCCTTCACTGACATTTAGCAGTTGGTTTGGAACAGCTGAAGGAATCCACACCATCATCCCTTCCAACTATTAAGTCTTGGTAAGGCCAATATATTACTCTGGAGAGCAGAAAGCAAACTATTAATTGAATATTATCAAAACACTTACTGCCTGATTCTGGGAGAATACATCTATTTCCATCCAGTGTCAACCTCAAACAAAAAATTACAGAGGCATCTAACTGCAAGTTTTCATTCCTTGTTACAATCACTAAAGAGCTTGTTTTGACACTGCACAAATTGTTTGCATGGCAAAGCAATGCAGTCATATTACTCTCATTTAACCATTCCTTCCCCATTGAATCCACCAGTAGTTTCTTGTCGTCAACAACAACGAAAACGTATCAAAGAATCAGAGTACCTTCAGTGAAAATAAAGGCAAAAATACCAATAATATAACTTAGAAAAAACAGAGAGGTACACAGATTTCTGGTGAATTTTGCAAGGAGATCCAAATCTTTATTTCTGAACTCACACTTAGCAGACTAAAATGCTCACGCAGTATGACTAACACAGAAGGGAATGTATGATGTTTCTGACAATGTCACAGAGTTTTAATTAGCTGAAACACACTAATGCTAGAATTCAATGAGTTAAAAGCTCCACCTTTTGGAGTGAAAACTGTACAAGCTGCACTATAGTCTTTTTTCCTTTCTAATAGAGCTCCCATGGGGCGTACAGAGGTTCCTAAACTTTGAAGAAGCTGGAGACAGACTCAGTGCATTATCGTGCCGGCTGTCATCAGAGGCAAGACACCGGTTGTTAATAATTCACATTGCTTTTTTGGTTATGCTAAATGACTTTCTTTCCACTTTCAAGGCAAATACAATAAATGTCACCATCAAAGAAAGTAACAATGAATACGCAAGAGAAATCGGGAATTTAAATGAAGGGTGACTGTTCAGTAAGCTCCTGGTGTTTACTTTTAGTGAAAGTAATAATGGAACTTTAAAGTACTCAAAACCATAAGCATTGTATCTCAAGAAAGGAGGTGAGAACAGAAAGGCTGAAACTGGATAAGTACCCTTTGAAAGTATGTATATAGACATCTCTATGTAGATATGTAAATATATGTATGCATACATATGTATGTGAGTATATGTATAAGTACACACACAGACATCCTCTTCTTTCCTTTAGGAAATGGTAGGTATATGCGCTAGTCAAATCGAGAAAGAACTAAGCTAGCTCAAAGATGCAATGCAATTAGACAACTTCCTCTCCTCAATTCTGTTGCCTAATCTCACAGCATCTTTGAGTTGTATTCTTGGTCCAGTCAAGGCTTCATGCCTGTATCTTGCAAGCACAAGGTAAGTATCTCAAGAACTGGGTACGTTCACTGCAATATGGTGGGTTTATGCATGGAATAGTTTTATTTCTGGTGTTTCGGAAAAAAATTGACATACCCAGGCTATCACATCCACCAGAGTGAAAAACCAGCCAAGAAACAGACTCCAGTTACCTAAATAAATCGACAGGCACTTCTTAAATGACTCACCGCTCACATATATTAGCTTGTGGGCAGAATTATGCAAAATAGCTAAATTCTGAAGACCACTTACTAGGTGCAAGGGTAACGACTGAAAAAGGGGAGGGCCTTCTCATTTAGCCTGTGCCTAGAAAAAAAAGAACTAAATCCTATCCCTTCTGTACTTGAACAGCTCTTTGACATGGTATTTTATTTGTCCCTCCTTCCTGCTCTGTAAAAGGAGAGGAATTGGTTCTGCTTCCTAAATTGATGCAGACCAAACAGAGACAACAAAGAGAGATAATTTACATTTCACAAATCCAAGAAAACTCCAATTACGTCTTACCAAATGGAGAAAGCGTTCAAAGTTGTAATATTTTATTCATACAGACTTGTTATCTGTGTAAGCTTCCAAAGGCAAATATTACACTGAAATACAGACGGGTAATTCTGAACTACGGGAAGCGCTAGAACATTAATTCACGTCTCTATTTCCACTCCCAAAAAAGTACTGGTTCCCTGTGCTAAAGCCTTCAGACACCAAGTCATTCTACCAATGGTAATACTTTAGATGCCCAAGTCAAACACTGAATGCCGTTCATTTTAACAGCTTAAGAAGATGTGAAATAGGACGTCCCACCACCCACACAGCGGTGCAGCAAGTTCCATGCTCTCACAGCAAGTAGCCAGGCATCAAACACTACAACAGGTAGGGAAGGAGGAGCCACCCAACAACACAGAAGTAGTCAGAACTTACTGAACAGATCTTCGGACATCTAGGAGCCAGTGGCATCATACAATTTGAGGGCTGATGCATCTTTTTTCTTTTGTTTTGGTCGCTCTCTAGCTAACATGTTTACTATTTTTCTCAGCAGCAACAGCAGTTAACACCAGGGAGTTTCACAGCTAACCTCCAGAATCTTCCAATGTTCTCCTTCCCATACTTCTCAATATATCTATTTCTTTTTTCCTGGCATAACCCCCTCTTTTTCCTTTTCCTCTCCTCTGTTTTATGCTTCACTTCGATGTTCTTTCCATATTTCTGGCAAATTTTCATTTGGGATTTTAGAACTGCAGAATATAGCAAGCAAGCAACACTGAACTCTACAAACTTTACAGTAAGCAAACCTGGACTGCAGTAAAAGAGTGCAAGTAATATCCTCAGAAGCGTATAAAACAAGGCACATTTCAGGAACTTCCAAATTATGCACAATTTGTGCGTTTTATGGTAAGTTTGTAGCATTTCTAAACCTTCCGATTTGCTGTATCCTGCTGACGATAAAACCCTGTGTGCGCTGACTCTTCAAGGAGTTAAAAAGCAGAGAAGTTCATCAATCTACATATTTCCATCCAAACCAACTGAGAGCAGTCTTGAAATTATTGGGGTTTTTCTTAATCAAGCACAGATGAACGAAGTAGGCTGCATGCATTAAATTAGGAATTTTTTCCATATTCACGAGATAATTAGTAAATATAAATCTGATTGAAGTCTAGCTCCCAAACTGAAAAATGACAAGAGGATTTCAAAACATTTAGGGAAAAGGGGGGAGAAAGAAGTCAACAGCAGTAACTGTCATTGAATACATGCACTATCATTTGACGTATGTTTTTCACGACACACTGAAAATTGTGATCAAAATCCCTGATTTGGCGCAACATTGACGATAAAAATGCCATCGAGGTACTACAATAAAGGAGGTCTTTCCCCACTTCACAAGATAATTACTGCATATTCTAAGCACATGCCATGTGAAATAACCGGACATTAGAGAGGACATTTAGAAGTCTACACTTTAAAAATTCAACCTTTAACACAAAGATCTAAATTCACTGACATATCCAGTAACCCTGCGGAGAATGGTTTGGATTCATCAAGATAGCTCTAACTCACCAAGCCAACCTGTGCAACAGAGAACTGATAGTCTCCGGGGAAACCAAAATCCTCTTGGCAGGTCATGCCTGTATATATTTTATACACAGCACTTTGCTGAATATATACGGGAAAGGACAGATAGCTTTATAAATGCTTGAAGGCTTTATTCAAATGTTACCTGCTGGTTTCTGCTTCTTTTCACATTAAATCTCCAGTGTTTCACACGCATTTTCCCCTTCTGTTGTAATGGCTGTTTTCAGTCTTTCCTGTAAAATCTTATTTAGGATGATACCGTGTGCCAAGTTTGTTAGATTTTTTTTAAAGCCTGAAATGGATTTTTTCCAATCCTGTGACTAAAGTCCATATATTACCCTATTTCAGATGTTCTCATTTCTTGCCTGCATTGACTAATAACATTCCTTTTCTTGAAAAGCAGCAGTACATACTAAGCATTTAATACTTTAAATTAGAGTAAGTAAAGTTTAGAAGTGACTTTCATCTTTTTATCTTTTTCTTGGCTTGAAGTATTTTGGTTTTTTAGATAAAGAGATGACATTTCCAATTTATGCACGTTTTCCATTTGGAAGAGAACATAAAGTGCAACTTTTCAGTGTTCCTCGGGTGCTCCTTTAAATCAAATTCCTTTATTTGGGGAAATCCTGTGATTTTTCATAGAAGTCTGTTAAATTGTTTTCAGCTTTCCTGGCAAAACTAAACAAATGTTAGAGCAGCCAAAACTTGCAATGTGCGCTGTATAACTAAGAAAGCAATGTTACTTGAAGGTATATTCTCTGTTTGATTTTGGCCCTGAGTCTGGTTATGTTTCAAAAGGAAAGCTGGGTAAAAGAATGCGACATGATGAAATCAAATATAAACTGGAGATATTTGGGGAAGAGAAATTAAATGCAGAGAGAAGGGAGGTGTAATGTGTTTGGATTTTCTTTAAACACATTATGCTGCAATGATGGTGAGACGAACACTTCCATGGGCTTCTATACCCACAACAGGTGTTAGTCTATAAACAGAAATAAAACTGACCCATCTAACCCTACAAAATTCTCCAGGAAACATCCCCTAGATTTTAAAAAGGAATAAAAAGTAA
This sequence comes from Cygnus atratus, assembly GCF_013377495.2. Lineage (NCBI taxonomy): Eukaryota > Metazoa > Chordata > Aves > Anseriformes > Anatidae > Cygnus > Cygnus atratus. Next base: position 37,641,697 of record NC_066363.1, read on the forward strand.
ACTAAGTCTGTCTTCCTTTCCAATTATTAAGCATGCTTGGGAACTGCAACAAAAATCCAAATGCAAAACATCCTCCAGAAAATATTTACCATTTTCCCAGCTCTCCGTCCCGACACTTCTATGTTTTTGTTCAGCTGTATTGCTTATGGGAATGTACGCTCATCACCGCAAGTTTTAATATCTATCTTAGGGACAAAATACGAATTTCAAGTTAAGTCGGCATCCGTAGATGAGCAAGATTTAAATTTTCTTGTGGTAGCAGATCTTGTAGACAGCCACAAGACCTGCTCTCAGTGCCAGCTTGCAGCTGCACTCGGAGACCTCGGCCACCCAGCAGTGCCAACGGGAGCGACCCAGCTGGAGCTCATGCTCTTCTGCTTCTCGCAGGAACACAGGCCTCGAGAGGAAAATCCCATGATCCGAAACCTCACTCTTTGCAGATGTCACAGGAAACGCTCCCTTCTACGGCATGCTTCACGTGCGAAGCTTTGTGTGGGAATGCACGGAAATGTGGGGTGGCAGCAATCCCTGCGAAGCGATTTCCCCACCAGTTCCTGCTTAACTTGGCATGTGGAAGAGGCATGTGTTACCCCATTTATGGTTCTTCGAATGACCACATAAACTAAAATTAATTCCAGAAGATGGAAAGCTAGGAGGAACAAATGGATGGCTTATTTTGCAATGAATTAGGCAATCACGTCCTTTAGAAATGAGGTAAGGGAGAGTTACCTCTACACCAAAGACGGCCTGCTTTACAGTCAATACGTAATCGGATTTACCACTTCTGCCAGTACACACAGCTGGTTAAAGATCTGATGAAAATCAGTACGAGAAAAAAAAACAGTTTTTGCTGAAATGTGGTTTTGCTACCTATATCACTGCTCATACAATGCTACGATACAAATTCCTACTCAAGCTATTTTCCACGAGCGGCACAACTAATGATGAGTGATTCCCACTGATGAGTCTTTTGTTCTCCAGCCTCTTACTGCCATAGCCTCAAATTTCCCTTTCTTTTCTTCTCTCCCTACCCCATGGATTCTTCAAACCGATGAGAAACAGCAATTCTGTGGCTATGCTGGAGTGAAGCACTCGCTCCCCGGCCAGCGAGCTCTCACCGAGGAGAACGTAGGTGGCTCAGCTCTCCTCACCTTTCCCTGGTTAACGCAGGTCTTTGTCCTCGACCCAACTGCCAGGTTTCACAGAATTAGGAACAATGTAATCATCTTTTAAAATTTCTAGCAAATTGGTTTGAAACTGACCAGTACCAATTATTCCGAGGAATGAGACAGACAGACTGTGAGCCTTTTTTTAACTCTCGTTTCCCTAGGAAACCAGTTCAGAAACACAGCAGAAAAACCCATCGCACTACCACCTCCAAACCCTCTGGAAAAAAAAAAAAAGAAAAAAGAAAAAACAACCCACACCTTTAAAAATAAGGACCTGAAAGCAAAACTCTGCAAAAAGCACTAGGGGATACTGCCTTCTCTAACTCCTTTAACGGCGTATTTAGCAGTGATAAGGCTTTCACAGAGCACTGAAAACGACTAGCAAGCAATAGCTCACCACTGGCACCTAAAAGAAGTATGTCACTGCCAAACACACCACATCACTTCAACTTGGCAAGAAGGCTTGATAGAAAGCCAAAGAGTAGTGGAAAAGGCTGTTAAAAGTTAACAAAGCACTTCCCAAAAGTACTGTTTTGTTTTTTTAAGCAAGTCTGCTAGAGCATGGGTGACGGATTTACTACAGAAAAAAAGTTTTTCTTGGCAAAAAAGCCCTGCTTTTTTTGCTTAGAGCAAATTTTCCTGTCACTCTCCAGAATCTGAACTCCTGCTCCCTCGTTTCAGAAAAATGCGGCCGGTTTCTGTTTTTAAGTGAAGAATTCCCACACAGCGATACTGATAGCATGCAAATCTATTGTTTAATGTGGGTCATGGGAAAATGGCCACAAACTCGCCTATCACTGGAACGGAACAACCAAAGTAGAATTATAATCATTTTTCATTTTGCAATAAAATGGTTGTTGTTGCAAGTTTTTGGAAGAATAGCCGAGTATTTCTCCCAAATGCTTATGAGAAGGCATCCTTATAACTTTATTTCTGCGTCAAAGAGTCAGTGTAATTGTCAGGAAAAGCACATCTACTAGAAATGAAAAGGCAAGACACAGAGACACCTTACCTTCACGGCTGCCGAAGAATGAGTTAACGAAGTTATTACCATCTAATCCCGAAGTAGAAAGTGCATGCAATAAAGATGTAACAGATGTCCTGTCCAACAGGGACAGGATTCTTTGATGGTATGAAGGTGGTAATTATGAAGCATTATGCAGACAGTCTTAAGATCTAAACCTTTCCTTACCCCCTGGATAGGATCCCTTTGGGGAGGTTAGCCACAGCAAAAAAGCCAGTTTCATAAATGCACATTCCTACTGATAAAATAATAAGTACACAAGCAAATAAACAGGTCAAATCCTCAGTTCCCTTTAAAAAGTATATAAAATATACTTCAAAGGTGGCTCAGTAGTGTATGAAAATGCGTATTCAGAGTCAGCAAGCAACAACAGAACAGTTTACTATTGTTCTCATTAGCCACCGCTGGCATGGACAGTGCCTCAGGACCAAACCTGTGGGAGTGGGCACAGCACTGTGCCCCTGTGCCTCAGCCAACGCCGTCTGCCCCCTGTCCCTAACAATGCAACCCAAAGAGAAGTCACAAGCGGCCTCAAGGCAGTCTGGCTCCTAACCCTGTGACAGCCCACATTCACGATGCTTTTGCTTCTATCCACTCCTAAACGTATTTTGCAAAACAGAGAATCATTTCTAAGACCTTCTAGGTCAAAAAGACCCAGACCTGTTACTCTCTAATAATGAAATGTCACTGATAAAATAGTCTTCCTACATGGTTAGGACCTTTAAATAACGACTTACAGTGATTTGAAAAAATGCAAAGAAGCGGCCTGAGTTTCCATCACTAGTTCTGGAAGGGTTCCCTGGAAGTATCTGTTGATGAGCAGACCAATCTTTCCCAAAATTTACGATAACAGAAAAAACAAACAACAAAGCCGACAAGTAGTGCAAGAGTGCAGCTTGACAACAAAGTCTTAGAATTATAAAGTATTTTATTCAGTGAGCATGTGGTGAAGAACAATGGAAATAATCCCACAGAATATGCACAATTTTATCTATTTGATCATTTGAAAGGCTTCATCAAGGCATTCAACCCAGCTGGAAAAATCGGGTAGAAGAAGGACTGCAGAGAAAGACAGATGCTGCATCTGAGCTGAGCATCCCCAAGCAAACAAACAACAAAACCAAACCAAAACAAAAAAGCGATTCTGACACGGTTCCAAACTTTATGAGACAATAACTTAACAAAAGACCATTTTTTCTGTCACTCTTTTTGTTCTTTTGTTTTGTGATTTGAGATAAAAGTAGATGCTAATTTTTTTTGCTTACTAATAATCTGTACAATAATTGCTAGTGAATTAACCCATGCAATTTAGCACTATTTGTCAATTCTTGTATCGGTTGTTATTAAGAAATTCAGGAAACAATTGTTCAAATAAAAGAACACCAATAAAGGGCTTAGCAACTGAGGAACTACAGCAGTGGACTGATATTTATTTATATTTCACCAGTAACTATATCTTGGCTTATCTCTAACTTTCTCAGAATTCCATCTATTTATTTGTAAACCTCATACCTCATTCTCTTTCAGATTTAAGGCCTTTTATCAAATCACTTGGAAACATATGGCACCTTTAGGACTTCTCACATCCTTGATGTCTTTAATTTTTTATGTGCCACATAGTATGCGGAAGCCTCTGTATTCTCAGAATGAGACGAACTTTTTCAACTGATGACTGTTTAACTGAGACAGGTAATATTTTTGCAGTTCTTAACTCATCTGACGACTGTCAAGCTTGTCTTTAGTGCACTGATCAAGAGCTGCAGCTCCCACCAAAGGCTTAATGAGATTCTCCTCTCCTTGAAAAGGACTGTTTCTTTCAGAAAAGTAGCTAATCAGTGCAAGCCTCAAGTTGAGAGGATGATTATTTGGGGGGGGGGGGGGAAGGAAAGGAAGGAAGCTGAGAGGTCTTTACAATTTTAACTAAACAGAGCTCCATTTATATGAATAAGCAGGCTTTTAAAAAAAAATTGGCTGGAAAGCCTTAAACTTGCAGTTCCTGTACAAGACCCTACCACAATGCCAGGGTTAACATTTACCAGTAAGAGCCACAGCAGCTACCTACAGTGGCCGAGTAAGCATTGGACTCGGCTGAAAACTCTTGTGTGTCACCTTACATTTGGGAAACCCCATCACACTGCTGCTAATCTTAAATTTATCACATAGTACAGTGTGTCACAAGTATAAAGTCACTTGCAAAAGCATGACTGCACACAAACCAAGAGTTTGCTGGGTGTGCAAGTTTTATCATAGGAAGCAAGCCTCAATTTCATGCAGTAATTATGTCACCTGGACTCCTCCCAAGTCCAGTATATCCCAAATTTGTATGGCTGCAGAAAGACAAAACCAAGTCCTTGAGACTTGTGTTTAAGCTACAGAACAAAAACATGCAACACACGCTAGGGTTTTGCCAGGACTCTTGAACCAGTAGCAAAGGAGCTCATCTGGGAACTGGAAGCAAGACTAGCACAGTGCTGAGCAAATGCTAGTGAGTTCTTGTCCTCCACACGAGCCATGGCAATTCTTCCAGATTGTGTTCCTCTCCTTAAATGATGAGGCAATCTGGAGGCCTGCATCAATGTTTATCAGCTTTGTAACACGTCACAGGTGTAAGAGTAACTTTTAAACAGGAATTCACCAAGAAATTACATCACAGAGTTCTGAAATTGCTGCAGACTGGCCATGACTGGTAGGCAGGAGTCAGATGTACCTGGAACTCCCTCAGCATTAAGCTGAAGCCTAATGGAGAAAGGCACGTTACACCAGGCCCAATACAAGACGTTTACTTGGCAGTACACTTACACATTGTACAGACAGAACACTTATTAAACTACCTAATGCACACACACAGAGGCTTTGAAAAGCAAAACAGAAACAACGGTCTTGTGTAGATAATAACTACCACGGACATTGTCTCTACAAGAAGTCAAGGTAAAGAAAACACAGCTCAGGTGTTCACACACAAAACCCACACAAATGCTATAAGAGACTAACTTGAAATACAATTAACACTTGGAACACAATGATTAAAGTTTGCAAGCTACATTATTTTGCTGAGTACAATATTCATAACCTTAATTTAAATTGTAGTCACAATTATGCTTGTTGCTAAAGCAACAGTTCTACCTATTTACAGAACCGGGCAATGGAAATGCAAATTCTGCAGTTTCCATGCACAATAGATGCGATAGATTTAAACTATCTAAACATTCTCAGGTTATTCTACAGACAAAATTGAAATTGAATGCTGAACTTCCCTAGAAATTATAGCATTTTAAGGTTTAAAGTAACCTTTCACTGTTCAGTAATAAAACAAGTCTAATACACTCAGGGGCTGCTTTTCATCCCACTTTCAGATTTAAAAACAAAACAAAATACAAGTTATCATGAAAGATCCAAAAGGGATCTGAACCCAGAAATTCAGATTGTCTTCTTCAGTCCAAGACCACATGCCTGCCTGCACACAATGCTACGGGTCTTGTTCAGGCAGGGCTCGATAGCAAGCCTTGTCGGAATGACAGCCACAGCCCCTTGCCGGGTGTCACTTTTATTAACACAACACTATTAACCCAACATGAAGGCATACCTCCGGCAACAGAGGTCTCAAAACACTGAAAACCCATGCAATGCCGTGTCGTCTCTTGTCACTTAACAAGTCAAATGATATCTGTCCCTTCCTTTTTACTGTCACCCATCACCCTGGAGGGTTTGCAGTTCGTGTGTTCAGCTTTGCCCGCCTCTTAATATTCTTTCCCTATTTTATCTGCTCTGCTTCCTCTAGATGACCCCTCCTTTCTGAAGACCTTGTCTCCCCTTTCACCCCCTTCTATTTTATGGCACATTCTTTCCTCCTGCTGTCCTTTCCCCACGGTGACATCTGCCACTCTGAAGATCCAGCGTGGTGCCACCCAGGGCCTTACGGAAACAACATTGCCTGTCAACCTCTACCAAGGGAAAATAAAATTTTCTCAGGCACAAGATAACTCAGTGACATTATCTGGAGTTGCCAATGTGATGACTGCCTTTGGGTGCAAGAGGACCAACTGCCATGTAAAGCTTAAGATGATGAAGGCGGTTTCCTTGCAGCCAAAGGCAACAACCACATTTGGACAGGTGGCCCAGCTTCTATTACAGAACAGATCTTCAGGTGAAAGCACTTCACCAAATCTGCTGCCTAGTTGGACCTTCATCCTCTGAAACCCTGATTCTTCATTTCAGAGAGCCAGGGAAGACTGAAACCTCAGGCGCCACTTCTAGGAGCCTTCTGGTGAGATCCGCAAGGACACATTGGGGCAACCATCTTGTGCCAGCTCCATGCCACAGCCAGCATCAGCTCTCTTTGCCACAGCCCATGACTCCAACCTGGAGAACTGCTTCTCTAAATATTGTGTTAAGATGGGGGGAAAGTTGGGGGGAAGCATAACATTCATGGTGGATCACAGGCATGAAGCCTCAGGTTTGCAAAAAAGCAATGCATACCATCAGTCTCACCACAAAAACTATTTTACAAGACATTTCTTGGGGCCATCAGCTGCGAGGCCCCTTCCCTGCCCAAACGCAGGGGAGCTACTGGCTGACATCACACCACTGGCTCCACACACAGTGTTTGGGGTCTCCTGACCCATGACCTACGACAGCATGGGTCCAGGCCGGGGTGGTTCCAGCTCTCTGAATACAGACCTCCCAAGCTCCTCTGTTTTCGGGGGTGCAGCAGCAAGAAAGCTATGGCAGGGAGAATGGACTAGGGATGTTACGGCTCACGACACGGCCAACACAGTTCTTGGCTGCTGCATTCTTGTGCGGAAGAGTGTGGAGGCACTTCCTAGGATTGAGGGATTCTGGTTATGAAGACCCTCTGGAGCAGGTACAGCCAGAAGCCTAGGGACAGAACTGGCAGTCCATTTCCTCTGCAAAGGACAGCAGAGAAGGAATAGATGCTACCCGAGGAGAAATGAATGCTACCTTGCTAAGAATAGGGAAGAATTATTCTCCATACTGCAGGATTTAATCAGTCTGCATTGCCTTCCTCATCCTTAAAACTGTCTCCTCTCCAAGCCACGGAAGCAGGGCAGACTTTACCACTCCTCCCTTTGTCAGTTCTCCTTCCTTTGTCATTTCTCAGAAAAGCAGGGTACGAGCAAATTCACCCTTCCCCCTTCGTTATCCTGTGTGGTGCACTGCTGGTAGTTTTCAACTACACTTTTCCCTGACTCAGTCCCAATCCCCAGTCTGCGAGGTTTCCTGAGGGTCATTGAGACAGCTGCCAAAGCCATCTGTGAACAGGAAGAAAAGGTCAAAAAGGGCATTGAGAGAAAAGACAGAGAGTGACTTTGCCCATCTAGAACGAGTAAGTGGTCAAACAGCAGTAGGATAGGAGTAAATCTCCTCATTTTTAGACACTCACATCTGCTGCGCATCTATAAGAAGGCAGGATTTGGAGGATGGCACTTGGAGATGGAGACCTTGGTCATGACTTAACCCACTATAGACGTACCCTCCCTCCCCAAACTGGTTAGCCACAGACCAGTAGGTACTGCAAGCATGAGACTCCATAGGACGACAGCCATATCTTCAAGAGCAGGTTTAGACACCCAAAATTCATCCAGTCATGGCAGTAGCTTGGAACAGCTGCGAGTTCTGACCCACCAAATCAACCTCAGTGCAGAGAACCAACCTTACCAGTCCAATCTTGTGCCCCACATCCTTCAGTGGAACAAGGGCAAAGCATACACACAACAGGGAAAACTCAAGAAAGTAACACACGGTCCATGTCTTTCTCCTCGAACACAAGGAGTTCAGCTCGTCTGGTGTGTGCTTACATAGGAGCTGCCACAGCTGCAGAAGGAAGCCATCTTTATGGCCTCCACTCCATCTTTGGCCAGTGAGGAGAAAAAGTCACATAGCATGTGTGAAAAAGCAGGAACAGAAACAAACCAGGAACAGAAGTAAGAACAGAAATTAGACTGCTTTCTGCACATGATATCTCTTTACAAGCATCACTGGCTGAGACAATGACAAGCTACTGTTAACTACATGAAATGGACATGGGGACAAAATGGCACCTGCTAGACCGGCCCCCAGAAGAAGGGCTTGTGAACCAAAAAGCAGACATTTGTCACAAGATACCCTTCCTTCAGATGGCTTTGAGGCACATGTAGCAGGGTGTTCCGTTGACAGGAGCACACCACCTCCTGTCCAAAGTAAAACCCTCAAAATAAAATTAATGAGGTCCAAACTCCTCAGAAGCACCTGCCACAGCCCTGCAGCGACCTCCTCCTGCACCACACTACTTGCTTGGGACACGCATAGTCTGACACTGGCCAGTGCTGAGCTATGGACCTAGGGGTCTGACCCACCAAAAAACTGTTACCGGTTCTGTGAAATAGCTGAATGTCCACAGTTTCCATGACAATAAGATTCTTTATCCTGCCTATAGGAATATTAGAAAAATTAATGCAAACAGAAGAAAATCCCACACAATCAAGGTGTATCTACTCAGCATTTTCTTTTCAGTACAATTAAGAAAAGTGACTTCCCACAGTAAAGAACAGCTGACACCAACAATTCCTCTTTTCTCTCAAACGAGGTGTCCTCCACTCACGATAAACCAATTCCAAACTTACAATTTGCATGATCTTTTAGCCAAATAGCAACACTTATTTACAAAGTCAATGACTGTGAACTGCATTAAAATTAAAAGATTGCACAGATTTTGTGTATCATCTTTTATCTTGCTGATGTCAAGAAATTTGTAGTAAGAAGTCATACGAAGACTAAACAAGTTACTACAGAGATCGTGCCTCATCACTTCTGTCCCATAATAAAGCCATAAGACATTTATTATTTAAAGTTACAAGCCACTGTGTGTCCCAGTTAAAGACAGGGGAAGTTCTGTTTCTTAGAAAACAGGATTAGGCTCATCTGGCTTGAAGAATCTCATCATTCCACCAGAAACGCCTGTCTACTAGCCACGCAGACTGCCAAATCTGGTTCCTTGGCTCTTGAACAGCATCAGGAGATGAAAACCACATGAAGATTGGAAAAATGTGCAAAGCCAGAGGCAAAAGAAAAGACAAGGCCACTCAGAAAGATCATGTGCAATTTCTTATTTGCTGATAGGATGGAAAAGTTTCTTGGAAGTTCAGAGCTCTTTTTAGACAGATCTGTAACTATTTTTCCGTGATGTGAGTGAATTACAATTAGCATTCATTTATGTATGACGTATGGTATGTATCTATTGTAAGAATTCGGTAATTGCATTAAGAAGAAGCTTCAGCTAATGGAGTAGATACAATCGACAACTACATGGTAAGAATGGAGTATTGTAGCTACCCATTCTTCAGTCTAAGAATGGATACAGACGAGGAAAGCTAACACAAACATGACTATTGCAGCACCCATATTTTTTCCGGAGTGGAATCCATGAATAGAAAACATCTTGCAGATGTTCCTTCCCTCCCTTGTCCATTTTGCATTTGCACGCACCCATTGCCGAACCACAGAGGCAGAATCCACGTAGAAAAAGTGGCTGTTACACTGCTTGATGTATTTGGGGTGAGATTCCATAACAGTACCTAAAAGAAATGTTCTTTTTTTTTCCAATCACAAGCTGAAAATACCAGTCCAAAACACATCATATGCACATTCTTTGACATATTTGATACTTCTAATACACTTACCATATTGTATCTAAGCTTCCATCTAGCCTATTCTAACGCAAAATAGCAGTGCCACAGTTCAGCTGGGTCTTCAGGAGACAGGCAATACCTGAAACTTTTTTCTATTTGAAATTTGACAGGTACACGTAAAGGCTATGTAACTATTAAGATATGGGCTTGGAAACTTAATTCATAATATTGACCAACTTCTTGCTTTAGTTTCTGTGAGAAAAGTGTTTTTAAGGCCGTGATCTACCAGCTAGAGCAGTGGATTGAACAGGATCTATTCCCAATTCTGTCGCAGTCGTTGTATGACTTTAGATAAAGCTCTTCATACTTGCTGTTGTGGCACAATTAAGTGTAGCCATAAAGCAAAACCTAACAGGCTGAATGTTCATATCCTTATGTATTACCCATCTCAATAATATAAATGTCATACAATACATACGTAGGCACATACATTACATATGCATTCTCTCTTCTGTAGGTATAAGCATATCTATATCTGTACATCAATAACATGTGCATATGGTCTCCCATAACAAAAATCTATATAAGATAATTATGGAAAGCAAAGCCTGTATTTAGAAACTGGAATATCTCTTACGGATTGTACTCAAGTTATGGATCCTTAGTTAAAAGCCAACAATAGTAAAGAAGTTCAAGTTATTTCTAACAATTCCATAAAGCAAATACATTTATGATGTAATTTATTATATTTATTAAACTACTAACATATGGAATGCTCCTTTTATGTCAAATCGCAAGTTTCCCAAGACACGCAAGTAAGTTTTATAAACTGCTACAGCACAAACATTTCATTTTGCTGTGACTTACAGTGGCAAGCCCTGAAGGGTTACATATTACTAGACTGCAATTCACTTGAAACAAAATACCTGCATGCTTTAGAGAAGCCAGAAAAATTCATTTCTTTACATTTGCATTAATCATAGAATCATAGAATATCCCGAGTTGGAAGGGACCCATAAGGATCATCAAGTCCAACTCCTGGCACCACACAGGTCTGCCCAAAAGTTTAGACCATGTGACTAAGTGCACAGTCCAATCTCTTCTTAAATTCAGACAGGCTTGGTGCAGTGACTACTTCACTGGGGAGCCTGTTCCAATGTGCGACCACCCTTTCGGTGAAGAACCTCCTCCTGATGTCTAGCCTAAACTTCCCCTGCCTCAGCTTAACACTGTTCCTGCGGGTCCTATCACTGGTGATTACGGAGAATAGGTCACCTGCCTCTCCACTCCCCCTCGTGAGGAAGTTGTGGACTGCGATGAGGTCCCCCCTCAGCCTCCTCTTCTCCAGGCTGAACAGGCCCAGTGACCTCAGCCGCTCCTCATATGTCTTCCCCTCTAGGCCCTTCACCATCTTCGTCACCCTCCTCTGGACACTCTCTAACAGTTTAATCTCCTTCTTGTACTGTGGTGCCCAGAACTGCACACAGTACTCGAGGTGAGTCTGCACCAGCGCAGAGTAGAGCGGGACAATCACCCCCTCGACCGACTAGCGATGCTGTGCTTGATGCATCCCAGGATACGGTTGGCCCTCCTGGATGGAAAGTCCTAATGGAAAGGACTGAAGCCCAGTCCCAGCAAAGCCCTTATGCTGATTCTTTTTATCATGTGCATATTTTCATGTGTAAAAAATCTAAGCTGAATGGGATCTGCATATGCACAAAGCTGAAATGAAGGGGAATCATTAACAGAATCTGAGATACACAGAAATAATCCATTGACCTCTTCTGCTCGTCGTCTTACTGCTCTTAATATGTTATATATTAATATCCTCTCAAGCAATGTTTTAGTCTGTCGTACATGATCGATATACAGTCTGGTTCAAGCTATCACATCCCATTAATAACCTAACAATATTTTGCCTTGCTAATTTTATTTCATCACTCCTGAGGACAAAATGATGGTAACTAACCCGGGCAACTGGAAATACAAAACTGGAATGCTAATTTCATCTATGTTCCTTTGCTTACAAAAATGAAAACAGGAAATTAAATAACTTCACCAATGGAGAAACAATTGCTTTTACTAGTCTTAAATCAAATAAGAACACCTGCAAATGCAGGGTCTTTTTTCAGATATACAGCCACTTGCTCAGAGGTTTTTTTTTTGTTGTTGTTCTGCTTTTTTCCCTCTCTCAGATGAATGGTGAAGAGAAACAGAAAGCAGAAACAAGGCACAAATAACTACTTAACGTAATATGAGAATTACCAGTAGGAAGAGATGGTAAGCACTGAAGTCGACAACACGTATTACGTTTTGTAGCAAACAATTTCCTGATAAAAATGCATACAAATTCTGTGGAAAAAATGCCTTCTCTATCCCCAGCTTGCACACTTTCCACTGTGTGACACTTCCAAGTTCCAATCAGATTATTCTTTCCCCTCTCTGAGGGAACAACTGAGGTTTTTTTGATTAAATTAACTACGTAGACTACACACAACTGAAATTTAATCCTATATTAGGAATATGTCCATATTGAAATGCTTCTTTACATTTTGATTCTAATATAATTATATCTTTTATAAAGGTTCATTAACCCATATGTGCCTTTATTAGAAAAAAAGCAATAAAAGCCCAGCCATATCAATTGTAATAAAGCTGCAACTACCCTTTTTTTTGAGCAGCAAAACTGGCCCAAAGCATTACTGTATAGTAGTCAGAAGCTTGCCAGAACTTGAAAGACAGATCCACTTACAAATTTATATATTTTTTATATATACATATATATGCATACATATAAAAATGCCTCAAATCAGAAAGGTTAGTAAGTGTGTAGTAAGTTTGTTATTCAAGGAGCATTGGCCTGGTAATACAGTCCTTAGGCAACAACAGTTAAAACACTTCAGCAAAAAAAATAGGGTGGAAATGTTGAAATATAACTAATAACCTTACTTTTAAAATAATTTTCTTTTTTTTTTTTTTCACTAAAGAGAAGAATTATTGACAATAAGGATAAAAACCATATGCCCTTGTATTCACATTATGACTTCAGAACTTCTCTGGGACATGTGAAGTATTGTTGTTTTTCATTCCATCAGTCAAAACATCTGGATTTTAGTGGGTTTATAGCACAAATGGCTTGTTCAGACTATAGCCTTTCCCCATTTAAAAAAATTTATATCCCCATTTCATTCTCATCACATGGCTAGCATATGTTTCATGCCAACTTTATTCAAGGCCAAAACCTGTCATAACTCATCCGGCCAATGCATTACTATAGGAATCTAAAGCAATGCAAAAAAGAGATCCAATCAAGTCAGTAAAACCAAACCAAAAAACTCTACCCTAATCTGAGGAGAAACCCAGAATTCTTGTTCTCTCAGAGGGTCATCAAAACTGAAAAGAGACAGAAGAAAGGAAATACAGGATGAAGAAGAGGCAGAGTTCAGTTTCTGTACGATCTGTCATTCTGAGTGAAATTTTCCAAAATAAGTAGATTAGATCCTAACAGGGCAGGAACGCAGATTGTTTAAACATTTCTCTTACAAATCAAATAACAAAACAAACAAACCAGCTTGCCCCACAAAGTCACTGTTGAAAACGTGCATGCTTTATATTAAGGCTAGTCCGTTTGTCGGCGTAGGCCCTCCTCAGGTACACATGCCATTTACCTCCTATTTCCAATAAAACAGAAACATATGGCACCTTGGAGGTAAGAGGTGCAAGAAGATCAATATTCACTTACTTCTATTATATAGTGATGGATGCAAAATAAACAAGGTTTTTTTGTTTGTTTTTTAAACTTACGACGGTCATACAGTCTTTATGTGTTGGTGTTTTTTTTCTAGTGAAGTATACACACACAGACACTAATTGTCTCTCCTGGCTTTGCAGCAAAAGGATTTACTGCAACATGAATCTGATGCAACTGTCTTTTACTTTCCTCAAATTCTTCATCGTTACAAAATTCGATTATTGTCACTTAGCATTTGTCTCCCCTCAATGTCAGCGAGGAGGCGTCCAGTTGAGCAGCCAGGCTTATTGCTGAATAAGGCCTTATTATTCTGAAGCAAGGACTAGCCAGCAGAGAGCTGGAAGAAGACTGGGCCTGCGGATAACGCTACTGAGAGCAGGTTTTGGAAGAAATGTGTGCCCTCCCTGCGGCCTCCCCTGCCGCTGTGGCATGTCCCCACCAGGAGGGGCAGGTCTCTCACACACGGTGTGGCCCAGGGGCACGGCAGGAAAGCGGGCAGATGAATGACTAGGGGTGAAGCCTGTCAGAATAAGGCTGGAGAGAGACCTGACACAGGGCACAGTGATAAGCAAGACTGACTCAGTAATGGGATGAACTTTGTAAGAGGACGATGAGGTGGGTTCAGTTCAGGAGCTGGATGAAGCTCCACGCTGCAGCCGGGACAACCTCTCAGCTCACTACTGCCACAAAGGAGAAGGCCCCACTCTTTCTCTGCACCTCCTATGGCGTGTTGCTACCCAGCAACAAGCCATCCAAGTCAGAAATCCATTAATGGCTTCTTCAACAAAATCTGTGCTGATTTTACCAATTTAACTCAGGTGAAATCTGCTGTGATCTCACCAGTGGGAGAACAGCAGCCCATATAAGCTTTGGGCAGTACAGACAACTGAAGGGTAGCACACAGGATAATACTGTCATGGGATGACACTGAAGATGGACTGAGACTTCTTGCAAGAGGCTACCTTAATGGAAGGGGAAGGCTCGTGAGCAGACATTGTACAGCCAACAAGATAAAATCCAGCAAACAACAAGAGAAAACCCCTTGAGGGGGCTTCCCTCAGGGTTCTGAAATGTGCAAAAATGTGCAAAGTGCTCCTTGTTCCTCAAGTGCTAACCTGCTCTAGATGAAAACCCTACATCGCTAGCAATTATCACACTTGCTCAAACAGTTTGGCAAATCTAAGGGTTTTAATTCTGAAGAACCACAAAGATTATCAGTGTTGTGGCACATAATGGGAACTGAAGGGTTCTTCATACTCTGCTTTTCTTAAAAGCATGGCAGTCTTTCTGTAGACACTTTACTTTCCAGTGTGTCAATCCCTTAACACAGGGGAATGTCAGAATGAAGGTTACACTTGCAACCTGAATTCAGTCTTTTGCATGTATGCATTATTTATGCAGTACTTACATAAGCCATCTAACACTATTTGCCATTGGACATCTGCCTCGGTGTACAGCATGGCTCGAGTTTGGAAGTGAATAAAAATATGTAATAAAGGAGCATACTGCCTTATCTTCCTTCAGCTGTGTATGTCATGTGTATGTATGTAAACTAAACAAAGACAGAAAGAAAAGCTAAGTTTCTGGCTAACGCAGCAAATGACCAGCAGGATGGCATTTTATCCTGCTTCCAACAGAGCAGTGCTAATGTCCTGTATCTTCCTGGCTGCATACTCTCACCACTTACACCAACTCCAGTATTTTCAGAGCCTTTCACAAGACACTGACCACTGCATAGCCTTCTGCCAGACTGACAAGTTACATGAGTTCACAGAGATGACACAAGGTGAAACAGAGCACTATCTCCCCACTTTCAGGCACAGAAAACTTCGGTCCTCTTAGCTGCGTGTAACACTGCAGCTAAAACATACACAGCATTCTGGAAAGCGGTGTCTGGTTATCTGGATTTTAGATTAGCGAATACATGCAGTTCCAAACTGCAAATGTGATCAGCATCTACACTGATGTCTAAAGTCAATGAAAGCTGCTTTTGGAACACATGAAAAAACACTAAAGACTTGGAAAACTTCTGGCTGTGTATTAGCTCCCATTTGAAAGTGGAGATAATCATATCCCTCTCACTATTAAGATTAAATGCTTGCAAGAGATACAGGTAGCAGAGCAGTAAATATTACAGAGAAGCCTCAGAGAAAAATGAGTAACCATCTTCAGAGCCAGATCCACTGATGTTCTAAATAAGGCCTAGAGTAACGATACAGTAAAATACCAAGCAGCCACTCATAATTTAGCATGGCTTTTTCTAAAAAGCATACGAAGCAGAAAACCTGTGGAAAAGATGATGTCAGGATATATATGCACTGAAAGGGCTAAAGTAGATTCACAGAAAACAGACTTCACAATCCAAATGTTCTTTTTACACAGCCGTGAGCAATTCATTTTTAGAAACATCTGAATCCGTGCAGGCATAGGTGAAGCACTCATCATTAACTCTGGTTATCTGCAGAGGTTATTCCTGAGCAAATAATACAAAGGAATCAGAGATTCTCTTGCTATTGAGAAAAACCTGGAACATCCTAACACTATGTAGTGGGCCAGGAGCCTTCATACAGCTGGTGACATGAACAGGGGGGAGCTGCAGAACCCCGAGCGCTCACAGTCATGGGTGATAGCTACGAAAAAGAGCAAGAACCACAGCTTCGTGACCTCCTCACCTGCCCACCTGCTGGTATCTTCAGAGACCGGAGTGATGGGGATACAACATGCCAAATCAGAACTCAGTAGGAGCTGTACAGCTTATACTCACTGGAAGACCAAAGAATTTGATAAAAGTACTTCTATTCACAGTCTCTTTAAAACCACGTCTCCTAAAATCCTAATAAAACAATCAAGGATGAGTGAGAAAAGCATACAAATACGCTTTACAGCAAACCTACCCACTTAACTGGACGTACAAAGTCTGGGTTTAATTTTTTGCTCTGTGCCAGACATCCTCTGTGCCTCAGACAAGTCACATGGCTATCGAGCGTACTGGTTTCACCCACACGGTGACAGAGATACATCCTCCATGAGGAATCACGAGAACGCACACATGAAACCCTGTGAGGCATTCAGCCAGAACTGCAACGAGCATCACAGAGGAGCCCATACAAGTGAGCCCTCAATACTAATTCATTTCCACTAATTCCATCTCTCTGAAAACTGTCAAACTGTCAAGCAATAGAAACTCAGACTGTTCACTCTGAAATAAAAATAAATAAATGTGGAAACAACTGTAATACATACACATGGAAAAAAAATTCTCTCCAATTTGTTTGGTGCTCTCAGTAACTGCAGTGCATCCCAATTAGTGTAACAGCAAATGGAAGAGTATGAGAGACACAAAGTCTGCAAAGACAAATTTCTCAGCTCCTGCACTGCCTACAAAAATCACACTCCTGTCCAACCACCTACTCCAAACCTCCACCTTTTTCAAAATACAAGCCTGCTTGCAACAAGTTTTAGAAAACAACAAATTCACGTTACCCGGGGTTGAACATACTGAACTGCACCGAGAGAGGTGTCACGTAAAACAATGTGCTAGCAACTCTTTGTCTCACACAGAGAGAGACCTACCGCTTTGGCTTTTCCTTTGACCTGACTTGCACGACACGAAGTAGCAGCACACTGCAGGGCGAAAGCAGAGAGGCTCTAGCTGGCACCCAGCCAGCTAGCTGTAACACATTTTGGTGCTGTGTTGTTTTATATATAGCAAGAAGCAGGTCCCAGCCTTCTGCTCAAGCTTCAGATTTCCAAATGGTGTGAGGAGTAATTGCTTGTAGAACAGGCTAATTTTGAAGTGAATGAGGGCACAGGCAATGGTGTGAGCAATACTGGCAGAGATGCTCGATGTCAATCAGCAAGAGAAAAAATGGAATATCTACGGATCGTCATGAGAATTAAAGCAGACTACTTCAGATATCAAAAAAGGTAAAAATCGCACGAAGCTGGACCCTCACTTCTTTGATGTTTTAGATTTTCGGGGTCTTCCATTACTCTGTTTCTACCCATGAGTACAGCTATAGGTATTTGTAACCATGTAAGAGTTATTTAAGGTAAGTTTGCAAAACTGAGAACACTAACTTTAACCTCTCAAATTACTCCTGAGGGAGCACAGAGAGCAGAAAAGGAGGAAGAAAAAAAAGAGTAGCAAAGTATATAACCTGCCAGACTTGAATCACTTTACCAAATGAAACCTGGAAAAAATGCGAATTAAGGAAATGAACTTACAGCCTTAGAGTAACAAAAAAAAAATTGTGGGTAGATAGAATCTAAAATCTGAGAATCTACAAATACTTATGGTTAAAAATTCACAGAAAATTCTACGTAAGATCTCTGCATGTAAACACTACGAATGAAGAGAAAGGATTTACTTAAACTAAAAGACATTTTAAAAACTTTATTACACACACTATTCTAAAGCCATTATAGAGCAATTAACTTGCCAATTTGTACAGAAAAAAAAAAAATTAAAGAAAAACTTTGTGTACTTACCATCATTTAGTGTTGTGAAGTCCAGGAATCGATATTCATAGCTAACATCTATCTTGGTTTCTACCTGGGGCCTCTTCAACGTTGAATAGATGTTACCAGGTCGTTTTTCATCATGCTTCTCTAGTTTGTTCAACCCACAACCCATTTCAGCAGCTCCTGATGCAAACAGGCAAGGAAAGGGAAAAAGGAAAATGACTAAACGTGTTATTTTTTTTCTTTCCAGTTTCATTCACCATAATATAACATTATGATGATTTTTAGTTTTTAAATGCAAACTACCTACAAACTATATGAAATAGTGTAATTGAATAAATGCTCAGATAGTAACTAACGTATATACCATTCATATCAAGCCCTGGGCATGCTTTTATTTTATTGGAAAACTGACAGTTTAATGCATGTATTTTGCATCTTTCAAATGTATGCAATAATACACTCTGGGAGACACATAGTGCATTACAGAAAGTGGCTGAAAAGGCAAAATAACTTGCTAATATATGGGCTGACAACTTAATAACAATTTTTATATGAGCAGTTACTATGCAAGCATATAGTATTGTCTTTCAAACAGACCTTTGTAACATTCAAATTAACAAGATTTGTAATTCAATAGACAAAGCAGGTTTGCAGAGAACTACCAGCATCTAGGAAACCACCTCATTTCCTTCCACCTCATTTTTTCAGGCTAGCCACTGGAAATAATGGCACTTTGTAGAAGACTTCTTCAAAACAGAAGAGGCACACGACTGCAGAACTGGACTAGATAAATCTGGTTGCTTTAATAAGCAGCCAGTCCCCAACATTTTAAAGGATTACTCCTGACAATCATTTCGGCTACATGTTAAAGGTTTCTCGATATCCTGCACGTTGTGGCTCATCTGAGTATGGCAGAACTCAGTGAAAGTACCCATGCTACAAGGAGAAACCAAGTCCTCTGGTTCCTCTTCGACAAGGCTGGCGTGACTGAGGCAAATTGTTTCAAGCAGCAGTCAGTACGAGAAGATGAAGACGTACCAGCCAGGCACCTGAGGTTTTCATTACAACCCACTGAACATCCTGTCTCTGCCTACAGAGAAGAACCAACGCTTCTGGGAAGGGAACAACCACCACCTCAAAAGCTTCTATCACAAACTACCACTGCCTTTTCATTGACACACAATACATGGGCCTGAAGTGGAGAATGAAAAGCTAGCACGGGTTCCCTGTCTCCAAAGGTGTGCTTCCACAGCTTCGTTCCCCAAACGCTTCAAAACTTTCACCAAATTTCCAGCACAAACATATCTGGAATCTACCTGCGTACTTATTTACACTCATATTGCACTTTAACAGTTTTGGTCCCTCCCTCATTATTTCCCTGTAAAGCCATCTTCAAGAAGAAATACCATATCGCTTCCTGTTCTGTTAGGAGAAACGTGCTCGAGCCTTTTCTGCCACTCATGAGACGGCAGCTCTCTGTTCCCTTCATCCCCCCACCAGCCCTCGTTTGCATCGTTCCTGTTTTCATTTCTCCATTTGAACACAGGTGACCACACGCTCAGGATGAGATCCTAACAATGCCTACTGAAAGCGCGTTAATGCTTCCCCGTCTCTCCTGCAAATGACGAGCCCCCTGCGCCTCAAATTGGGTTAGCATTTTTCACAGCCGAATCACACGCACGGTTTACTGTCATCTTCCTATTAGCCAGAGAGCCCATTTATCCTTATTTGTATCCAGCACAGCTAATTGCAGAGTACCCTATTTGCAGCAGAGATCTCTGCTCGTTCCCTGTAACTTTGCTCTATTGCTTTACGTTCCCGCTACCTGGTGATAAAACCCTCGGCCAGTCCTCCCCGCGCCCCAAAGATCAGCAACGCCACCCAGCGCCGCATCACCTGCTGATCCCGTACGTGCCCATCCACACCTTAACACAAAGCCACTAGCAAATATATCAAAATGGGACTGACCAACACATCAAACCCCAAAAAAAACCATACAGCAGAAAGTGGAAGCAGAACATTTGCTAAAACGGCCTGTAGCAGCAAGAAAAATGGGCATGTTTTTTGTGTTCCTGAACTTTGAGCGTTTTGGGATTCATCCAACAGCAAACAACCTCGTCGCCTGGTTGTTTAAGCAGAAAAGTAAAAACTACGGTATTTTAAACACTTCTCTGTCTGAAAGCAAGGTCTGGGGAGTTTTTCGATTCTGTAAATTTAAGGCTAAAAAAGCTCAGGATCCACTTTGTTCCTCCATTTGTACTTTCTGCTATTATTTTTGAATGCCTTTTTTTTTTTTTTTGTAACGACAACTACTATACTACGTTAAAAAATAATTATTTTTCATATATACAGCAGCTTCTGTCTTTTGCCCGTGTAATGTGATAAGCACAAGTCTAAACCGTTATTTTCATGTACAGATGTATGCTGTACATTAATGTGCCTAATGAGATACTAAGAGGATCTTCATAGACTGTCATGGGCCACATCTATGCAACGCTTCATAAAGATGACTTTACAAGGAAAAACGAGGGAGGGACAAAAATTATAAGCGATGAAGCACAATATGAGTATAAATAAATAATAAATAAATATGTTGTAGACTAGGGGACTGAGGTAGCAGTGTTAGCAGCTGCATCAAACTCCTTCAAGTTCCAGCGATGCCCTGTAACTCTCGCACACTGAGTGTCCGGGACGGCGTTTCGTAAGGAAAAAATTCCATTCCAGAGGTCGCCAAGCAGCGGCGCCTGCAACCCGCAGCCACGCACATCCCCGGGATTCCTTGGACAGCAACGGGGGCCGCGGGAGGGGACCTTGGGGACTCGGCGTTTCACATCACAGGGAGTTTTGCATTCCTTCCTAAATCGGGGTTAAAGCGCTAGAACATACGAGGCTGCTCTTCCAGCGCTAGCTGCGGGTGCTCTCCCTTGCTCCTCCACCAAACCTCGCTGAGAAACGTGGCCTGCCTTCTCTGCCCATCCGAGTGGTGATCTCCGCAAGCCACGCCAACACGCAAGCCGTTCCCTATGAGATACCGGACCTCCTCCCCAGGGACCGGACCAAAAGCACATTTTTCCTATTAATTCACAGGGGGAATGCTTACTACAAGACAGTGATTTTCACCTTCCCACTGCCTGGCTAAAACTTCAGTTAATATCCTTGAGGACAAATACTTGCCATCACTCTTTACGTATAGACGATTGTATTTATGTTACTCACACAGTGTGAGAGAAAGGACGTTTTCTTTCAAGTCAAAAAGAGATTTCAGTAGAAAAAGTGAGTTTCACAACATCACTATCTTCTCCACAGTAATTACGATTCAAGTGCTTCAGCCGTAAGAAATAAATCTTAAGAAATAAAGTTCAGCCTTTGATAGAGGAGTCAATTAAAAAATCCAGAGGCGTATGAATACTTCAGGATTTCTAAAGACACTGATGATGGATGGGTGACAGATAATCACTGAATCGCCACATTCTGCTCAATGCTGTCCCACAAACTTCCTAGTGGGACACTTTGTTTTATCACCTTTCGAAATCTTTTTACAGTAGTTATTCTCCTCCTCCTCCCGTTCCTTTGCAGCAAAGTCACTCCTGCTCAGAGCCCTTCCATCCTCAAGTCTGAAAACATCTCTTTGCTTTTTAGTCAGAGAAATCTAGTTGTCAACACGACACAATTCACCTTCCTTCATTTTCTGCATTCAAGGTATTGAAGAGCGCTGTGAGAAACGTTTCTTCATTGATGCTTTCAAAGTAAATCTCCACCCACTTTAGTCCCCTTTTTCAGCAGCTGCATTGTTTTGCTATCACAGATGTTTAAAGCTGCTGTACTACCTATATTTATCCTGGCTTTCTATAGCTGCATGTGGTTCTACAGCTTTTTTCAGTATTACAGCAAAATATGATCACTGAATAGTACTCACTTTTCAGTAAAATAATTAGAAAATCTTCAAAACCATCACAAAATTGATGAATATTTTCGCTCTTCAGTAGGTTCTAAGACAAATTTTCTCATTTTCGTTAACTTAAAAATTAATTTACCAATCCACTAGTTCCATATTTAAAACAAACACCTTGAGCGATAGAAAAAGCAACATCTAATGAAGAATATAACCACTGAAATGAAGATTTAAGTACAGGCTCTTGCAGCTACACATGCTGGAAAAACTAATCCCATCTGCAGACTCACTTTTTATTGTGAATTAACCTTACGCGTGCTCAATTATCTTGACGATTTCTAAAACTATTCTTGCGTTCAGGCACCTGGTAAAACTAGAACTGAAACCCCGATCAAACAACAGATTTTTTAATCTGTATCTCATTTTCATTTTGCAAAACATCAAAAACGGAAGCCGCGATGAGTCGCAGAACAGCAGCAAAGCCTACGGTCAACTAATTCCCAAGCTTGTCTTCTGGAGGACAACAAAGGCCCCACCGGCGATAGGGAAAGAACAGCTTGCTTCTGCAAACTGAGGCCAAAATCTCAATCCACGTTTTGTACATCCCAAGGGAATTCCCACCTCGGAAGACAGGGGATAAGCCTCTTGCTGCCACCTCTTCCTCTCCATCACTGAGCAGCGAAGAGCCCCACTCCCATGGCAAATGACCGACCCCTGAGCGCTGCCTCCCCATCCAGGTTTTACTGAAATCGGCACCACCTCCTGCCGTGAAAAGCAGTCGTCAAAAAAATTACAACAATTTGTAGTCAGCAGAAGAAAAAACAGTATTTCCATTTTTAAGCACCTCCGTGATCCATGAAAATGAGTGTGTTTTGAATAAAACATCGAAATTTTTATAGCTCTTCTAGAGACCTGCCAAGTTTTCAACTCATCATCTCTGAACCTAAGCTTTGTTAAAATACTTCCAGCAGCTTGGGTTTGCTTTCTCACTTCCCTAGTTTGTGTTCAAAATAGATGAAATAGCAAGTTCAGAACCACCAGAGAGCAACAACAAGCGCAGGAGAACACCATGTGGCTAACCATTTATTTTCTTGTTAATAATGGCTTGGGATGCCTCTTCAGTAGAAAAAGGGCACAAAGAAGGGAAGAAAAAACAGCTTAAATTCTGTCTGATCTGGGGGGGGGGGGGGGGGGGGGGGGGCGCGGCACAAACAGAGCTAATTTTGTTGCATGATGTATCGTCCCCTCCTTCCATGCAACTCCTAACAATTCATCTCCAAAGAATAATAATGAAAATTACACTGAAACGTAACAGAGCCACATGGCTAATGGAAGCTTGAATAGATTACCAGACCAATTTAAGGGATGCTTATCAGCTAAGTATATATTGGCCAAACAGTTTATTTCAACTCTATATCAATATTATGGAATGACTACTTACAGGGATGATTTGCAAAGGCTGCCTAAACACTTCTTTTAAAGACATATAGTAAGGGATTCAGCTGCTTAGCATATAGTATGAGTGCATATGCAAATATTGCCCAACAAAAGGAGAAGCACAAATACCTGAAATTTAAACAAGGTGACTTTAATATTTACACTCCAATGGCATCCATAGGAGACATGCTGTCCAGGCAGATGACGTTCCTGATAGCTTGTTTTTAACCACAGTTAGTGAGAATAAGCTTGCTTGCGTTAACGCATTTTAAATGTTTATTGTCCAGAACTAGCGACCTCATTTTGTAAGCTTTACCATAAACGATGATTTTTTAAATGCAGATCCTAAGTCACTGCTGAAGTTCCTTCCACAAACTATGGAACACGGCGTTCTTATGGCGAGTTTAGCAGCTGGGAAACCAGATAACTGCACTGTATTAATAGGCTTTCTCTCCTGATTTTGGTTAAGCCCTTTCATCCTGATTCTCCCTTCCATGGGTAATACTTAGCTACCTCACAGGGATGCTAGAAGGCTTTTACAAATAATTACAGGACTTCACATTTGTTGTGCAGTAATGAGACACACTGATTTCCTTAAATCCTCACTCCTGCAATCCTGACCTTTCCATTTTCAAAATAATAAGCACTTCATGCTCAGCTCAGTTCACTTGCTGGCATGTGGTCACTTAATTCTTGCATCCTCCGCAGTCTGCAAAACACTGGAGTGTTTAGTCCCCCCTTCAGCCCCAAACAAACCCTGAGAGAGCTTGCAAATTATGGCTGAGTACCTTTTCTAGCATAGTTAAAGCAACGAAGCAGAAGATGAATAAGAGGGCAAAAATAATCAGGCAGAGAAGCATAAATGAAGCGGGGGATTGGGAACACCAGACCTGACAAACAGGCTGTGCAGATAAACAAAGGAAGGAGCATAGTACGCTAAGATGGCCCTTGAGAGGTTCCCAGGATAAAGCCCCGCTCCTGTGTTTTCCCCTCTCTGGTCTAGCACTGCACAGGCTTTTTGTGTTACCTCACGAAGGGGGAAATTCCTTACCAAGGACCTTGCTGGTCCTTTTTCCCCAGTATTACCGTTCAGGTAACGGTGCAAGCATATATTCAACATGTATCATGATAATTTTTATTTGTGGGGTAGGAAAAGCTGTTTAAGTAGCAAACGTTTACAACGTAATTTGAAAGAACCTGTATTTGTTCTGAAAATACGAGGAACGAGTACCATAAACCAGTCCTATCTATTTCTGGATGTCAGAGCTGAGCGATTTTTTCACCACATAGTTGCAGATTTGACTGGCGATATCAGGATTTTACACTTGCAGTTGATAAGTAAATCTCTTCTTATAGAAAGGCTGGTGAAAACATAATCCCAGAGTTATTCTTTATGATTGATTTCATTTAAATTAAATGGCAGAGCAACCCAAGTAAATCTGCAATTAAGGTTTTCAATTTCAAAAGGCAAATCTCAAAAACTAAGGGAACTCATTAGTGAGATGAACGGGACTGAAAAGTTGGAGGACTTGAACACAGGGGAGGTCTGGAACATGTTTAAACTACAATATGAATATCTGCTGAATTTGTAACCCAAGGAAGTGACAAGAGAATTCCTAAGAAGGTTTCCAGACCTAGTGAGATGAATTACCTAATAAAGAAGGAAAGGTAGAATAAGCAAAAGGCTTTCAAGGGACACGAAAAAAAGCTCAGCAGAGGAAACTACAGTCTCAGATCAAGAAACACCAGCATAAAGTGAAATGTGCCAGAAGTCAAGCTCAGTTAGACAGGCTAAAGATACCGCAACTAAACAGAAGCAGAACTCAAATCAGGAGGAGTAATTTGTCTCAAACCAAGAACTCCGAAAGAACCGTCGTAATGAAATGCAGATTCAATTGCTAGAATTAAAAACAAACAATTGCACCAGCTATGGTACCGTCTCCCCCAGAGACGAGAAAATGTAGTGCCTACATGAAAGCAGAAGGAAAACATCATTTGGTCAGTTTGGCCCGTTGCTAGTCTAGCCTCAGGAGTTTGCTATGCTTTGGGAAATTTTAAGAAGGAAACAAAATAATCTGTGGGTATATACCGTATGGATTCAACAAAGTTAGAACTGAGAAGTATCATTCTCAAGTCAGGAAGAAAGCACAGTCCCAGCACACAGCGTATCAAATAATATGCCACAGTGATAACGTGACTTTAACAAAATATTATGAGGCGCTATTGGTTTTACCACGCTGTTCACAAGGCTGACCTCACACACAACTCTGCTGCCCTGAAGAACGCCCACCACTTTCCTTTTTTTCCACCACCCCTGGGTCTGCAGGTACCCAGGCTACCTCTGCAGGCTCCCTGCCCACCACCCACCAGCTCTCTCCAGAGAATCAACGCTGCTTTGCACGTGGGAGGAAGAAGAGCAAAGGGGACAGAGGTAACCGGCAGAGGTGTAAGACAAGTGCTGTGTTGGTCTTGGGGAGCAAACTGAGAACAGTGGGTTCGCGGGAGAACCTTGCTCCTAACCCTACCCGCATCACCGGACGACGTTATCCAAAAGATTTAATATTCAGTCCTATCATGACGCAGTGATATCGTGATGCTTTCTTTCAGTGCAGCAAAAGATCCAGATGGTTCCACTCGCTTCTACAAAATACTTTTAGGTGGGGTGTTTCTGGTAACGATAAAGAAGCGTTAACATCACTGGACAAAGTACTGGTAACATTTCTTCTGAAATACCGCGGCTGCAAACGTCCAAGCTGCCTTCAGGTGAAGACGGAAGGCTGCTGGGATGCTACGAAGGACTAGGAAACTACTCCGGAAAACTTATAAGGAAACCAAAGCAGCTAACATCTACTGCCTAGAAAATTAAAGACTGAATGGACCTGACAGAAGCACGCACAGGAACGTTAGGTATGAATCCACCCCTCCTATGAAGTTAATCCCACAACACCCTGAACCCACAGAAATCAGACAGTTAAAACAGATGCGTACTGCGATGTATGCACAACAGCTTCAAGGACAGTGAGTAAAACCATGGCAAAACAGGGCTACACAGACCAGACAGTCCCATGCTTACTGCCTCAGGCTAGTTTGCCATGGAGTACAACCCCGGCAAACTGATTTGGGGTAAAAGGTGAAGCGGACCGTGGAGCTAGCTGGGAAGTTGTGGGATCCCAGATGAAGCTGGGGGAAGAAATAAGGGAAGTGTGATTTTTTTTTTTTTTTTTTAAATACAGACGTCACCGATTTTGATTTTTATGCTTCAGCAGGCCGTGGATCCTGCTTTTCGGCTTTTCCACCCGAGATGCTGCGGTCACTTCGTTACCAAGACATCACACGCAGCGTGGTGTCCTTGTTTCCCTGTGGCGCTGCTCAGAACTCCCCCGGGTATTTAGTCACAGCTGTACGCACTCATTTCAGGCCACGCTCCTGCTCTCAGACCGGGGGAATGCCAGCGCTCGAGTGGTGGAAAGCCCCTTGTCTAATGTAACTAACCTGAGGTTAAGTTAAATTCCTAAAATAACCGTTCAATCTGCGACTATTTTTTTTTCCTTAGAAAAAAAAAAAAAAGGCAGGAATTAAATACACAAATGTGACCACTGGTATTGCGAAAAAGAGTACCGTTGCCAGTAACTTTTCCCTTCAACACCAAAAGCTGAAAGGAATGGATTCCTTACAAATAAACCATAAAAGCAAACGGACAAAAAAGATTTCCCTTGTACACTGGAGATCGGTTATGTCCTGACAGCGTCCTGCGTTCCTGTTAACTCAAAAAGCATAACCGATTCCCAGGGGAACGAAACCCGAAGGGGCACACGGTCGTCACACGGCTTCCAAACTTCGCCCGAGCACCCCGGAGCTTGGCCAGGTGCGGCCAAGCCCCCGCGACTTGAGCCCTGCCAGCTCCACGGGTGGCCGAAGAGCTCTCAGAGCCCGTCCAGGTGAATTCTGCTCTTCCAGCCCCGCGTGGGCTGCGAGAAGCACACGCCGCGGTCCTCCTGACAGGAGCTCAGCCAGGCGGGAGGGGTGTGCTTGGTGGTTCACCACCGGTGGCCACCCGCCACCACCCCACCTGCCCTCGCACCCCACTGGGGACGCACCGGGGCAGCACCACGGACCCCAAAGGCCGTCCCTAATCCCGCCTTGGGGCAGGATCACGGCCGAGCCGAAACCCCCCGAGCACGCCGCCGGCTTCCCGGTGCCCTGAGGCGGCGGGCACGGAACGCGCCCCCTCCCCGGCCGCCCCGGAGCACGGGCGGTCCCCCCGGAGCCGTGTGCCCGGCAGCGGGGAGGCAGCGGCGGCCGCAGCGGCTCCCCTCGCCCCGCCGGACGCCCCGCGCGGCCCCGCCGTCCCCTCGCCCAACTTCGGGAGGCAGCGGGCGGAGAGGCGAGGCGCACCCGCAGCCCCTCGCCGCCCCTCGCAGCCCCCCGGCCAAGTTTCCCCCCCCCCCCGCTCCCCGCCGGTACCTGGGACAGGCGGCGGGCGAGGCGCAGCCCGGCGGTGCTGAAGGATGCCCGGCGGGCGGAGACGGCCGGCCCCGCTGACAGCGCTTCCTCCTCCTCCTCCTCCTGCCCGTGCCCGCCCGCCGTGCTCCGGGGCCGCCCCCCCCTCGGCGCCGCCACAGGGAGGTGCCGGGGCAGCGCCGCTCCGCCTGACGGCCCCGCTGCCCGGCGCGAAGTTTGCGGCACGGCTCGGCCCGGGGGGGCGCCTCGGCGGGGCCGGGCAGCTCCGCTCCGAGTGCCGGAGTCCGGCCCGGGGCCGCGGCCACTTCCTCTTCCTCCGAGCCCCGCAGGGGCAGGGGCAGCGGCGCCTCCCGGCCCGGCCCGGCGGTGGCAGGGCTCCGCCGTGCGGCCGGGGCTGGAGGACCCTGAGGCAGCGCCCGCCTCCCCTCGCCCCCCGGCGGGTCCCCTCTCGCCCCCAGCCCCGCACCTCCGAGCCGGGCTCACCCCCCGCCACACACACACTTGTACCAGCCGCGGCATCACGGGGTAATGGGGGCACAAAGCGGGGCAGGAGGGCTTCAGTCCCACCTCTCCCCACAGCAGGGTCTGCTGCAAGAGCCCACGCAGCAGGGCTGCGTTGTGGCAGGTCTTGGAAAAACCTCCGTGGACTCACTTAGCACAACCCCCCTGGGCAGCAAAAACCCTTCCTTACACACACAGCCTGGACTCTGGGCAATGAGAGGCACCCCCAAAGCCCTCCTGTCCAAAGGTGGCACATCTGTCTGTCTGTCTGTCCGTCCAATTTCAACAAGTCCCTGCTGGCCTGTTCCTTGAGCCTGGCCAGGTCCCACAGGACAGCAGATCAGCCCTAAGGCTTGTCAGCTGCTGCCCACTCTTCAGGGAGCAACAGCACATCTTGTCACCTCCTCCAGGTCCGGAGCAAGAGATTAAATAGATCAGTACGCTACATGCCGCTGGCCTCCAGGCCAACTGTCACACCCACCTCTGTAACCAGCTTTTTACCCATCTGGTTGTCCACCCACCCGAACTACAGACACCTAAGCCCATACCGTAACAACCACTGTCACCTTAACTAAAGTTGCCATGGCACCCATGGCACCATGGCCTTGGTCTGCAATCCAGCCACTCTATGACAGAAAGCAAACAGTTGACAAGCTGTGACACTCTTCCCAGGCACGTGAAATACATGAAAGCAAAGGTTGTTCCAAGAGACTCAATGATTTTTCAAGGGATTGAAGTTCTTCCTGCTTCCCCAAATTGTCCTTCTTGCCTTTTTTTTGGAAATGGGTGTAATATTTGTCTTACTCTAGTTTTGCAGATCCTCTTCAACCTCTTCAGAAGAATAAAGCCATCAGTCTGATCTTCCCAGCACACTCAGACACTGCCCAGCTGGTCTCAGATCTGTACAGGTCAAGGTCTCTGATGAAATCTGTCTTGACCTTCATCCATCAGGGGTAGTTCTCTTCCTTGAAACTCACCTCTAAGCACGCAGGACAGCAAAACTGAGGCGAAGGCAGCTTCAGGTTCATCAGCCTTCCTTGTGCTCACATCCTGCAACAGGCCTGTATGTTACCTGTACAGCCTTTTACAACTAACAGCTGTCTAGGGCAACAGGAGATGCTTTAAGCCCTTGTATGTCAACACTATTCCTACATGCCATGGCACCATTTCTAATAATCCTTCTTTGTAGCCTGTTCTTGCTTCTACCATGATAGTTTTTGTAATGAAGTTCAGTCACATGTTGCTGGTTCAGCCAAGCTCTAATCTGCCAGCTTTCCAATGCTCCTTCACCTTTCAGGATGCCATGGGAGGCAGCTCTACCAGTTCCCCAGATAAGCCAAAGATTACTCACCAAAATCCAGGGACTTGCTTGTTCTAATCCCTTCAGGATCCTGAGCTTCACTAGATGACCACAACTACAGCCAGAGTTGCCATTATCACATTCTTAAACGTTTCTTCCTTGTTACTGGAGGTCCAGTTGTACATTAACCATTTGGCCCATTCAGTATCTCTTTCATGACAGCTTCTAGAGATTTGTTGGATTGTTTGCATCTCACCGTGTTACCCTTCCAGCCATTAGGGAGATTAAGTCCTCTGCATAATCAGGGATCTGTGACCTATATGCTTGCTAATAATTTAATTGACCTTCCTCATAACTGGCTGGTTTGTAATCCCACCACCATGTCACCCTCAGTGGTCTGTCCTTTGATCTTACCATTCTCACCCAGCCTGTCATCCATCTAAGAGTGCCGTACCAGAGAGGAAAAATATCTGCCTTCATCTTCCTTGTCCTTCCAGAAAAACTTGTATCCATCCCAAATAGCATCCTTGTGGGCCAAGTCTGGAACTTTGCTTGCCACCTTGATCATACTTCCCCCTATGAGGCCAGAAACCCATTCAGTGACTCCTAAGACACCCTTCATTAACTCTGATACTGCTTGAAGCCTTTCTGCCCTGCAGACGACACAAAATACATCTGCTGTACTTCATCCACTTATGACTCTCCCTGCTGTGTAGGTGTGTAAAACAAATCCAATCCCTATGTAAAAATAAATAGGCAAACAGTACATTAGCACCTTAACTGCAGACTATTTCTGTATTTAAGGCTGCTATCGTGATGGATGAAGTATGTTTGAAAGTATCCTCTTCATTTTTCCCTCAGCTGCTACGAGGGAACATGAGAATTGCCCAGCGTGACCTTTGCCCACATTCGTGTTCTCCTAACACACAACTATCAGCGCTGGCTAAACAAGCCAGCAGCCAAAAGCATAACATCATTTTCCCACCTCCACTGTTTTGAAGTGCCTTCTTTACCAGCACTGAACTATAAAGCAAACACCAATGTCTTGTGTGTGTTAACTTCACCTACCTCCTTTTTCTATTTCCTTTTGTGTGTTCCTCCCTCACCCCCCAATTCCTTTTAATTATTTGCACAGTTTTTCCTCTTCCCTTGTCCCTCATCATTTTTCCTCCACTCATTAGTTTCTCTGGGTTTCCAACTGTGTGAGAAAGCAGCATGCATGCACATCAGGGTGCCGTGTAATTGAGCTGTTTTTCTGATACTACTGTTAAAGCATATGGGGGAAGGATTACCAAGTGTGTGGGGAAGAAGCGAAAGAGCAGCTTTCCCTGTACTATAAGCACATCAGGTCACGGATGGCTCCAGAACGAGAATCCTGAGCACCAGACCTTACCGACACCATAGGATTTTCAGATCAACACCTCAGGGGTTGAATTGAATGGATGTCTGACAACATTAGAGACTTTTGCTGGTGCAAAGTCTTCTCAGATACAGAAAGGGCCATCAAAACTAACAACATTCCTGGATGACCACAGACTGCTGCGAAGTAGCAGCCCTGCACAGATGAAAAGTATTTCAAATTAATGTTTGCAGTGGGTCACAGTGCACAGACCCAGACACTACAGGCTGTCTTTCTGCTACCCACTTCCCAGACTATTAGACACGTCTGCAAACGCAGAGCTACTATATACAAGGTATTTTGACAGCTTTCAAACTGGAATTCCTCCACCACAGGGTTAAACACACAAACTGTTAAGACACTTCTACACTTTTTTAATGGGGTCAATTCCAATTAAAATTATTTCACTGGAAATTTAATGTGAACACGTTTTTTGTGACTACAAAAATCATCATAAAACCAGCAGATTAATTAGAAGAAGAGTATATAACTAGTCACCTACTTAAGTGTGTCTACACTGACAGGAAAATAAACAATCCAAGTGCTTGATATCAAGGCACATAAATGGGAGCTTAACATACAATCTAAACTGATGGTACACATCTTTGTTACTGTTTCTAGACTATCACTGCAAGAAACTCCAGAATTCCTGTGTTCACGTGTTAAATATGCACTGTTCCCATGTTTAGGGATTACTTGCCTCTTTCAGAACCATTTTAGAATAGGTTTCATTTGACATGAGAATATCTAAAATTTATTCAGAGCACCACATGTAGTACTTCTTATAGTCAGAGGCAACATTCTCCAAGAGAAATCTGATTAACTTGAAGACTAAGTATCTTAGACATTCAAAAGTGTTTTTTTTTTTTTTAAAGATATGTATATACACACTTCAGAACAATAAACTACTGCTAGACACAAGATGATTTGGTAATTAAATAGTAAAATACTGCTCTAACAGCCACCTAACTATAAACAACTGAAGGACCCCACTGCTTTGATCAACACTAAGATGTTGCTCCTAGACACTCTACTACTAGGGAACATTAGTTTTACCTTAGAGTGAGTTAAGAAGTGCTTTGATGCATTTTATTTCTGTTTCTATCCAGTGTAATATCTCTTGTAAATACACACTTAGAAGTGCAGAGCTCTACAACCTCTTGTATCAAGCAGGAGCGTTCACATTTTCCATTTGCACTTTGTAGTGCTGGGTGCAGCTGGGTAAAGCAAGTTCAAAGTAGGTGTAAATTGCTATTGCTAGGGCAAGTGAAGCTCTGCCAAATATCTGTACTTATTTTGGCACTGGCAGAGATGATTACACATTGTGAAAAGTAGCAAGAAATCATATGCAGTTTCTCATGTAACATGTTTTTAGTTATGCCCTCAGATAACCTCTTGATTGGTTAATCCAAGCCTTACTTGAACCACTGCTTGGAAAGATCCCCATAAGCATAAGCAATTCATTTTTATTATGAAACTCAGCATGATGCCAGTTACCAATATTTTCAGTACCAATTCGAACTCCAGCACTCAAGTTAATCCCATCCCATTTTCCTAGTTTTCACATCCTAGTATGAAATGTTTACACCTAATTTAGAACGTATTTCTTCTTTGTCAAAAGGCAACACTTACCTGCAACATCACGTTGAACAAGATTCAGCAAAACTTACATTAAGTTAACCAGAACTTGATAACAAGTCTTTAGACAACTTTTCTGTTTTGTTATTTATCTACCACTCTGCAAGAACGTATTTAGCATCTACTGAGATTTCTATTAATAGAACTATTAGAAAAGCCAAACCTTCAGAAACAGAAGAGATACTATGACCCGAAGTGGTTGCATATAAATGAGCATTGTCCAAGGAGCAAAGAGTCCAAGACTCATTGCTGCAATAAGTTGGCACTAAGGAAGCTCTCGCTGTATGTGGTCAAAGCAGGGGTCAAATTCTCCGTCAGAAGGATTATGCAAGACATTTCTCTTGCATTTCTGTTCTCAAAAGTGGGGAAAAATAGATAGACAAACTGATCTGTGATGTGCTTCAAAAACCTGAAAGTGAAAAGCATACATATAAAATATAAAAAGGTCATCTAGTAATGGTAGTAATAGAGCTTAATGCTAACAAGAAGCACTACGTTCCCAACAGAGTTGGAACATCTCTTCCTTTCTTTGGCTATCCAGACCAAACACTACACAGTACCACCAGTAAAGAGGAAGGTGCATAAATCCAATCCCACAAAATTCAGTGCTTAATGCAATAATCTGAAAATTGATACATTTGATAAGTACAGTTCCCAACCTACAAGAAAAAAAAATACTTCTGGGCGGTGGAAAGGGAGGAACAACAGCAGCTTGGTATAGCAACCTAGAGTAGAATCTGTATGATCCAAGTGCATTTAATTCTCACAGTTCCAGGGTCATTTTACAAGTTCAACCAAAACCCTTGAAAAGTACATCCAACAGCAGCTCTGGTCTCATATGTGGCCCTCAGGCCTCACCCAGACAAAGGAGGATGACATGAAGCTCTAAGCAGTTTCAGGCTTGGTACTGGTGACTTTTCTGGAATTTAAGAGACACTTAAGGCTTCTTAAAACAGATTGGATCTGCAGCAGTTCAGTGGATGCGCTGGACCAAGATCCAGCCTTAGTTGCCAGGATAAAATATTAGTAGAGAATGGAAAACAAGAAGCCACAAAACATGGCACTCTAAACGGTCTGGTTTACACTAGAATTAGTATCTCAAACGCTGTATTGTTGATACACCTGAGCAAGCTTTGGTGAAGTCTCAAACAGAAGAAAGAGGTTGTACAGCTGCACAAACACCCATATACCCAGTGCAAGGTATTGTAACATAGCACTAAGTGACAGCAACTGGGACAGATGACTTGGATCTAGGTGTCCTGTAAATACATCCTAATACTTCAACACTCTTGGAGATATCTGCTGAAGAGTCTCAAGCAACTACTTGTAGTTAGTGGCAAAGGAAATCTAAAGAGAAGTCCAGAAACTTTCAAAATTCTCTTTTAAAGTCAAGACCTTAATCAGCAAGTATGAGGAAAATTTTTGTACATGCTGTAAGACAGCTAAAAATGCACAGCCAAACCCCCAATCATCGCAAATTCACATACTCAGCAGAAAGAAATATGTACAGGTCCCTGATTTGCACGTGAAAAGGAAGTTACCTGTATGACACCTACGGAAGTAATAGCTGAGTATGGTAAGCTAACCTCATACATACACAGTCGGTCCATCTCCAAGCTGATCTGACTAAAAAACCATTTGAGTGACACAATGGTTATTGAATGAGCAAGTTTTATGAATTAACTCTTCCCCCCAAAAACTTAAGATCTCACACGAGTTGCAGGTGGAGTGTGTATTCTGAGTGCATTAAGAGGTTTTACACACCAGAATTATCATCTTGGCCTGACTTACCTTCCTCTTAAGTTTTCTTTTAACTATCCAGACCTAGAAGTCTTTAAACACCACTTTACCCACCACAGTAAAGTGGGCACGACACTTTTCAGATACCTTTGTTGCATCACTGGATCAGGTATAGACAGAAAGTTGGCAAGAGATAACAAGACTACTGATCACTGAGCATACTTGTACAGGACCTACCCCAGACTCCTAGGAAGCAGTAAAAGAACAAGGATCAAAAAGCACTTTCTATGCCAGATCTAATTAGAAGCAAGAGTTCAGAACAGGACTGGCCTTCCAGAGACTGCTTAAGTATGAGGAGAAAAGCACAAGTGGGTTCACTATTTCAGATTTTGAAAACTAGAACTATACTGATCCAGGCAGTTCCATTATGAAAGTGATTTAATTACGTATTGAACAGCTTTAAACTATCATCTGTGACACTAGAGACAGAAAGCCAACAGCATTAACAAGAAACTGCCTGAACGCAGGACAAACTAGCAAAGCAAGTGACTGGCATTAGAAAAGGATGCATGCGGACTCTACCTTCATCAGCATTTCCATATAGGCACAAAAAAAGCAAAACTTGCACTTTTCTACACCCTACTTTAGCTTTCCAAGATGAAAAAAGGTATGAAATCTGCCACAAGTCTCTAGAAATTTTACTGAGCTATGCAATGCACCCAGGGAACAATATTTGCTCTCTGAAGGGAAAAAAAATTTGTTTCATCCTTGACCTTACAGTTAAGTGTATTTGAAGTATGCCCTTGTTGTCATAGTTAACAAGAGCAGTAAGAGAACACAGTAGTGGTGCCATCTGTGGCTAGCCACAGCAGCTGTATTTTCCCAGCTAAGCTCCACCTCCTCTATCACCAGCTATGAAGGACAGCACACCAGATGAAAGAGCAGATCCTAAGACTCTTTAAGTATCACAAAAATCAAATTTGCAAACTTCAGTTCCTGACCTGTTAGGAATCTTAAGTTCAACTCTCCATGTGACTTAATTCAGATGAAAGCAGAATCAGCTTTGCTCCTGACTAAGGCAGGACAATGATCATGTTCATTCCCCACTCTAGCCCTGCACCCTCACAAGGGGGCACTTGAAGGGGACATTTGAGCCAAGCACCCTCTTAACAGCTCCGATATTTAAAGCTACAACAGAATCCTGTCTTCAATTAGACTTGAGATTTCTGCTTTCCAAGTTGGAAAGCATTCTTTCCAAAATAATTAACAGTACAATAATACAATTCAGTTCCATCCTTAGCTCATACAGATGTGGAAGAACAGACAAACATGAATTTTAGTTTCTGAAGCTGCACACTACAAGCCAAGCAGGCTGGCTTGAGATAACATAATACATCATACACTGCCACAACAGAGACCCCTGCCACTTGGATTGAGAGACCACTCTACTAGCTGTGATGAGATCTGCTGCAAGAACTCAAAACACAGCAAGGGTCACCTTTCGAGGGTCACCTTTAGCTGCATACATCCTGTACATTTGTTACAAGAATCTTACTCAGACAATACTTTATTGTACACATCAGTTTCCTTGTCTGGACACTCAGTGACCTCAGAAGCAGCTTCCAATTCTGTATGCAGGAGATTTCAGGATGCTTAGGCAGCGTGTGTACAGCACTTGAAAGCTACCATGCACACAACAAATACAGAGTACTTCTGGAAAGTTACAGGTGTAAAAACATCTACTACTGCCTTCTTTAAGGTACTTTTACCACAGGATTGTTTTTTGTTTGTTTGTTTTAAATACAGAATTTAATTTAGTTTCAGAATACTGAGTATGGCAGAAATCTGTTGAAGAATCCTATTGCTTAATGGTTTGGTTTTGTAACATCTTTGTTGCAAGTTAATGGATTGCTATTTAAGTTAAAACATTACCAAGTCTGTAGAGGCAAGGATGAAAACATACTGGACTCGTACAGCAAATAGAATTCCTTTATTTATTCCTGCCCTGTCTGATGTTGTGGTGAAATACTCTAGTATAGCTGCCTTACTAATTCATTCAGTATATACCAAAAGGATGGATAAAAGAAGACCTCTCTAGCTCTGAAATCCTGAGCCACAAGCTGCTAGAAACTGAGTGTGCTTTTGGAAATACCTTCTCTTGCCTTTTCCTTTACTTTTCTGTTTACAGATAAGATTGCGTTAACAGCCTACAGCACCGAACTAAACAAACCTTGATCAGGCCAAGTATAATGGTTCTTAATGAAGACCGTGCAGTGTTTATGCAGCGTAGAAAGTCAGAAAAACACTTGACTTTTTGCTTCTTCAGTGGTGCTTTTTTAATAAAAAATAAGAAAACATGCAAGTGAACCTTAGTTCTTTCAGAGTCTGCTAACCGTTAGCTTCACAATGTGTCATAATGTGGGATTTATATTGGAAAATGTCACCCAAGAAAGCAAACATTTCATGAGAGCGCTCAGTTCCCTAGGGAAAGCAGACACAGCAACTGAAAGTGAGGTAATCCAGAATTTCTGCTACGTGTCCCCCCCCTCCTTTTCCCCTCTTACCAACCTAGAGGGATGCAGCCCTAGGAAACATTGAAAATAGCAGCAAACATCAAGCACTGGTAACAAAGGTGAACTACACAGCTGAGTTCCCATCCACTGCCAATTACAGGGTTCCATTTATGAGTGAAAAGAGATCCAAAGCAAGCATCAGATTTAAAGTGTTCCATGTTCTCATGTTCTTATTCATTTCAACCCTGCTTGAAAGTAAAAGGGAACAAACTCTGATGAGAACGTTCAGATTATAGGAAGATTTTTTCAAGTTTCACTACAGGTTTTTTTTTTCTCTTTGAAAACAACTTGTATTTCACAGAATGGTTGAGGTTGGCAGAGACCTCTGAAGATCATCTAGTCCAACCCCCCTGCCAAGTAGGATCACCTAGAGCACGTTGCGCAGGATGGCATCCAGGCAGGTTTTGAATATCTCCAGAGGAGACTCTGCAACCTCTCTGGGCAACCTATGCCAGTGCTCTGTCACCCTCACAGTAAAGACGTGCCCCCTCATATTCAGCAGGAAACCTCCTGTGCTTCAGTTTGCGCCCGTTGCCTCTCATCCTGTTACTGGGCACAACTGAAAAGAGACCAGGCTCCATCCTTTTGACACCCTCCCCTCAGATATTTACAGACATTGATAAGGTCTCCCCTCAGTCTTCTCTTTTCCAGGCTAAACAGGCCCAGCTCTCTCAGGTACTCCGGTCCTCTGATCATCTTCATCACCCTCCTCTGGACTCACTCCAGTAGCTCCACGTCCCTCTTGTACTGGGGAGCTCAGAACTGGACACAAGACTCCAGGTGTGGCCTCACCACAGCTGAGCAGAGGGGGGAAGATCACCTCATACTGTATACTGTAAAAAAAAACTAGATGTACTTGAAAACAAAGAACTAAAATCTTTTCTTCTAACCCTTTAAAATACTGTACAGTTCACTTAAGAATTGAGGACTGATTTGTGTGAATTTTACAGAGGAATTGAGAAGAGTTGCAAGTGAACTGAGAGGAATTTGCCAGCTATAGAATACAGCAGTGGTTTAAGCTTCCCTGTCCTGCTTCCCCACAGAAGGCCAGCCCTGTCCTGACAACACACTCACAGAACCAGTGTCAAGCCTGTGAAGTCCAGCCTTTCCAGCAAACGTACCATGTTGCAATCCAACCAAGTGTTCTGAATACATTTTTTACAGCTCTATTTTTAAATGCAAAAATCAATTCACCTTCAGCAAGAGCTGCTACTTTCTGCAGCGGACAGCTTTTATTATAAAAGGACTGGCTTTAGTGTTCCACCAGAAACATTTTGGAAATTACAGGATTGGGTAGGGTTTTGTTAGCTTAATGCCCCACCTGCTGGCTGATGACTAAATTACATTGTGACATTTATCGAAGAAGCCACGTGCCCATTATTCTGTCTCCAGTAGGTAGGCATCCGCTGTCATGGCAACTTGTGCACGATTTAGGTAGAAGATGGACTGCACAGCTGGCTCCAAGAGCACAAAGATTAAAATGTACAGCAATAAAACCTAGATGGTTATCCAACAGTCTGAAGTTCGCAGTCTCCATCCCAAGTATTACAAAGGACAATGTGAGGAAGAAATACTACATACAGACCCAGTGAACTCCCTGAGCATCTTTATACGAATTGGTACGCCTCCAGCTGCACCCAGCTCAGCCATCGTCCTGGGCTCTGCAGTACTCACATGAACAGTTTCTCAAAAGCAGTCTGTAGGAGAAGAAAACAAAGTCAAAGCTTGACATGTAAAAATATTTCAGCCCCATTAGTTTTGAGAAAGCTGTTCAGGAGAATAGTTTTAAAGCTTGGATTATTAATTCACTGGCTTCCTAGCTTAAGCCAAAACTTCTTGCAGAGGTTTCTGAATGGAGCTAACTGCCTAACATTAGATAAAAGCTGAACCAATACAATCCAGTTATGCATAGCAAGATACATATATTCATATTCAGGCTTCTGTTACCACAGTAGAAGTGTCTGGTACTATTCTCAGCATTAGAAAGCATGCCTTGGATGTGCACTGTTGAGCAGAACAGCAACTCCACCTTCTAGCAGCCTCAAGTTCCTGAGCGTTCTGTACTCGACCAAGTCCCCCAAAAGCACACAAAGCTACTCAGCCCAGAATCCACAACCTACTAGCAAGCAACACTAATAAAGTATTTCTGAAACTCCAGCACTATTGAACCTCTTTATCTTACTTTAAAAAAATTTTTTTAAACTTCTTAGAAGAAGTTGTCCATGTGCCTTAGCATAGCTTCTAGGAGGATCTGCTCCACAATCTTGCCAGGTTCCCTTGGGCCTTCCTTTTTTCCCCCGTTTTTGAAGATGAGGGTTGTTTCCTCTCTTCCAGTCAGTGGAAACTTCAGACTGCCACAGCTTCTCACATATGATGAATAATGGCTTTGCAACTACATCTGCCAGTTCCCTCAGGACCAATGGATGCATCTCATCAGGTCCCATGGACCTGTGCACCTTTAGGTTCCTTAGCTGGTCTCGAACTTAATCTTCTCCTACAGTGAGCAGTTCATTATTCATCCAGTTTCTGACTTTGCTTTCTTGGGGTTGGGCTATGGGGCTAGAGCTCAGTGAAGACTGAGAAAAAAAAAATCCTTGAGTACCTCAGCCTTCTCCATATCCCAGGTGACGAGGTCTCCCATTTCCTTCTGGAGAGAGTCTTCCAGAGAGATCCATCGTTGAAGCTTTTTTCTTTAGAAAAGATTCAGTAAATAAGTTGCTTAACTTCGTACATGAAGACCTCTACTCTAGTGAAAGTAAAATCAGCAACACAAAACCTAGCACCCTGTTAGCATTCCTAGGGTTTACTGCTCTGTTAGTATGTTTATTTCTCTTGTTCATCAAGTTAATATGCAGATATTTACCAACAAGGACATCTTTTGTTTTGATTTTTACTCTGGTGTTGTAAGCAAATAAATTCTGTATGTTTGCTTAACATAAAGACAATAAACAGACTTTAGTCAACAACAGGGAGAGTAAGAAATCTTATTCAGTGTAACGTGTGCATATATACAGCATTTAGACTAAGCCTACCTCATCCAAAAATATTTGCAGCTAAACTGATGTTTGACATCTCTTAGCTACCTAAAAAAAGATTCTGTAGTATAAAATGTGAGCTCTCTAATGGCTATGGTGAAATCATCATCTGAGGCAGACTTGAGACCTACCTAAGTCACAGTACAGCTGCACAGTTTGATGGAGTATTGAG
The DNA here is from genome assembly GCF_013377495.2 of Cygnus atratus. NCBI lineage: Eukaryota > Metazoa > Chordata > Aves > Anseriformes > Anatidae > Cygnus > Cygnus atratus. Next base: position 37,681,881 of record NC_066363.1, read on the forward strand.
TCCACCAATTGCAACAAGCCTGAAGAGGACTCTCCCAGTAATTAGATATTAACTTCAGCAGAGATTTCCAGTTCAGTAGGTGTGCAAAAGAAAGGAAGATACTTCAGTAGTCAAATGAATTACTCAGAGGCCCTATACTAAAGCTCTGTGACATATCCTATTACCTGTCTTAATATCCTCCTGAAAGCCACAGGTGGAAATATGTGCCCATCCCACTCAACTGGGAACATGCTCCCAAAGAATTGCTCTAGCATGCGCATGTAGGATTCCGTTATGTTCTAGAAAGGAATCATTTATCTTACCCGTTCCAACACATAGAACTCATTAATACCATTTTAACTGCTTTACGTGTTCCATTTAAATGTATCTTATGGCAAGAACTGGATGGCTGCACTGCCCAGCTATGTATGATCCTATTAACCGCTATAGGCCAAAACAATTTATGCTTCCAAGCTCCAATTTTTTCCTATGGAAACAAATGAACAACCTCTTAACTGTGGTTCTAGTCTTAAGTCATTCTAGGAAGACTTTGCATGAGGTTTAAGAGTTCCATAAACACATTCCTAGTGTACCAAGGGTACCAACACAGAGTAAACCACAGAGTAAAACAGAGTAAACCACAGAGTAAAGGGGAAAAAATAACATTTGGTTAAGTTCATCCTTAAGCTTACCCTGGCCAAAAACGGGCACAAAGTATTATTGCTCTAAATTTGATAGAGACAGCATATCAATTAGAAAGCTAGACTTAGACATCTTGAATAGGGAGAAGAAAGTGACTGAGCTCCTTGATAGATCAAATAATACTTTCATATTTGAACAACTGACTTACAGAAGTACCAACAGGAACAGGTAAAGCTAAAAGCTTATAAAGCATGAGGAGCGCAGCACTGTTGCAGACCCATAGGGAAAGTACTGTCTTTAGTCTTTTTTTTTTTAATCTCTAGCTAACACTTCACTGTACCAGAAATCCATATGTTTCATCACTACTGACTTACTACCTGACGTGGGGTAGTCTGAGACAGATGGTAACTCTCAGGAACACCAGAGCTATGTGCTGGTATGGACTACAACCCCCAAGTGAAGCAGGACAAGATACTATCTATGCTCAACCCACATGCAGGCAAAAGCTACAACTTGCTGCAGCATGCACCCTTACCGTACCATGTATTTGGAGGTTCTGAGCACATTTGTCACTTTATGCTGCTAATTCTGGAACTGTTACCTATATGGATAGATATTCCCTCATTTTTAGCTCTGATATTTTACAGTAAGGTATTTTTTAAGTATAAAAATCTGTCTTCCTCATTACAATACTTACTGTAGCCCCCCTACCCTAAGCTAAAACTATAATCCTTTCTCATCAACTTGTCTTGAGCAACGTTTTGAGTACCAAGTACAGAAGCGTTCACACTACAAGAAAAACCTCTAAATTTATACAAAGTAGCTAAAGCTAGAATAGTCATTGGGTTAGGGTTAATACAAAGACCTGTGGTAACTCAGCTGGTGCCTTCTTAAAATATTGCCAGTGAAACTATTTAGTCTTTGAAACTATTTAGTTGTGTTCTCCCCCCCCCCCCTTTTTATGAGCTTTAAAGTTCACCCTAAACTTCATAGTAGGAATGAAGTAACGTGAAATAAATATGAAGAAATAAATTCATCTATGTTGAAAAGCTACATAAGCTTTTTTGGTTGCGATGCATGCTTCATCTGACAAGGCCCTGGTACTTATTCTTTTAGTCTGGATCCTCTTAATTTATTACTTTTTCAGCTAGATTTCAAATGGCAGACATTAAAGCTTTAAATTATACTAAAGCTATCCTGAAATACTGGTCCACCAAAACCTCCCTGCAAAGAACTACAGACTGCATACGTGTTGATGAGTGGACTTAAGGAAAAAAAATCTGTTCCATTACAGCACACACAGAAAAATGTAAAACAATTAAGGGAAAAGCTTTATTTCTTTGTAGCTTTCAAGTATCATATCATCCTCATGTAAGGCAGAGTTTAGCATCTTTGTTTAGCTCACAAATACCTAGAAGGAAAACAGTATTTCCATTTTGACAGGAAATTCATGTCTGTGCCAGACAGACTATCATTCTAATGGAGATCCAAGGATATGATACCATCTGGCTGGCTCATTCCAAGTATAATTCTGTCAGGTGGCAATGCTTGTGAAAAAGATATGAAAAGGCTACAGTACCAAACAACTCACTGGGACGCTTCACTTTAAGAACCATAAAATAAACACATCTTAGTTATATAATACCAAGTAAAAGCAAGCATTGTTTTACTATCTCATCTAAAGAATTGCTTCTTTTGAAGAAAAGAAGTCTTACTATTTACTGGAGACTCAACAAAAACATATACTGAGAACACAGCTCATTATGGGAAGTAACCTGGTTTCAGCTGGAAATTATCTTCGAAAGTTATCTTATGAAGCTAAACTGCAGCTGGTATTGTGCCATGCTTTGGATTTAGAATGAAAATAATGTCAAAAGCTAAGGACCTTTCAGCTTTTGATGCTGCCCTGCCAGTGAGCAAGCTGGGGATGCACAGGAAGCAGGGAGGGAACACAACCAGGACGGCTGACCCCAGCTAACCAAAGGGATATTGCATTCCCTGCGACAGCTTGCTGAACAGCAGAACTGGAGGGATTTGGCAGAGAGCTGCTGTTGCTCAGAGCCTGGATGGACAATGGTCAGCTGGTGGTGAGCAACTGCCTTGCACATCACTTGTTCTGTGTATTTTTGTTTCTTCCCATTTCTTCCCTTTTCAACTGTCCTCATCTCGACCTGTGGGAGTCCCCACCCTACCCCCATCCCACTAAGGGGAGGATTAACAAACAGCTGTGTGATGCTTAGCTGTCTGCCAGGTTAAAAGACAACAAGAAATCAGGAAAAAGGTAGTGCAAGCAAAAAAATCCACACAAGGTAAAAAGGCAGATCCATAAGAACTCACTACCTACTAGTTACCAGTTAACATGGTCCACTCAATTTGCTAATATACGTGGTACAAACCTGCAAGAAGCTCAAGTTGTGCACCTGCACCTATCTTGGAAATGCCTTTAGCTACAGCCATACTAAACAGATGTTTTGACTTGCTGGATGCAATACAAGAGATTTACCTACCCTTTTTGTGTTATGCTTATAGGGTACTTCAAAAGAACATTAAAAGTGTATGCTCTTAGTTATAACTTGTTACTTTTACTGGCATATGCCACCAAACGTACAATTCCCAGATGGGGATAAAAAATTAAAGAGTTTCCTATGGGTGAGAAATTGCTAACAAAAACAGCTCAACATGATCTAATGGAAGAGAAAATAAATGGCACTCGTAAGGCCTGGGCTATGCATTTCACTATGATAAGCCTTCTCAGCATGCTGGGAAGAACAATTCATATCTAGCACCACCATTTCAAACGTACCAAACAATCAACTCGCTCACCAGATGGTCTTACTGGTAACACTTGGTCAAATAAACATAAAATATGCACTCCACATAGTTATCTTCTGTTTTTATCTCTTCTGTTGGCGTTGAGACTCTTCAATGAGAGCTACACATAGGCACTTCATGTTCTCTTATAGCTACAGCATAAAGCCTCAAATACATCCCAGGGCAAATCAAGCCAACTAGAACATTAAGCCAAAATGAAATCTACACTTGCAAAGAAACAATTACCTTTATCAATAAACTGACATCACAGCTGTAACAGCCTGAGTAGGCTGCTTAGGTACTTCAAGTTGCAAAGGAAAGGGTCCTGATACTTAGAAAACTCTAGCTTCCTATATACAGGGTTTTAACTCTGTACAATTAAAAACCACTTACACAGAAGTTGGTAACAAAAGTTAATTATATCAAACTAACAATGCCATTAAAACAATAGTTTGAGAGAAAACATGGTGAATTGATAGCATGGAAACACTTCAGGAAATATCTTTAGTAAGATGGAAGACTGAGTAGGGAAAAGGTTAACAGCTTTGTGGTTTTTTTTTCCAATTCAATTTATGCTATTGGAACATTGGTACAATTCCACGTAAAGTTGCTCCAAAACCCGTAATTATTTCTATTCCCCAAGCCCACCACACATTTTCTTCGTTAATAAAACTCCATCCTGAACACTCCTGAAAAAGCTGTTCTTTGGACATTTTTATGCTGCATTTTACAGCCTTATTCCCTTAAGCATCCAAGTCTGTAGCAACTCACTTCTCTTGTCATTGCACATTTCACTGACATTACTCCTCCTGCACGTGTCTTTCTAAACCTTCTGAAAATGTGAAACAGGACATGCCATTCTGTTCAGACTCTTACACACACTGCCTACTAAAGAGGCATAATTTCCTTTTTTGTTTCAAGAGATTGAGGTGTTAGGATAGTAGAAAAACAGACTAGGACCCAACATACATATAGGACCAAATATAGTTCCCAGTACTACTCTTTCAAAATCACAGCTAGGAACTATTACCAAGAATGAAAGTTTGTTACTACAAACTTGTAGTAGCTGGTATTCTTATATAGGATAACGGATCTTCGATACTTTCAATAAATATTATGCTGTATGTCTTTCTCAAGGCAACTTAATTACTTTGGGAAGCAAAATCAGAATAAAAAATTTATTTTTTAATCGTTTCAAAATACATGACTAAAATCTACATAATTATTATTAAAATATGCTTACAAGTATTCTTTGATTAACAGTTTGCATCACAAAGTTAGGCATATTTTAAATGCAGTATTTTCTCACAATTTTAAGATACAGGCATTGCTAAAATTTTTCCAGTAAAAAAAGCATACTCCTCTGAGTAGCCAATATAGCTAACTACATTTTCGCATCTTAAGTTACACACAGGAATTTTAGGATTCTCTTAATTACTTTCCCAAAACTAATAGTGATGCTTCAAGACTGAAGGTACATAAACTGTCATTAGTGAACATAATGACATTGATTAGGTAGTCTGAAGAGAACCAGGACTTAAAGGGCTTCATTTGAGTTACATCTTGATGTCTTCTGTTCCACTGATTAAGAGCTCAGTTTTAAAATACTACCTCTTGGACAAGTAACTGCTTCAACTTTTAAAATAAGAGGTAACTGGTCGATGTTAGTAACTTAAATTGTGGTTTAAGAAAAACTAAGTCTAACATGCAACAAACTGTACCTTAAAGCTCAGAAGAAAATCCACATGTACCAAACAAACCAGTGTTTTTGCCATATAAACTCTTTAAAATTAGTATTCCAGTTAGTTAGCAGGGGAAACATGCAAACTAGTAATAAAACCTGGAAATGTTTCAACTCTTACAACTTTAAACTTCGAGCAAAATTAACTATTGGAACAGGTAAAACAGGAACACGAACATCAACTTGAAGCAACTTTCTGAAAGAGGTTACACTACTACACATCTTACTAAACTGAACTGTAGGAACATCAAGGTAACAAGTTTAGGCTCTTTCAAAGTCTTCGTCGATTAAACACTTTTGAGTACTGCTCTTCCTCTTCTGAAGTGATGCGCCCGCCTCTCCTGGAATGGAAGAGACAAAAAACCATGTTTCTAGATAACAGTTAAAATGAAGCAATTGAAGTTTCACAAGTATCTCAAGACATTCTGTACACTATTTACTCCCCTCTGAAACTGTCCAATACAGTTTCTATATTTCCGGTTCAGAGTACAGGTGCCTAGTTCATATGTCTGTCCTTTTAAAGGAAAGCAGCAGCAAAATCTTAAATGAAACTTTAAAACCCTAATACATAATGTAAGTCGAAGACCACTGTGAATGTAATCAGAAACTAGAATTCTACCAAGACTGAATATATGTAGCAAGACTTCATTCATACATGATGACCAGGTACTGACCTGGACTACAACTTATTGGTTAAAATGTAGACAATTTACATGAAGTATAAAAAGCCATCCACAGTGGGTATTTAACTGGTGGAAGAAAACCAACATTTAAACTCAATATCCTTTAAACAAGGGAGTATAACTTGCTTTCCTTTCAGCAGTTTTTGAGGAATGATTAGCTAGTCTTAAGCTCTAAACATCCAAGAGTTGACTGTTCAGCAGATTTTATGCAGTCTTGTATCAATTCACTTAAATCCACTGAATCCCATTTCAGCACTTGTTTGTAGTATTAACCAATTGAGAGCCAACTATTCAAAAACATCTGAGCATGTACAAAAATTCAAATGGAAGTACAGAAATATCCCTTTGCCTTTATTGTATCCTGTATGTTGAAAATTTTAAGCTGGTTTTAGGGGTTAAAGTTTGCTTTCACTACATACCTTAAAGTAGTCTTCTTGTGATACAAAGGTGTTCCTCAGACGATTCTCAGGATAGGATACTACCGTTTGTATGCTCCTGTCCACAGACTTCTGAAATACAGTTATAGATGCATCTACAACAACACTGATTTTATCAGTTACCCACTAGCAGCAGTGCAGGTGTCACAGGGTTTATTCTGCATTCAGGATTCCTCTCAATTCTCTTTTCCTGAGCTCCTTCTTTGAATGCTGTTAACTGGTATTATTGCCCTGAGTTATTCATAACATAAGTTTTTAACAGTGGCATGCCAGTTCAGTTGTGGAAGAGGCTGACACACCAGAAAAATGAAGTCTCCTTCAAAAAATGGAATTGTTGGCCAAATAGAGGTAGCTTTCAACACAAGAAAGCAGAGATGGGAGTAAAAGACTTCACCCATTCAAATGCTTTGAGACTCAGATCTGCTTAAAAAAGGAGGAGCTGCAACCCAATATGCCTTCTTAGGTTATCTGCAATTTTCCTGCAATTCCCAGCAGATCAAGTAAAACCTGGTCACTTTGATACATTTTATACATCCCTCAATTCTACAGACTAGTACTAATAGTTTCACTAAAGCAGGAGAGGCTTCTGAAGTTGTATGCAGGAATCAGTGGATTAGACAGGTTGAAGTGGTGACTATAACCTTCATTTCTAAGAAATGATCCAGAGGACCTCTTCACCAAGCCATGTAACCCCTTACATGCAAATACCTGGGAACATGACTCATGTCAACAAGTTTTAAGAACTTACTTTAAGAACTTACCTTTTGTGGACTGTTACTAGACGACTGTGTGGGCTCTGGAACAACACATTCTGTCTGTATAAATTCTGGATCCTCACTGTAGTGATAGTTGACTGAAGTATAAACCTGCATATTTTTAAAGTAAGGCAGTATTTCAGTAACACTGGGAGAACATGCATAGCTGGGTTGTCATTGGTCCTCACCAATCCACAAGCTATGTCAGCTTTATCCTTCTGATACTTTACAAGCGAAGGGAAACAGTGTATGCTGACCTGTTTTATGAAGACATTATCTCTTTCCAGAAAGGGTATATTCTAATAAATGTCTTTCCTCCCCACTGTAATCACTTGAGAGTTGCTCCCCAAGCTGCTGCTTCCATGTATAGGTTTTGTTGTCAAATGTATTGAGCAATGAAGGCATTTACTGAAAATTCAAGACAACCAGCAGGTAACTTCAACAGATTCATCACTAATCAAACAGAAAAAGAAAGGGAAGGAAAATATCTACTACCATTGCCCTTCCAAGAAGCTTTATTTCTCTACACTTTAACTCAGCTCCTTGCTTGTATGGAGGTTCCTTTTCATAATATACTAGTTTAAATTCTTGTCAACATGTAAGGAAGTTTAGAAACCCACAAGCACTTTTACAGCTTCTTTAAAACTCTCCCCTCTTCCCACTGTTTATAAATGCGATGTTGCAAGCAGCAACCTAGTATAGAGTCTTACTGCAAGAGCTAAGAGGATGGTGAAACAGTTACCATTCGTGGAATCATCCTTCCAGAAAGGGTAAGTAGCTTTTAAAGCTATTTTTCACAGGATCTCAACAGCAACGGGGTTAACCGTTCTCACTTTTTAGGGACTCTTTCCCTGGAAGACAGATTTACCCAGCTTTGGCAATTGTTTTCAGTTTCTTGCAGCATCACTCTTAAGGATGTTATTTGTGATTATACACAGCAGGCACCACAAGGCATACTACCTGACTCTCCCCAAATTCACTCGACACTGAAATTGTTATTTCAAGCTGGTATCGTGATAAAAGGAAGCCTGTATCACTAGCAGACTACTTCTGAGCACTATCCCTAACCATGAAAATGTGCATCTGTCTGACCTCACCACAACTACTGCATTCCGCATACGATTGGAAATGCGGATTATCCACTAAATAGACAGGTATAAGCATCAGACTGAAGGCTGAAGTTTCCTGCCACCTCACATGGGTGTTCTTTTGAGTCTGTAAAAATACTTAAAGATGCTTACTAAGTTCCAGACTAGCTGTCTGCTCATGTAATCAAGTAGAAAAGTCTACAGGAAATGATTATGCACACCTGCTATAAAAACTCTTTGGCTTGCTATCATTTAATTGTTAACTCTTGGGTTTTGGGTAGTCCTGTGTGGAGCCAGACATTGGACTCAAAGATTCTTACCCCTTCCAGCTTGGGATATTCAGTGATTCTACAGCACAGCTGTTTCATGTTCCGTGATGTTATTCAACAAAAGTTATTTCAGACCAACAGGGTAAAAATCAGTATTTCAGCTACTTCTAAATTCTTTCAAGTCTGTTTCTGACCCCATTAAAGCAAGGATACACCCTCACTAATAGGAATATGGACTTCCCACAAGAAGAAAAAGGCTGCTTCTCTGCTGAGAAGCTGAAAACAAAGCTTAGTATACATGATTTGAAGTGGGCAGGAATAAAGTCTGAGAAAATTGTCCAACAAACGCAGGCAGCAGTATCTATACGAAGTTCCATTTTCTACATTGCTCCCCACCACCCCCACTTACCTTGTATACACAGTCTATACAGATCTGCTGGGAATTACCTTGAAAGTTATTAGCTCTTAATAGAACAGTACTAAAAATACAGTATTATACCTGAGGAACATAAATACACATAAAAGTTTAAGTTCCAATGACAATCCTGTTAAAGAAATACTGTGTAATTTTCCTCTTGTGAATGCCACTTGTTTGAAGTCACAAAAAGCAAATAATTTCCTTACAAACCATCTGCACCATATACAGTCTGTAGCATCCTGGCCAACTGTTTGGAAGCTTCTGAGCCAAAAAACAATATTGTGAAGATGAGTATTTTGAAGTCTTACGAATTTTCAAAAAAACTCTGAATAAGCAGCAATATTTTATAGATCTTAAAAATACAGATTGTGTGTCAGTATTATTTCTCCTTGGTCTTTTCACAAAGAGCCAATTCTGTTCCATACTAAAATTCCACGTTTCTGTGACCAGAATGTATGTAGTAAAACCACAGAACAGGTAGTTCTGTTCTGCCATACATTTCCTAAATACCGTGTCAGTAGAAGGTTCTGAACAACTATCAGCCACTACAGATCTGCATAGACCAGATTCCACAAAGATCTGGTAAACAGCATGATATTTTAAGTATGGAGCTGGCAAAATACTGTGTTAATTGTAGACTTACCGGAGGCATAATATAATTTCTTTGCTCCCCAGGAACCCATTGTGGTTGAACCTTGAAGAATTGAAGAACAATCAGCTTTTACCTATTCTTTTCCTACACAGGTAGTGTAACTGCTCAGTAAGAGCATATACACACACACACGACATTTCACATCTTGCGTTTTTAATCCAAGGCATTACAGACTAAGCTAGCAACAAGAATATGAACACCATCCTTTCATAAACTTATTGCCACTGCAGACTTTGGCACAACCATGGGAAGAACCACAAACCACAATGTGCTTCAATGAACAGACCACGGATAGTCAAGAAATCAGGTGAAACACATTGCACCCATATACTGAGTACAGGGTAAATGCACATTCCTGGACAACAGCTCTCTGCTGTTAGTTTATTTGGCATTAAGATTGAACTCTTACCATCTGAATGCAAAACCAACTCTAAGTGATCATTCTTTAGAACCGAATCTTGCCACTATTCAGTACTATCAGCACTCATTTAATGACATGAAACAGATCTGTTTAATTTCCTTAAGGTTTTTTTTTTTTTTTTCCAAACCACCTATAGCACTTAGACACCCAACAACCCTTCTGCTCCAACTTTAAGAATTACATACCTGATAGTTGTAAGCTGGCTGATATCCTACAGGAACTTGCTGCTGTATCAATACAGCTGGGGAACTGTATGGATATGTCTGCAAAATAGATTTTTTTTAAATAAAAAACAAGTTTGAAGAATGATAAAAATGGGATATTTATAAACATATTTATAAAACTGGTGAAAAATGTGTAGTCAAAAAAAAATCCTGTTTCAGATTAGCTTCATTACTTAAAAGCAACATTTATAAATTTCCCATGGAACTTCAGCGCTCCAGGCATTAAAAGAATCCTATAGAAGTCAGACCCTGAATTGTATTGTATAGCTAAAACTCCTAAATCTATGTGTACCTGATCTTTTAAGTCACTTGAGAAATATAACTGTTCCCATAAATTTTCTAAAGTAGACCTGAAACAAACCATTATTTCATGGTAGTTGAACTACATCCTGAAGATCAGTTTCTTAGAGCCAAAGGCAAGTATTAGAATTTAGACAATTTCCCAGCATTTCTTTGCTGCAAATATTTTGACAAAATGTTAACCTGGAACCTTGTCAGCTTCTTCAGGGAACAGTTAAAGGTACATTCCAGCACTTAAGAGAATTAATTCCTCCTACGCTGTTTCACTTCACCAAACCTAGAGAATGAGCAGACGCGCTCATATCAAGCTCTGACTCGGGAGTATATTCGCAAGTCATTACAGCTTGTGCATTCTCAATCGCTTCACAGAAAACATACAGAACAGAATCCAGCAACTTGTAATTAATATTGCCCCATTACACTGCCACACAATACAGGGTTAGTAAGTGATGAGACCATAACCTGGAAATCCTCCTGGTTATATTTTCAGTACAGGACTCATTAGTCTGCCTACACCTCAGTAGGAATGCTTATCCCTTATCCCAAAGAGCCAACCAAGTGTTCTGCAGACATACTGTGTTATGGCATCTGCTGTGACCAGCACAAGCGTCCCTAACACAGACAACAGTTCTAAAACAATTTCTTGTTTGGCAAGGAGGAAGATTACTACAGCTATTTTCTGGTTCCATAATTGAAAAAAATGCATTTTAAGGCTTGCAGTTTATTTTGAGGGAAGGAAGCAATACAGTAAATATCTGTAAGCATTTGATTTGTGAAGTTGATCCGTGACAAGTAACTTGACTACTGAAGAACTGTTAATTCACTCCTGTACCTTCAACAGTTACTTTCAAAATAGTGTGTAATCTCCCTGCATTTTGTTTTATGCAGAGATTGCTTCAATGAATAAGTTATTTTCAGGGCTGTTTGCATTCTCTTAAAGCAATTTTAAGTTAGGAGCTTCTTCACTAGGAAAGGCAATACAAAAATGAACAGGTAGGAGAAGACTGGCATCTCAAAACATATTGCAGAAGTTGATGTGCTTACATTTTCAAAAACACTTCACTTAAACACGATTCCAAATCAGTGGCACAAATAGCCTTACCTGTACGTACTGAGTTAGCGGGCTCACGACAGCTGGAGGCTGCATGTAGGTCTCTGTACTTTGATTACTCCATACACTATGGAACTGCGGTGCAGGAGGATTGAAAACTAATGGTCTCGGTTGCACATAAGAACCTTATTTTAAAGCAAAGGAAAAACAAAGTATTAAGACATTTTACTGAGTATTTCATTGGTTAATCTGAATTTAAGTTTAACCATTTTGACTCTTAGATTCAGCTCTATTAATTGTACTGCAACTTCAGATAACATTACAGATTGTGCTGTCAACCTGAGTTCATTCTTATCCAAACTGTACATAAATAGTGATGACAAAATTCAGAACTGAAGTTTAATTGTAATATATACATTGCATCAGATAAAGGAATTGCAAGAATTGTAATTTTCTTAATTGTATAATTAAGAAAAACTAAACTTGTAATCTGACTTCATATATACTTACACAAATTCTGTTGTTTTCTAATCGCTGGCCCCAGTTTCAGCTTTTTGCCATGGAAGTTGATTTGTGACTGAAAAATAAGTTATTCCATAAGCTGGGGAATCAGTGAGGTGGTCGGTTGGATTTTAAAGAGACTGTACTTTATTTCTACGCCACAGTATCAGCAATTCACACACAGGCTCAAAAAGCCTCCGTTCTCCTCTCCCCCTTCAACAGCTTACATCTTTTACCTTTAATTCCCTGTAGCCCTCTCACCACACCCTTGTGTCTACTCAGACTTCCCAAACCCATTACTCTGCCACCTGCTACTTTGAAGATACACATCAGTAAATTCCAGCCTTCATTTGGTTTTACACACTAAGTACGTTGAGACAGAATGACATGGAGCCTAGGTTCTCTAGAAACCTATTTACATGGCCGCTTACCCTCCTTCCCACAAACCTTCTAAAATGCTTCACTTCCACGTTAAGAGCTGTTCTCCCAATATTAAAGGAAATAGGCTAAGCACTACTGTTTACCTGCACATTACCATGTTCTCCCTAGGGAAGCTTTCACATGTTCCTGCAGAACGTCCTTCAAGCATACTGCTTCAAGGCTATTTTACCAAAAGCATCTATGCAGCACACAGACTAATCACTAGTGGAAATGAAGTATGGTTCACATGTTCCTCAAGTACGTGAACCCAGAAATACAAGCTTTTGAAAGGCTTTTAGATAACATAGCTGGAAGCACTCCTCAGTAGTCAGCCAACACTCAGAGACCTGCAACTTCTCATTCTGCAGGTTCTGTCCAAATGCTAGTTCACATTGAAGGCAGGATTTCAGACATTCAATGATTAGTACTGTTTTGCCAGCACAGCATCTTGGATTACAATGAAAGTTGCAGGCAGCTTTCCTCCCTGCAGAAACAGAAGTCTGTATTCTTCAATGAAACTGCTTGGCTTGAAGCCTAAAACATTCCCTGGTGGGTGCAGGCTGAAGTGGCCTTACTGATACCACCCCTACACTTCAAAGCTTATTTGGACTGACTGTAAGAGGATCTGTACAATTTTTTTCCCCTAGGAGATTGTGGTTTATGGTTTAAGTCTAGCATACAGAAAGCTGCTTTAGTACATGGATTTATGCAGATTGTTTATTCAAACACTCAAACTTCTCCACGCTTTCAAAGGAAAAAAAACCCACCTCAGGTGGTTCTCATTTATCATGTTTGCCAAAACAGTGGCAAGAAGCATACCTATGAAGGTGTGAGCAGCACACACTACTTAAAATAGGTACTCAGTTATAGTTCAGAGGGCTACATTGACATTGTACAAATAAATGTTTTGTCAGAAATCAAAGAACTGTTTGCCTCCAATTAACAGTCTTATTACCAAACACTGAAGTCAGTATTAGGTGCAGATACTGAGAGAATTTAGACAGACCATCTCATGCAACACCAAGGATTTGCCGGCTTCAGAGGAAAACACAGTTTGCAATTTACCTAACATCCCACTAAGCTTTTTCTCCAATTTCTGTCTTTATTTCATTATTGATTGTAAAAATAATCAAAACAGGCAGAATAAGTGACATAGAAAGAATCCTATTTATCTGATCATCTCCTCATAATGAGATCTAGAATAACATAAATCATTGGTAGGAAAAAGAGGGGAAATGTTCCGAATCAGTAGGGTTACCTACCTCGTTTGACAGTTTGTTGGTTTTTTTTCTTTGCTCCCACAGTCCTAGTCCTGTTGTGCCCAGAACCCTGCAACCCCCCTTTCAACCTAAGCAAAGGAAGCTCTTGGTACACAGATCTCCCCCTCAAAGCAGAAGGTTCCACACTGCACGCGGGTACAGGTTCACCATGGACCACAGCAGTTACAGATGGAATTGGATCTGAATCAGAATACTTCAGATACTGCCAGGTTGCACAAAACTAGAGAGCAGGGCACGTAAGTACAGTTATCTAGAGCATTTCTAATCACATAGAAGCTCTGCTGTGTTCATTCACATAAAGCAAGGAGAGCAGCCTGTACAGAGAAGGCCCAAAATGGCTTATTCAAGGTGATCTCTGCACATGCCTTGGAGCTCCAAAACAGCGTTCACTCTCCCCCTTTCATAATTCACTCCAGGAGTCAGCATCTCTAGATTGTATCTGTACATGCTTCCTAGTGACAGGGCAGTAACAGTTATTTGTACAGCCTGTACATCTGAAATTTGCACCAAAGAAAACCAGCCACAGGCCTCTGGGTTTTCTTAGACCTCGTGTATAAAGTTGCATCAGTGAGTACTGCGAATAGAGATGCACTGAAGGCTTTGAGACTTAGAGAAGTGCACACAGAGCATCAACAACATAAATGGCTCAACTGATAATACTATTCAAGAGGCCTCTGCAGAGGTTGCTGCCTCAAGAGCGAGCATTCTACACCATTCTACTAAAATAAGTGTAACCCATGGTAAAAGCTAGAGAGCATTCTCAGAAAGTCAGTTGCTTGATACAGCAGTATTTTCGTCATCACACCATGAAAGTTAAAGAACAGTAAGCTTTTGAAGTCTCTTAGCGAGAATTAAGAATGTCCTGTTTGAGTTTCCCTGGTTTTCCCTTTGTCAAAGTGTTTTCTCTCTTCCCCTGGAGGAGCTATATAGCCAGCAAACACAGCTGAACGTATCACTGAAAACTGCATCTGGCGTACTTATCAGGGGTTGTCCTTAAGATCCACTTCCCTGTCTGATAGCTTCAGAAACAAGTAAGGAATTGTTCAGCCTCCAGGGAAAAGGGAATTTTCTGAAGTATTCCAGTGAAACAAACACTGAAGTGTTATTTTCAGTTATTGCACTCAGGTTGGGAAGGGAGATGGGGAACAAAGCTTTGCCAGTTGTTTGGGACCTACTAAAATCTACCAGAACCAAATCAAAGAGTTTTACCTCAGAAGTGCTGACTAGCTTACAATAGTTAAGCTTTTAAATATTTCTCCAATACCAAGATCTAAGCACAGAAGGGCTGTAACAGTTCTATCCCTTTATCTCCTGCATGAACTACAGGGAAGCCATGACGTGTTAGCAGTTGAATCTTGTAGCCTAGCAGACTTCGAAAATACTTGCACACCAGGTAAAGCCCAAATGCATGAGTACTGTAAAAGAAAATCATACTTCAACTGCTGAGACTGCAATAAGAAACGAATGCTGTGTTTTCTGTATTACTGTTATTCCCAATGAAGCTCACAGAAGTAGAGTTCTATGATAATCATCCAATAAAGAAAGCAAGCAGCTGAAAAACATGAGGCTTTCAAGCATATAAGCAAGTAAGAATGACTAGGAAGAAAATGATATGAGACTTCAAATCACACCAAGGCTAGGACTACATTTTCTTTCTGACTTAAATATACAAAGATTATACTGCAACAGCAACAGATGTTTTAACAGGTTTACTTTTGGGGCAGCTCTAATCTTTCCTTGCCCTAATTTACTCTATGGGGTAGATGACTGTTTCCCCTGAACATGCCTAAGCCTTCATACAGAAACTTCTTCATATAATTTAGATGTAAGGAGCTTACTTCTACTATTTTCTGAACATCCACATTGTCCAGGAATGATACGAATCCATACCTGAAAGCAAAAACAGGTAATTCAATAACCAGCAGCTGAAACAAATTCGAGTCTAACTTATTTGAACAAAACCAGTTAAAAGCATTAACTACGTGCCAGGTGCGTTATTCTAAAGTATATTCCAAAGTATCAGGTAGGACATTAACGTTCAATAATTCAACATTAAAACGCATTTACTGCTGACTAACAGCATACGCTACTGGGCCAACCAAAAGGAATTAAATGCTAGTTTCTATAACACTATGAGGTCAATTTAAAGGTTATTCTCTCATTTCAGTTACTCAAACGAATGTTTGATGTTGTTGACATCACTAGCATCAGAAAGTCAAAAGCTCCTTTAATTAGTGATGTATCAAATTTTGTATTTAGTGCAGAGGTTTGGATGAAAGGAGACACTACAGGGACAGTGACACCAGTGGGGGATGTGATTCCAGAAGAGGCTTTCGGTTTATTCCACTACTCCCTAGTTTATATCTAAGCCTGTAATATGGAAACACTCAGTTTCAGAGAATTACAGGAAGAGTAGTGTCAATCAATGGAGTATGCCAATCCACTACCAATAATCGGGACATATAACTACAGTAAATACACTTTGGAATACTCCAAGTCCCTTGCTAGTTGTCATTGAGAACAGTATTTTCAGCTCATTCATTACTACGTATATCTAGGGGAAAAGACGTGCAACTTTTTGGAATCTGCTCATAGAATCAGAAAAAAATTGAGTGGGAAGAACCCTCCAGAAGAAGTCTCCCTCTCAAAGCAGGACTAACTTCAAAGCTCTGAGAGCTTCCCAAGAACAACTGGGCATGGCCCTGAGCATCCTCACTTGAAAGTTCTGTAAGACAGACCGCTAAGTTTTTCCATACATCTGGTCAGAATTCCCCTTGCTCTAAGCTTCTACCATCTTAGTTTCACCCTTTACGCCGAGGAGTTTGGTTCTCTAACCTATCCCTGAGCATCCAAAGAGTGCAGCCTGATTGCCCTGAAGGAAGCCTACCCCTTCTCTCAGTCAGTGTAGCATCACCACAGTGAACTCTCTCCAGATTGTATTTAACTACTACAGTTACCAGATGAGTCAGAACTTCATCCTGTGAAAGAACAGCCTGCACAAGCATTCTACAAGCGTCATGATTTGCTTCCATTTGTTAAGTGACAATAAGGCTATTTTCCCTGTACAGATACACTGAAGACTAAGTATAAGATTATACAGATTTAGGGTCAATCTAGATTTACGTTTTACTGCTTTTTAATTCACCACAACAGAAAACTACAACTACTGTTAAAAAGGCTTAAGCATTTCAAGTGCATTGCTAAGTATCTGCTCACATTATCTATGTTAGAATTGCACCCACATACGCAGCAACTACCCACATTCTACTCACCCTTTAGAAACACCAGTCCTGTCAGTGATTATTTTCACCTCTTTCACAGTACCATATTGTTCAAAGTAACTCCGAATTTCTGCTTCATTCATCTAAAAGAAACAAAGTTTTGAACTTCTACAGACACATTCAATTGTTTAGATTTCAAGCAGGAAGTATCAGTCTTAAATCCATCTCCCACTGTTCTCAAAAAATAAGCTTATTTACCTGTTTCAAAATTCTCTTACGATACTGGAGTTATTTAAGATTACTAAAAGATATGGGTAAAAAAAAATCTTTAGTTCAACTCCAGGAGTTAAATTCCTATTCCCTTCCCACTAAAGTGCATTATACACGTCTTAAAAATTAAAAGTATATAAATACCCTTATATCGATTCCACCAACAAAGACTGTATTTGGCATGATTTTTCCTTCTGGTAAAACATATCCTTGACAGGTTGTTGACAAATTGGTATTATCCTCTGAGAGGCTTGCACACTGCGCTTCTGCATTTGCAGACTGAAAAAAATTAAACAAGTATTTCAGTCAGGTTATAGTACACTTCTAGATAGGGCTGCAACTTCCTATAGATATAGGTTGAGATCACATATCAGTAGCACCTTTCCAATCACTTGAAGGAAGTAGAGTTGTATCTACTGCAAATAGAATATTCATCTTGACAAAACTTTGAAGCATCTCTGAAGTTTTAAACCTTAACTCTAGACCCAAACCAGGCTACATTACGTCGTCTCGCCCAACTAGAAGCTTCATGACCAGTGTTGCTACTACCAGATAGACATACAGTAAAAACTCCAAAATCATTAATTTCAGAACTTTACAAAATTCCTTTCAGACGTAAACAAGAAATTGTTAAATTCTTTTAAGACACAATCTACTGTGAATCGATTATGCAACAGAGCAAAGCCCATCATATTCCTGGTCACAGGTCAAGCTTACAAACAGGCTTGGAGCACAGACACAGGGTTATAACAACTTGTCAAGAGGAAGGTAACCAGATCTTAATGGAACATTCACACATCAGAAAAGCGATGTAATGAATTTGCCTAAAGAGGAACATGAATGACTACAGACTTGTTACCGAGCACTCTACACCAAAGCAAGATGCTAAACATGCATTGCACATAGAAAAGAACGGCAAAGAATGTGAAGATTAGTGCAACTACAGTCATGATGTGCTTTGCACACCCAGACTTCACACACACCCTTTTGGCCTGAAAAGGTGTCACAGCCTCAAAGTTAAGGATTGATCCAGTGGAGAGGAAAGAGTATACCCAATTGTTTGTTGAGGTAACTGTTCAGACAGACAAGCAATCCACTTCTTGTTAATGATGCTGCCAAGATGTGCTCCATACTCTACCTAAGGTTTGAAGTGCATTTAAAAAAGGTATTTACAAGAACTGAAATACGACATGGGCACCTGAAACTTCAGCCCCTCATCTTCTCTCCTGAATGAATGGTTCTAGCCACATGCCATGCTCTTCCTAGCTATTAGAACAAACTACTCTGACCACCTCAGTGTTACTCATCCCTCTGTATTAATTCATTTTAAAACATTAGTAAGCCTTTCCTCACAACTCAGCTGGTGTGGCATTATTCCTATTTCAGATATTCAGATCTTTTGATTATGTAGCCATAGTTATTGATGCTTTGAAACCTAATGACCTGCAATAGCTAGCACCCAATTTTTCAATGGAAAAATTTACATGTTCAATGCAATTGTCTAAACTGCAGCTGTGAGTGATCAGTATACACTCAACTTGGATACCCAGTAAGGGAATGAGAAAGTTACAAGAACCAAACCATGTGGCACATGATTCAACCAACAATTAAGCAAAACCAAAACTAGTATTTGGCCCTCCAGAAGTGTGATTTCAGTGTGACTGAACAAAATTAGCACCACACTATCCCTAGAAGGCAGAGCTGAATCGATCTCTTCTCACTCCTCCATAGCACAAGTTCAACAGTACCCAGTTCAAATTAAGCGGGCATAATGTTAATCTTTTTGCAAAATTGAGTTAAGTGAACAGTTTTTGACCACATTAGTATTCTGCTGTTTTAGACAAGGGAATCAGCCTACTGTGCTATCAGAAAAGCACCAGATCCACCTCAGAATCAATGGATGCAGAAGGTGAAACGGAAAAGATCCAGCCTCTTCTGAGAGGCAATAAGCCATTAATTCAGTTCAATACCATCTCAAAGCTAGACCTTAAAGAGTATCTGAGTTCCTACCTGAGTTCAATCACACCCAAGATACTGTTCTCATTATACTCTTACATCACTATGCTTTATACTGCTGAATTCTCAAGAGTTCTGTCTTCCAAGAACTCTGTTTACCCTCCAGTAAAGTTGGAGACCACATCTTCCACTGTTAGACAGCAGTACAGGTTGTGTAATATTATTTCTATTGTTAACAGAAAAAGGGCAGTTCTCCCCCCTTCCTTCCTTCCGAACCAGGACAGTTCTTTCTACCACCCACCACACAAGGAACTGGATCTGACATTTCACAGGAGAAAAATGGTAGTAGTTTTCAGACACATCCACATCCGATCCATTCTAGTTCTGTAGTTATGTAAACACTTGTTCTAGCCTGAAAGCAGCACATGGGCAAGAACAGAGCAAGAGGATAGCACTTCCTCGACTATGCCCCCAGCTATAGAGCATTTGAACTAAGTCTTAGACCACAACTCCACAGCAACCTTAAGCTGACCTAACCATTGGCTTCTACTCTTCTTTCTTCCTGGATCTGTTTCAGCGACCAAGGCCAAAAGAAAATATTCACTTTGCTGTGTAAGTTCTCTAGCAATCTCAAACAGGGAACAGCTCACACCACAGGCACCCAGGAGAGGCAGAATCACCACAAGAGCACAGGGTCAGCATTCAGATACTGCTGATATGCATGTAAGAGACTGCCTTGGCCAACATGGAAGTACCCCATTAGTTTCTCACAATAATGATGCAAAACGACTCAAAGAAAATACACTTTAACCCTTCTGCACATTAAATACCCAAAGGGGCAAACAGGTTACTCAGGCATTTTGGCAAGCTTTTCAACATCAAAAGAAATGCTTTAAGTTCAAAGAATGGTTTGGGTTGGAAAGGACCTTAAAAATCACTTAGTTCCAGCCTCCCCGCCATGGGCAGGGACACCTCCCACCACGACCAGGTTGCCAAGGGTTTCGGTCCAACCTGGCCTTTAACACCTCCAGGGATGGGGCATCCACAGCTTTTCTAGGCAAGCTGTGCCAGTCCCTCATCACCCTCATATTAAAGAATTTATTTAGAATAGCTCTTCTAAATCTACCCTCTTGTATTTCTCAGACCATAAAAAGGAGCTATTGATGAATACACAGTGAAAAAGCCTTAATAGCATGAAGGTAGGAAACAAAATCCTCCTTTCAAAGTTACTTCTGAATTGACAAAAGTTTTGCATTATAGTACTGAAGACTTCCAACAAGGCATCACCCTTGTTTTACCAGCATAAAATGTCATTATTTTACTACCTTATGTAGCCTTATGTACACAACTGTACTTTTATGCATACTATAGGCAATGAATGCTGCTGCTGAATCAGTGTCCAAAGACTAACCCACTTCCAATTCCTAGAACTGGAAGAAGGCTGAAATTGAGTTAGGTACCCTGAAGTTACAGCATTAGCTGAAGTGACCCAACCACTCAAAAATACCTCCAGTGGGGGATGATCTACCTCATTCATGAAGTACCTTGGAAAGCTAATTTCTATGTGTGGAGAGACTCAGCCGATTCAGTTTTCAACCTATTGGGATTAATTTTTTTCCCTTTCCCTCATCCCAAGGTGAAGTTAACCAATTTACCCTCCACATTGTGCAAACGCCAAACAGCTGAAGTGGGTTACAAGCATCACCCCATCACACCCACGTTTAGGGGAGGGAAACCTTCCCTTTCGGGCACAGCAGGGCAGCTCCCTGATTTATCAGGCTGCTTCTGCCCTGACCTCGCACATCTTTATCTAAAATAAGCGGGTTAAAGCCTCCCGAGCCCCGCCGCGCAGGCCGCCAGTTGCCATGGCAGCGCAGGGCAGAACATGGCGGCGGGGCCGGCAGCGCGGCGCCCGGCGGGCACCAGGGGGAGCCCTCGGTCAAGTACTGCGAGCGGATAAGAACTGCGGGGGGATAAAAAAAAACGAGCCTTGAAAGGCGCAAAGTCGCACTTTTACGGTGTTGTCGAAGCGCCTGCGTTACAGTAGCGAATACAGTTCTTCAAATAAAAGCCCGAAAAAGAAAAAAATGTTTTGGGAAGTAACACAGCTGAGAGATTCAGCTGCCCGCCCCTCGGTTCCGCCGTGAGGGCACACAACCCCTTCCACCAGTACTAAGTTTTTCTTTAACATACCCCCATGGAAGATACTCAGAACCATTCGCTTAGGGCAGAGCTCTCTCAACTCCGAATCGCAGCAATTGCTGCCCAAATGCCCCTCAGTCACCCCAGGGCTCCGCACCGGCTCCGCTCCGGGCAGCACGGACAGCCTGCCAGGAGCTCCCCCTTCACCGCCGCCTCTCCCGGCGTTTAACTCCACCAAATTCACCGCCTCCTCCGCCCTAACCGTGGGCCGGGTCACACAGAAATTTCTCGAAGACGGGAACAGCGCCGTGCACGCCGGCGGCGCCTGGCGAGGCCAGGCAGTAACGCGGCCGGCCGCAGGGAGCCGGCAGAGCGCCGCCAGCAGCAGCCCGCCGGCAGGTAAGCAGCCGATCCAAACCCGAGGGCGTCAAGCCGAGCCCTAGCGGCGGGATGGAGCGGATCGGCACGACGGGCGCCCGGCCACACCGCCCCGGCACGGCCGCCACAAAATGGTCGCCCGCCGAGCCCTCGCCTGGCCGTGGCTGATGGAGGACGTTCCCCTCACTCCCCAGCACAACCCCATTTCATTTTTCCTCGCGGCACCCCTAGAATTACCACTCCCCCCCCCCCCCCCCCCCCGCTTTCTCAGGTTTTAGAACCTTGAGGGTATTAAAAATGACAGCGATGCCCTGGGGTTGCGCTACAAGGCGACGCTACCGCGGCTGAGGGGATCCCCGTGGCTCGGCCCAGGAGGGACAGGACCGGGCGCTCAACCGCCGCCGCCATGCCCCGCCGAGGCTCCCGCAGCCCCGCCAACGGCCGCAGCCCCTCGCCTCGCCCGCGGTCCCGTCCCGTCCCTGCCTCCCCCCGCAACTCACCATCGTGCACCGGAGCCGAGGCAGCGCCCACACACTTAAAAACAAACGAGGCCGAGGCCTTTAAGACAAAAAAAATAATAATACCAACTTCTGAGAACGCAAACACTGGAGAAACCTTTTTTTTTTTTTTTTTTTTTCTTTTTAACGGGGGGAGAAAGAGGCAACTCCCTCGGAGCCCCGCTCTTCCCCTTAAATACCCCTCGGGGGAAGGGGCGGGGAGGGGCCGCCCTCGGCCCGCAGCGGCGCGGTGCTCGTGGGGCCGCCGCGCTGGCGGCGTGAGGGCAGCGGCCGATCCGTGTGGGGCTGGGGGCTTAGGGGTGGCTAAGGTGGTGAGGGAAAGCTGAAGCGTTTTACCAACGTTTTCATGAGCCGATGTTCTGTGGATACTCCAAGCTGTTGCCATTACACCTCAGTGCACGTACTGAAAACCAGCCCGTACTCTTCACTAGTCACTTAGGGCCGCTCTAGAAGGAAACATCTATGGAAGATGGGCTGTTTCTATGGCAATAACGTGCTTCTACTGGCTTCAAAGTCGGTTTTAAGTGTTTGTCTATACCTACCATTGCTTTCTTCTGTTGAGATCTAGATTTTGGGAAGCTTCAGGGAGAGGATCTGGTGTTGTGACAAAGTAAACTCTTGACTATGCTAGCTTACTAACTCTTTGAAAGTGTCAAGACATGACAATTGAATGAATAAGGAGAAAAAAAATCCAAACCTAAACTGATTAACTGGAGTCCCTACAACAAGCAGGCCATTTTTTCACATGTGATTTTATTTGTTCTAATACCTGTGTCATTTTTTAAAATGTACCGAATGTGCACCTTTTTCAGGTGCTGACACTAATGATTAAAAGTAGACTGCTGCACTAGGTACACCTGGACCCAGAGTTGGTTTAGGTAATACCAATAACAAAGCCCATATCAAAAAAAGATGTATTTATGTTCATGGTATGAGGGATTTTGATAAAGCTAGTGGGGTTACTGTATTAGCTAAAGGTAAACACAGTACACAGGCTTTCATACATCTAATGTCCTTTTACCTAAGTATAGAATCTCAGAATGGTCTGGGTTGGAAGGGACCCTTACAGATCATCTAGTCCAACCACCCTGCCTTGGGCAGGGATATCTTTCACTAGAGCATATTGCTCAAAGCTCTGTCCAGCCTGACAGTAATCACACACTTCCAGTGATGGGGCACCTAGAGCTTCTCTGGGCAACGTGTTCCAGTCTCTCACCACCCTCGTTGTGGAAAAAAAAAAGAGGTGCTCAACAATACAGTATGCTCTACGGTACTGTATCAGATCTTTTCCATTTTTGCTTGAAATGGCTGAGAGCCTTGAAAAAGTACAACAATGAGGGGAAAATATTATATAACTCATAGATTCATATTTGATCTCAAGAGCGGCAACAGGTTTAGTACGCAATTTCTTAAGCACAAAAAGAGTAATTCTGTTTTTAATAACTCCTGAAACTAAAACTAATCTGAATACTCTAAAATAGAGCAGAAACCAGGTTGTTTTTTTGGGTTTTGTTTCTTTTTTAGCGGGGGGAGGGAAGCGGCTACCTTCTTTACACCTCTTTTATGGCCCTAACTAGAAGCATTCTGAAGGAGCAATTACCTCCTGTTTGCTGTTAAGTGGAAGATCACTGTTCTGGAAGTGGTGCTGCAAATACTATTCAAAAAAAAATCCTTTACCTTTTAGATAGCAAGATAGTTTTGAGACCTCTTTTTGAGAATTGAGAGCTTTTCTTGAGTATTTTTGTAAACAGAAGCACAGAATGGTTGAGGTGGGAAGGGACCTCAGGGTCCTCAGATCCAACCCCCCCTGCTCAAGCCAGGATGCCCAGAGCAGGTTGCCCTGGAGCATGTCCAGGTGGCTTTTGAATATCTCAAGGAGGGAGGCTCCACAACCTCTCTGGGCAATCTGTGCCAGCGCTCGGTCACCTGCGCAGTGAAAAAGTGTTTCCTGATATTCAGATTCTGCTTCCCATGTTCCACTTTGTGCCCACTGCCCCTTGTTCTGTTACTGGGCACCACTGAGAAGAGCCTGTTTTTGTACTCTCCCTGTATTTACAGACTTTGATAAGATCACCCTGAGCCTTCTCTTTAAGCTAAAACAGTCCCAGGTCTCTCTGCCTTTCCTCAAAGGAAGGATGCTCCAGTCCCTTCATCATCTTGGTGGCCCTGCATCGGGCTCTCTCCAGTGTGTCCACATCTCTCTTGTGAGCACACAGAACTGGAGCCAGCTCTCCAGGCATGACTTAGACAGTGGTGAGCAGAGGGGAAGGATCACCTCCCTCGACCTGCTGGCGATGCTTTACCTAATGCGATCCAGGATGCCGTTAAATTGTCTTTGTGGCAAGGGCATATTGCTGACTCATGTTCAACTTGCTGTCCGCCAGGACCCCAGGGACCTTTCCTACAAAGCTGCTTTCCAGCCAGGTGTACACCAGCACATCCTGGTGCCTGGCATTGTTCCTCACCAGGTGCAGTTTTTCACACTTTTTCACTTCTTTTTGTACTTTTTGAGGTTCATTTCAGAACTCTTCATCCTGTTCCCTCTGGATCTTCCCTCTGGATGTTCCCTCTGGATGCCAGCACGACCCTCTGGTATATCTGCTACTCCTCCCAGTTTCGTTTTGTCAAACCTAAAATATCCAACTGCTTCTAGGAAATTAAAACATGAACATGAAAACAAGGACATAAGAGATATGCAAGCTACTAGGTTAAGAACAGTAGAAGAGGTTTCTGACTTTTAGACAGCTAGGGAAGCTGGCTTAAGAAAAGGGTGCTGATTTTACCAAATAGGTTTTGAATGTCTGTTTGATGAGTTTCTGATTTTATACCGAAGAGAAAATGTCCCATGCATTTCACAGTCAGCTTTAAAGGAGCTGCGGTATGTAGTTCCTTTACTGCCATTTGCATCCCAGTAGCTATTTAAAGGGATATACAATAATGTTGTTTTGATGAACATGAATATTAGGTGGGAAAAAAAAGGCATGCTGTTTTAATTCACACTGGAATCATTAGTAGAATTTCCACTGACTTCAGTGAGCTAACAGAATCTGTGTTTTTACCAGCATAGTAAAATCCGTTGAAATGTAGTGGACTGAGTGTTTTTTTCTAAGTCTGCAGGAAGTAATGGAACACAAATACGGATTTTTTAAAAGATGCAGTAAATGTCTGCATGTATAAAATCCCTGTAAAATTACCTTTTCTCATTGACTTGGATGGAAATGACAACATTATTTTGAACATTAATTCATTGACTTGGTAGGGGAATTCCTTTGGGCGTTGTTTTTCTTGAAACTGCATTATTTTAGAACACTTTAATTAGCCTGATAATGAATTTAACTCGATACAATAGGCACACAGTAATGCAGGGGTTAGCATCTAACCCTTGCATACTTGAGATACCAATAATCTCAGCTGGGGCAATGCTGAAATCATACTTCTGTGGTTGAGGTTATATTTAAGGCTAACCATTCATTGTGGTTAACTTTTAGGCATTTAACTTCTGACTATTTAATTAAATTTTAACCTGAATAACTTTGCTGCTGTAGGAAGGCACACTGATACATGCTTCAGTTTGTACTACGGCATGTAGCATGACTGTGACAAAAATTAATGTGTTGTACACGTACGTAATGTTCTTCATCCAAATATCTTTTAAGAATGAATTATACAAGTGCAGGGGAATATTTAAAAATGGTTCTACATGGTCAGATCAGATGTCCCTCCAAGTAAGTGTCTTTGTTCCTAAAAGCCCGCAGGAGTGCTTAGGGGGAGGATGTAAAGACAGGGCCAGCACAGAGTGGTTCTTGTTGCTTGTACTTTCCCCTTGTGTTTGGCCACCACAAAACCATTTCTTGAAGCCCCTTCATTATTGTATTTGATAATACTTGATGATTTTTCCTGTAAATTTCTCTGGCTGCTTTTTGAACCCAGCTTAGGCGTAGGCCTGCACAGTCCTTTGGCACTGAGTTCCCCTAGGTAAATAGGCGTTGGTTGGAGAAAGTGCTTGTTTGTTTAAGCTTTTTTCCCAATAATTTAATTAGCTCCATCTCGTTTGTGACTTAAAAGCCTTGGTTTGCCCTTTTTTCACCTTTCTGCTGCCATTCATGGCTTTATAGACCTTTGTCATAGCTACCTCCAGTTGTCTGGCTCCCAGACTGAAATGTCCTGACTGTCCTCAGGCCAGCAGCCTTTCGGGGCAGGCGACAGCAGCCAGCCCTTGGCTTGCTCAGCCTCCCTCAGGGCAGCGGCTGCTGCTCGTGTGTGAACCGCTTGGCCTCCCCGTGTGCCGGCTCACGTGCTTTTGCAAGGCCTCAGCTGCAGCATGCAGCCAGCAGCACCGAGCTGCCCAGGCCGTTTCAGGCCCAAGGCGTCGTGCTGCACTCCAAAACAGAAATCGGGAATTGCATAAGTGTGACAAGACCACGGAGAAGTAGGCACATGCAGGTCTCTTCCTTCAAATGAGTTCCCCAAGGGTTAAAAAGGTCTTGAAGACCAAAAGACGGCCTTTATTTGAACTGGTAATTAAACAGGACAAAGGATTTTATTTTTATTAAAGAATAAAAGAAAAAAAATACTAAATAAGACAGAATATATATATGTGTGTATAGATATATATATATATATATATTTAAGCAGTCTAGCCTGTCCAAGTCCTTTAGACCTGAGAAGCCCCTGAACTGAGTGGAACTGAACAGACAGACAAGGGCTGCCCTGAATTGTAACAAGTTGTACGCATTGCCCCTAGTTTTTAGGAAGAAGGTTTTTTTTTTTTTTTTTTTTTTTTTTTGCATTGCAAGAGGAGTCAGAGTCTCTGTCGGATTTTCTCATTAGTTTCTTAGGTGTGCTGCAGGCTCTTCTGCCTCTTGTGTGACCCTGCAAACTCTAAAAACTTCTCTTCCTTGAGCTCGTTAAGGTGTGTGAGGTGCTTACGGTGTCCCTTTCTTCAGGGTTTTTCACCTTAGATGGTACCTCTTGTGTCAAATGAGCAGGATGTAGAAGCTAAAACAGGGGAATAAGTAATGTTCAACACACACAGGTTTAACCAAGTATGATGGCATTACTAATGTCATCTTGGCACTTCCTTGCAGAGCATCACCCTTCCATATGCTATAGAAGAAAGAAGGAGGAAAAACAGCGTCTTTTAATGGTTTCTAAGTATTCTAAAGTGGGGTGCCAGCCTTGATGGAAACACACCCGGGGCTCAGAGAACTGGCTCAGCCGTCTGCCTTGGCCCTGATTTAACGCATCTTTTGCCCAGCTGTTGGCTCCTGAAAGATTTCAGTCGGCTTCTAAGCCTAATGGGTGCTCACGTCATACACTACATACTGTGGATAGTTCTTTTTGGAGCAACACTAGAAATACCCCCATGGAGCAGTAATACTGAGGACTAAAATATTTCTCCTCTTATGCCTCTCAGTCCAAAGATACTGTTTTGCTTATGACTCTTTATTGCTTAAATTGCAACCAAGACCTCAGCAAAGCAAGGAATTCCACAGACTTCACATTTTATGTTTGATGAAATAAAACTAACAGTGTGGTGTTAATCATTTTTCATTGTTACAAACATTAATTGTCTGCTGAAAAGGACAGAAGAAAGGGGTAGTGGTACTTTTAAACCTCTCATACAAAATTTTAATTCAAAATGTTGTTTATAGTATGTGTTGTAAATGCTCTGTGCTTCTTAGATTATTTCTTACCGTAGATGAAAACTCACATGTGACGTGACTGAAATAGTGGGCTGCAATCTTATATGCATGTCTGGTGTATAGAGTTGGGAAACCCTAAAAAGGTAACTTTGTACGTACAATCTGCAGGACTCTGCAGGACCACTCATCTTTTGAAGCTTGGACAAATCTTTCTGATTTCAGGCTGTTTCCAGCTATGGCTTAAAGTCTTCTGTATCTTTTGATCTCTCAGACCTCTTGATCCTGATTTATAGGTGAAGGTTATGAGACACCTACTGCACTGAACTCTGCCTGCTGGGTCTTGTATTCCCTTATATTTCTGCAAACTTATATTAATTATATACCTTTCCCCAAAGTTTCTAAGCTGTGCGTTGACACTGCGAAGAAGAAATTGAAAGAACCAGGAGTGGATCTTTGCCACTTTTGCTCGTAGAAGGGAAACTGCTTATTGATATAAATACTCAGCACTGATTTCCTTACATCAGTGCTGACAGCCCTATTTGCAGATAGCAGGTAAGAACCCACATTCTGTTTCTGGAAGCAAAATAGCTTATTCATACGTAGAGTAAAAGACCTTATAACACACGTTTGAACCTTTTCTGCTGGCCCATCAGCTCACTGCAGGACTCTTCCTGCCTGCTGGAGCAGGGATTAAAGCTTCTGGCTCACTTAGGAAGATGTCACACATGTTCTGAGTCACCCAAAACCTTTCCCTAGTCACAAAAGAGCAGCATTTGGTATGGTATGGGGCCGCATGAATGTATTTGTAGATGCTGTTAGGTTCACTTACTCCTGACTGAAATGAGAAAGAAGAGGACAATAAATGATATTTAGCACCTACTGAGCTCAGTAGCAGAATGACATATTTACAGTAAACACAGCATTTCTGGTTTGTGTTCTCCGTTCTTACACAAAGGATCAAACAGTTAACTGCAGGATATTTGAAGTCTCATTGGTTGTTTCAGAGTTAGTAGCACATCCAGCGAGCTCTTTTACAGCTCTGAAACCAATAACTACAGACTTTTTACAGAGCTGTGCTGAATAGTTGGGGATTATTTGCATAAGAGTGTCTACAATTTAAAAGGTTTGCTGGGAAAGCTACCCTTGTGCTGCAGACACAACTGCTGTCTACATGACAAAAGGGTTGAAAGAGCTGTTTGCTTAAATAAGCAGTGTTCCACTAGAGGAGAAACAAGGTGTGTTAACGAAGAAACTTGTTTCTTGTAACTGTATTTTCACTAGAAGTTCCAGCTGAAATGCACATGCTGCCAAGAAAAAGGGTTGCGCTCAGTCTGCATAGCAAGTATATCTATACCAAAAATTTGTGTTGTGTAAGTAAACTCTACAAAATATTTTTGCAAACTTAATAACTAAGCGTGTTTTCTAAAGCAGCTAGAATTCTTTTGGAGGGTCAATAGCTTCTGAAACGTACTTGTGCCAAAGGAAGCCAACAAATATGTTCAGATTGTACTGGTTATGTCACTTTTATAAATGTAAAAAGGTTATTCTACATTTTGTCTTTATTAACTGCCTGCAAAGTGTACTTCCCCACTCATAATTTGATTTTAGAGAGACAATTTTTCAAATCCTTCACATCTTTTTAATCTAGTAGGTGAACATCATAAATTTAAATAATGAATAAGAAATCCATAGAATATTGACTACAAAAGAGATTATCATTGAGGTGTATCTCTTACAGAGGTGATGTGTATAGGGTTATAAAAATCAAAGTGTACTTAAAATTCCTTTTTTTTTCCTCCACAGTATCACAATACCATTTGGTGACAAGTCATCTGAACAGACAGCCAAAATTGTTACTTTTCAACCATTCAAAAATGTTCGAGTCAAAGAAAACAAAGAACAGAAATGGCAAGTACTGATAATGGGCTATATACCAGTCTTAGAAAAGTATTGTCAGTCTAGACATACGTTATGACAAAAATATTAGGTGGTGGTATTGTCCTGTTACCAACAGTGCTGGTCCTGTGGCCTGATCGCTCTGAAACCCTTCCTGGAAAGCTTCTGTATGGGCATTTTCTTGTTGTTGTTGTCCCCTTCCATTTCAACACTAATGTGCTGAGGCGTCTCACTCTGTCCTTTGTGTGAGGAAAAAGCCAAGATGATATGCATGATGACAACTGCTGGGGCAGGAGCTTTGCTCTGACTGGTATGCGAGCTCCTTTATTGCCCAAGACCGAGGAAAACAGAGAAGTTCCAGTCCTGCGTGCCACCTTCTCATGTAGTTTTTATCATGCAGTTTGCCTGGACTATGAAACAGTCCTGACCCTGAAATAAGACCAGACTGTGTGTTGGTGCCTCTGTGCTCTCACATCACAGACCCTGACGCTTAGAAGCCCTCTGCAGAAACACGTGGCTTTTCACTATGGTGTATTTCCTTTGATATATATTTTTTTTGAACTACACCTCTTGAAAAAGGATGAAATGTCACTCGTTATTAATGAGTATTTTTTGATCAGGTATTTTATTTAAGATAGCACTCTTACAAATTGATCCTTCCAGGTAACCATTAGGCCAGCACAAAACTTCACGTGAATTAAAGTCTGCATTATACAAATGCACTCTGTTTTTTTTAATCCTGTTTGGTCACAAGTAATTAAAATAGTCTACAAATGATTCTGATTAATTCCATGTACGGGCACTCTCATTCCAGAACAAACCAGCTTGTTTTTAACTAAAATGGAATGAGGCACTTCTGTAATCAGAATGGCCCCGTATGGAATTAATCAGGAACAGTTCCG
Source organism: Cygnus atratus (assembly GCF_013377495.2). Lineage (NCBI taxonomy): Eukaryota > Metazoa > Chordata > Aves > Anseriformes > Anatidae > Cygnus > Cygnus atratus. Next base: position 37,712,481 of record NC_066363.1, read on the forward strand.
TGTATAGAGAAGCCTTAATTAACTTTTGAATGAGTTTCATTTGCAGTATCTTTGCTGGAATGTATATTTGGATCTAAATATATATATTAGGATACTAAACTACTTGCAAATTGGGTAGTAAATCATTGTTTTAGCGTTTTTGCCAGAACTTGATGATCTTTTTTTTCCTTTCAAAAATTGTATTATATATTGGTGGGAAAAGAAAATCAGAACAAGAATCTTTTCCAGTTTTTAGTCATTGTGTTATGCCATCTATTTTTGTGTTACATTAGTGGCACTTTCTCAAGTTTAGTTTTCTGATTTTAATAAAAAAATAAATGGCATAATTTATCTGCTTTAATTATGGAAATTAAGTAATATTGAATGTACTGGAGGAAACTTTCACACTGTCAACTTTCATTGCCAGAATGATCAGAAATTTCTTTGTTGAGGTGAATTTTTAGATTGGCATCTTTCCTGTGCTGTTTGAGTTAGGACAAAAAGATATCGTCATCAAACATTTTTGGTTTGGTTTGGTTTATACTGGTAATTAAAGTCTCTTCAGTTTGCAATACAGTATGGTCCATATGTTTTGAATTAATGGTACAGTAAATCACATTGTATCTGTTGTGTCTATGAACATTATTTCTACCCGTGAAATTATTTCAATTATAGAATAAGGAAGGACATCTAAGACTAAATAAGAGGGGATGGTGTGTTAGAGACCAAAGCAGATTGCTTATACTTCTGAGTGTCGTTGTATACAAAATATGTCCACAATTCCACAAGTTATATTTATTTTAAAAAAAAAGTCTCCATTTTATTTTCTGTTTCTAAAATACTTTCTTTAGTGAAGAGAACTGATGTCAGGGATATTTGTGTCAAGCCAAGTGAGTGGTGTCCCCTGTTGGTACAGCAGTTGACTTAACAAAAGTTAAGCGATGCCTTTTGTCAGGTTTGAAGACAAAAGGAAAAGAAAAACAACAAGCAAACAAACTAAAAAAAAAACAAGACTACAGCTGTTTTGCTCCAATACTCTGGGTGCTGCTTCATGATCAATTTAAGCTGATCTAACACAATGCTGCTGCCAAAAAGAGCAATTCCAGTCTCCCTTTCATCTCTTAACTATGTGTTCTTGCACTTGTGATTATACACTTGCAGGACCAGCTTGCTGAAAACTAACCCTTTGTTGGGAGTGAGAGAAAGATTAATTTTCAGTAGGACAAGCAGGCTTATCCAACTCATTGCACAACTGTTTGACCACTACTAGAGTCCCAAGAAAGATGGGATGTGTGGCTGGGGTGGTGGCCAGGGAGAATGTCACTCAATCTTTGAGAGTGTGAGAGCGTCAAGGTCTTGCTATCTTAAACTTGGCACGTTCAGTTTAGTGTATCGTTTCAGGCTTTTAATCTAGCAATGCGAAACAATCAGCCACCAACTAATTCATGTTGATTAACAAATCTGTAGTATCATGTAATAACACAACCGTTCTAAAATTTGGCCTTCATCTTTGTTTATTTAGTGGAAGCATAAGTTACTTGTTCAGAAAATCCTTGGTTAACTGAATTGGCTGAATGAATGTTTACACGGCCTCTTTCGCGTCCTTCATTCCGCAGGCTTGTTGATCAGAATTATGTGAGGTATCAGCTTGAAGTGAGAAACTTTCTCTGAGTGTTCATAACTGTTGTGCCTGCAGTTTTCCAAATGCAGATACCCACACAGTTGCCACAACAGACTGGAAATGAATCATAAGGAACAAAATAATAGGAGGTGACAATAGCCACAAATGGCTGAGCTCAGAAATAACAAGGCATTGGAAACTGGACGTGAGTCCTGTAATGGTGGTACCAGGCTAAGCTAACTCAAGTGTTTAGGCCTTGCATGAGTCATTCAGCATAATTAAACAGGACCTACTGTATTTGAGACCTTTTTGTAAATAGTTTCTTGTAGCATCAGAGCTGCACATAAACTGAAGATTGAGCATTGGAAACCCTGTCCAGGGCTGTGAGAATTAACTTGCATTCCAGCCCAAAAGTTGCTGGAAAGCCACCTCTTAAGGGATTTTACATTGTATCAAGTAGGAATGTTGGAATTTTACTCAGGGCTATCTACAAAAGATCATGTAGGCTTGAGATGTCTTAGAAACTTTTATGAGCAAGGATTTCTTCAAGAAAATGTTCTATGTTGAAACTTGCCATGACTTTCTTTCTTTCTTTCTTTCTTTTTTTTTTTTAAAGGTGGAAGGAATCTGAAGAAGAACTGGATACAGGTGGACTTGTCCACTGTGTGTTCACAGATATATTCACTGACTAGGTAGGTATTGGGTTGAAAGGAAGCTACTGCTATATGTTTATTATATATGTGCATAAATATAAAAGTAAAAAAAAGATTTTTCATGTGCTTGCTAGTCAGAAATACAGATTTGATACTTATTTCGGAACAAGTGTGCAAGGTCCTTGAGCTAAGGCATAGTATTTTGGGTCATACACATGTTTAGCAATGATGCTCTGAGTACATTGGTATTAAATGTGGATCCCAGCACAGAGTTGGGATAAAGAGGGTAAATTTAGATCTAGATATTTGGAGGGAATTCTTCACTATGTGAGTAGTGAGGCACTGGAATAGGTTGCCCAGAGAAGTTGTGGATACCCCATCCCTGGAGGTGTTCAGCTGCTAGGACCCACTTTGGGTTCTTCTGAATTGTCAGATTTGTTTCTGTTTGTAATAGATCCAGGCATGGAAGGACAAATCTTGAACAGTATTGGTAATACCAGCTGAGATAGATAACAGCATAGTTGGATGAGAAGACCAGTACAAGGTGTAGCACTCAACAGCTTGGTCAAATTCACCCCAGAAAACTGTCAAACGTTGGTTCAAATGATATAATATCCTGTTTGTTTTGTGTGTTTGTTTGTTTATTTTCATCCAGATACCCTTGAATCTCTTTACTGATTACCTACAAGCTCTGGGCATAGCTGCTAGCATTATTTACAAAACCGCATCCTGTGTTCATCACTGTCAGGGGGTAGACTATTTTAACAATAACTGTTCTGTGCAAGCACTTTAATTTGATAACTGGTGTGAAACATTTTAGAATGACATGGATTGTGTCCGTGGAGAGGGGACCATACAAGGTTTGCAGCTGTTCTGACTCCTAGGCAAGTTCTGCCAAGAATAACAAGTGCTGGATACTGACTTCTTGCTGCATGTTCTATCACTCTGATCTGTGCATGTGACTGGGCCTTGGAAACAAATGTTGAAAACTTACTAGCGATCCTGCCTCATTTTCTATAACACCAACACCTAAAGCATCAAAAATCATAGTTTAGGTCAAAAGTAAACATTATAAAGCTTGAAAATTAGAAACTTGAGAAAGAAGCCTTGTTTCTTTTTGTCTGCTTTCTTGTCTTCCAGTGTTTTGGATTTTGTATTTTCAAACATTTTTTTAACAACCAAAAATTGGAAAAGTTTTCTGCCAAAACCACATGTTCAAAATAATATATTAGGCCTCCAAAAATAATTGTAGAACTATGCCATTTTATAAAAATATGTTGGCATAGATTTCTGGATTTCTGTGTGACTTTCAAGCTTTTGCTGTGCATGTTCTTTATGTTCTGGGGGCCTGATAATCAGGCTGGAAAGTCGTATTTTTGAGAAATATCATTTTCACATTCTTCTGTTAGGGCTTCTGATAGGGTTGTTACCAGTTATGATAAAAATTACATCTGTTACTTTCTTTATGCATTATATTGATGCATCTACTTAATACCTGTCTTATCCATGGTTTGCAGTAGAACAAGGGGCTCTGAACAAGCCCATATTAAGCCCGAGTGTGGTGAAATCAATTAGCTTCAGGAAATAAAAGTAAAGTTAGCAAAGTGAATATTGTCCTTTATATATAGTTAAAATGCAATTTCTGTTGCAGAAAGTAGGATCTACATCTAGTTATTTTTACTATGATGATCAATGTTCTAGAGGTGCCAGAAATAAAGATGTAAACAGTTAACATTTGAATTTAATGTTCATGTCCAGAAAGCGAACGGATAGCTAGTAGATGGTCAGTACTAGATGTTCTTGACCTAGGTGACATTTTACTTCGACCTTGTGTAGTTTCCAGAAAAGCATTGGAAAGGTAGCTCTTTCAGCTTAACAGCTAATTATGTAAGTCAGAGATAGAAAAGACTTACTAGGTCAGGGTGCTTCTAGTTGAAGAAAGGAAAGAGAAAAGCAAAAAATATCTAAAGAATTGTGTAATAAAAGTCTTGGGACATGATTTCAAAAACAGCCCGTCTTGAGTATTTTCAGCCTTAAGTTTATATGAGCCGTTCACTGAGAGAGCTAACATTTCCATAGTAATTCATTAGACTGTGACCTTAGATAGCTTGCCACACAGACAATCCAAGCATTAAAATGAACTGAGCTTCTTGACTTTAATGTTGAAATAACACTTATGAAAGTGATGCTAGTCAGCCAATTACTTATGATCTTTTGCCTAAAAAAATAATTACTCTTGTGGTTCAGTTAATGTGGCTATTGTTCTGCATTTCCTATTTCTTATGAGCATGTATTTTCTTAATTTTAAAAATTCCACAATTTGCATGGGAGTGCTTAGCTGTGGATCCCAGTGGGCCTTCAGTCCACATGCTTAGCATTGACAAGATTCAGGTGCCTCTACAGAAACAGAACTTCAGGTGTCTTCAAAATACGTTTTTATGAAAAATACTTTCATAAATCCTTTTTTTTCTTTTGGTAAGATTTGAAGTACATGTGGAATTGGGTGGCCGTTGGGCAAATTGAACTTTTAAATTCAGGTGTCTGGACTCTTCCAGGCCTCTTGCCAAATCTCTCTGTAGTTCAAAGTGGATATTCAAGTAAACATAAATTTTGCTGAAGGTATTGTAGTGTGGCTCAAGCATCACAGAATCATAGAATCGTTCAGGTTGGAAAAGACCTCTGAGATCATCTAGTCCAACTTTTAACGTTGGACTGGTAAGTCTTGCTGCTGAAGGCTTAGGCACAGGCATTAGGTACCTGTGTTTCACTGTTTCCCCCCACATCCAATAAAGGATGGAGATTCTCCTTAGCCCTCCTTTTCTTGTTTATGTGTTTTTATTGTCTTCAATAGCAATAGCCAGATTGAGCTCAAGTTGAGTTTTGGCCCTTCTAATTTTGTAACTAGAGTCCCCAGTGGACTTAGACGACACACTTTGAAATAGGTTCTCTTGCAGTGCTCTTGGTATCTGAAGTTGTGCACATTTTACACGACATTTGCACCTGTTGTTGTAGAACTGGGGAGTGTGACTACAAACAGAGCATTAGCATGAAAAAGCAACGCATTCCGTGTTAGGAATTCTAAATTACAGCCCTGATGCTAACTAAGGCTTATGCATAAGTCCTTAAGCAAGCAATAAAGTTAGCTTGTTACCTAATGTATTCTTTACTACAATTCAAAAAAAAAAAAAAAGTAATATGCGTTTGTCTGAAAAAGCTTGAAGTGGAAACCTCGGACAGTATCTCAGTCTTATTTCATTTATATGGCCATAGACTGGAAGTAATGTGTATGTCAGCTGTATGATAACACAGCAATGATTAGAAGAGTTGGTACTGTGGTAGTTTCATGATGTGACACTGATAATAAAGGGCTGTCCTGCTCTGTGCAGCCTGCTTAGCCAGTTGTGGCTCAGTTTTGCTGTCTTCTTCACGAGTCTGTCTGCTAAAGACTAGGACAGGTAGCTGCTGGACATTTTGCTCTGCAAAGTGAGACATACCTTAGGCTATATTGTCCCTCACTTCTCAACTGATGGGGCTTTTCTTTTGTACAGTAGATGGAACATCTCTGTAAGATGTAAGAATTTGGAAGAACTGTGGTCCCAGTAGGAAAGTAGGTAAATGAAGTGGTGCTTTTGAAAAAGATCTTATGTGCCAAGGAAGAGATCGGTGGGATCCTAACATCAGTGCGCAGCGACCTCTATCATGGGATGGTATCCTCCCAAAGCATGGTCTGACTCCTGACGAGATCACACTGTCGCAGAAGCAATGAGAGAGAGAAAGAGACCCTTATACCTAGCCCTTATTAAAAGGCTGAAGTGTCATGATAGTCGTCAATATGATTTTATCTTTTTATACTGCTGTTATGAAGGATTTGAACAACATTGCCTCCAGCAGCTGTGGAGAATGTTTAAAAATTAATTCAAAGAGTGAATAAGAAGAAAAAGAAGAAAAAAATTCTGCATCAGTTTTTAAGAGGGGGAAAAACTGAAAAAAAAAATCACAAGAAAATAGGAAACCAAGTAAGTGTTGGAGTGAATTGTTAATTCAAAGTGAATTGATGCAATTTTGGATAGCAAATCAGTATTCTAATCAGTATTTTAATTGGTAAATAAGATACTGTTATATACTTTAATTTTGGTTGCTCTGACTTTCTGGTTCTACTTAAAATTCTTCACATGCCCATAATGAAGCTGCTAAAGCCCTTCTAGTGCCAATATTTACAGTAATCTTTTTTGTTTTTTTCTTTTGGCAATGATTGTTTTTTAGAAATTCTCTTTATGTAGACTATACCTAGAAACATGGCAGAACTGGAGGCCACAGGCTGTACTGCAGTATGAAGACCAACAAGAATCCCTTCCCTATAAACTGTGGACCAGTTTCAACTGAAGACAAAAAGTATCTTCTTGCTTTTGAACTTTGTAATGCTGACAAGAAGATTATTGAAAAAGGCTCAGTTCTGTACTGGGCATTTTTTATGACAGCCCTCTTGAAAACCCAGTCTTAATCACATGCCTAATCAAAGGTTGGGCTTTAATGAATATCTGATTTAAAATGTTGTTGCTGATAACTTGGGCCACTTCACAAAAAATATCCTGTCTCCCATGACATTAGACAATGTTAGTTGGGCTGGTAGGATGGCTACAAAGAGGACAGAGGCTATTACTTCCAAGGAGCCACTTGGAGAAGACAAAGGGCCACGGGTACAAGTTGTAGCAGGAGAGGTTTTGTTTTGCTATAAGAAAAAATATTTTTACACTGAGAGCAATCAATCACTAGAACAACATTCCCAGGGATGTGGCAGAATCCTTGTCACTTCAGGTTTTCAAGATGCTTTTGGACAGGGTGCTAGGCAATCTCATCTACACTCCCTTTTCCCACAAAAGGTTTGACATAATGATTTTTCAAGGTTACTTCCATTCTGGGCTGTTCTATGATTCTATGAAATTATTTGAAGGCATGAAAAAATCATTGAAACTTACATATTTAACCTCAATCGCTGTCATATTAAAAAGCAGCTATAAGGCATGCAGCAATTGGAAACTGTGTGTAGGGAGCATTGATTGGCCTGTTTTTAATGACATATTGCACAATAGTCAGTGCTTTGGGTGGCAAAGGTATGGGTTTGAGTTCAAAACTGGGTGGAGGCCAATGTTTGATTGAAAGGCAACCCATACACTGTTGGATTGAACAATAAAGTGAAAATAATATTGGAGACTCTGACATAGCAAAAACATTCTGAGTTAATGAGACTTAATCCCTCCAGAGCAGTTAAGCAAAGTTAATCATTCCTCTCTACAATAAATACTGCAGTGCATATTCTATACAAGTCCTGGAATATATCTGCAAAAGATGAACAGAAGACACAAGAATACATTTTAACTGTGTTATTGAATTTGTTTAGAGAACCATAGGTCTGCTATGTTTGTCTTCCTTATTTTTAATCTCATCCATATCTCATCCATAAGTGACCTGTGAATTCTGTAATTCAAATAGGTGCTTAATTTTTAAGTTTTTATTTTTTTAAAGTTTGTTTCTAAAAATATTTGTGTCATGTAAGAAATTAGCAAATGATCTGTCTTAGTGTCAGCACTGTCATGCTAATAATACATTGTTTCATAAATTACGAGTATTTATACCCACGATGGAGTGTGTGTTTGTAACCCATATTAAGTAGCCCGTGGAAAAATTAAGTGTGAAGAAAGTCGTGGAACGTTAGTACGTACTAGAAAATTTTCTTAAAACAAGAAGACCTATCTTGAAATGCCAAGCAAGAAAAGATTTCAATGAAACACTGAGTTTTCTTCAGCCTCAGTGAAAGCAGAACTACCAGAATTTCACTTAAGGTGGTCAGGGATTTCTCGCTATTTGCCATTTAAGTAACAGAATGATTTTTTGTTCCCACTTATTATAATGTAGACATATTGAACTGACTTTAAACAACTAGATGTATTTTGCTAATGTTTTAAAACTTACTTTGAAACGATGAAAATGAAGCAACTTATTTTTATAAGAGGCGTCTACTCTCTAGGTTTCTGTTATAACTTCTGTGTTATAGCATCTCATTGAGACAAAGTTGTGGTTTTATTATTACATTAATTTCAGGAATGGTAGTTTTACTGGTACAAACTGATGCTCTAATACTGATGAACTGTAGGAAGAATAGTTATTCAGCCTTGAATTAGTTTTATGTCTAGAATAGCTCATATTTAAACCCTAAACAACCGAGTAAATTTATTCATCTTCATTAAATGAAAAGTGTGTTTTTAATCTGCATGATCTAACTATAGGAAGAATTATTTTTCAGAACTCTGGTCTATGTGGCTACCAGGTTGAACACTTTGGGGGAGTTTAGTCTCTTCTTTATTGGTTCATGCAAGAAAAGTGAATTTTGTGTCTTCCTTAGAACTTGAACTCATCTTAATTATCGTGTGAGCTCTGTAGTGCTAAGAGTTACTGGCACAATGTTTTGGCAACCCCTCACTATACAGTCACGCCAACACAAAACCTAACACTGTTAGTTTGTCACTGTTGTTTATGGGAATGGTCTCTCTGTGTCCAGAAAGAAGTGACCTGCATTGTCACAATGAGTGCTGCTATACCAACTTGGTGTGGCAGTGGGGGTTTGTCGCTGGCTAGCTCTTAGCTAAATGAATTGAAGAATGTGAGGAGAAAACATATGCCGTGTGAGCCTTCCAGTTGCAGCTAAATCCACATTTTTCCAGTTTATTGAAACAATGAAATAGTTTTGGGTGTTGGCAACTGGGTTTTCTGTTCTATGATCACGGGACCCTGTTTACGGATCATTGTCTGCTTAGGAGAGGTGGGATCCACCTCACTAAGCAAGGCAAAGCTATTTTCGCCAGCAGGGTGGCTGACCTTATAAGCAGGGCTTTAAGCTAAGAATGAAGGGGGATGGGAGAGAGTGACTGACAAGCCTGTGAGGGAGTGATAGGCAGGGTCAGTGAGAAAAAAGGCGTAGGGTGACGTGACGGGAAGGGATCACAAAATCAGTAAAATGGACCCAAAACAGGGTCACTTCCAGCACTTGAGTATAAGCAAGGAAGTGCCCACAAGGCGCCATTGTGGAGAAATCCTCCAAATCTTTAGTAGGAACTCAACATGTTGGGGTCCCTACCTTAAATGCCTGGACTTTACTAGTAACACTAACACACAGTATGGGCATTAAACATTTTAGTTATCCGTGTGCAGTTGCAGGGCTGTGATCCTGTGAGGGTCACATAGACATGGTAGGATGGTTCCCAGGACTGCAGTGCTGCAGTGGTGTAGAGGCTCTTTAGGAAGGGTGGGCTGGGAAGATGAAGGGGGGAGTTGCCCCGTTACATGAGAAAGCAGCCAGAATGCATGGAGCTCTGCCTGGGAATTGCTGAGGAGCCAGCTGAAAGTTTGTGAGTTAGGATTAAAGGGAGGACAGGTAAAGGTGACTTCATAGTGGGTGTCTGTTACAGGCCACCTGAGCAGGAAGAATAAGGGGATGAGGCCCTCTACAGACAGATAAGCACAGCCTCACGTTTGCAGGCCCTGGTCTACATGGGGGACTTCAGCCACACTGATGTCTGTTGAAGGGACAACACAGCAAGACGTGAGCAATCCTGGAGGTGCCTAGAGTGCACTGATGATAACTTCCTCCTCCAAGTGCCAGAGGAGCTGACGAGGAGAGATGCGCTGCTGGACCTCATGCTCATCAACAAGTTGAAAATGTGAAGGTCAAAGGCAGACTCGGCTGCAGTGACCATGAGATGGTGGAATTCAGAATCCCGAGGAGAGTAAGGAGGGCAAAAAGCAAGCTCACAACCCTGAACTTCAGGAGAGAAGGCTTTGACCTCTACAAAGGTCTGCTTGGAAGAATCCTGTGCGATAAGGCCCTGGAGGGAAGAAGGGCCCAAGAAGGCTGGTTTTAGAATTCAAGGATTACCTCCTTCAAGCTCAAAAGCAGTCCATCCTAATGAATAGGAAGTAAGGCAAAAATGCCAGGGGGCCTGCGTGGGTGAACAAGGTGCTCCTGGCCAAACTCAAGCACAAAAAAGGAGCATGCAGAGGGTAGAAGCAATACAGGGTAACCTGGGAGGAATACAGAGACATTGAGCTTTCAGGGATGAAGTTAGGAAAGCTGAAATGGAAATGGAATTGAATCTGGCTAGGGATATCGAAGACAACAAGAAGGGCTTCTATACACACACTGATAATTAAAGGAAGGCTAGGGAAAATGGGGGCAACTGATGAATGAAATGGGAGACCTGCTTACACGTAACAGTGAAAAGGCAGAGGTACTGAATGCCTGCTTTACCTCAGTCTTTAACAGCAAGAATACTTCCTACCTGCATACCTCCAGAGGAGTCTTCCAACCTCAGCCATTCTGTGATTCTGTGAATTCAAATCAGCAACATAAACGGTTTATCTAAGTCACCAACTATTAAAACAGAAAAATTGTGCTAATTACAAAATCTAATGCTGACTTTAGCATTTATGTTTTTTACTTTGAATTGAGTCTCGGTAAAAATTTATGTGCAATACTAATAGTTCTGGTACTGATGTTGTGGTTATTGAATAATAACATCCTGATTCAAATAAGAGAAAATGTGTTTCTGCCTCAATTGTATATTCAGCTTCGCCGGGTATTTTCCCTGGTGGGTTTTCTGGTACTGGAACGCTACATACAGAACCTGAGTTTGACTGTGACAGTCCTCAGTTATACAGATACCATGACTGGTTTTTATCATCCATAGTTAAGGAGGAAAAAAAATAATTAAGTGACAATGGTTTTATCTTAACGTTTTCAGATGTAGCTTTTTTGTTCAACTGTAATTTTTATTAGTTTTTCCAAAACTATTGTAACTGTCTTTCCACAAATTTTCAGCTGACTTAATCCTTTCAATGCTATAACTGTGTATAAGCTACTTTCATAACTATGTGGAATAAACTCTTCTGTAAATCAAATCAGTGACAACTGAGTGCTACTTAAATCAGGAGGCAAAGAGTCCTATTTTCTGAAGCCATTCAAGAAGAAGAAAATTGTTGGTCAAAGTGCAATTTTAAGGTAGCTCCATTTTGCATATTGAAGACAATCTCAGGACTTGTTTACTTATTATGTAGTGTCTACTAAGAACACGAATTAGAGTAAGTGAAATTATGAACAATTCTATGTGCAGATAAATTAATTTACAGAATAGACTGCTCAAAAAATTACCAAAAAACAAACAAACAAACAAACAACAAAACCAAACAAAAAAACCCACAACCTACAGAAGCACTATGTGTTACAGTCTCCCGATTGAGATTTTCAGTTTTCTATTTCTGTGCTAGATCAGAAATCTTGGAGGAGAAAGAAAGAACCTTTGATGCCCAGTCTTAGCCATGCCAAGAAATGGACAGACCAGTGTAGTCTGATCTTGTCCTTCATTTCTTCAACATCTTCAAGGAGGGAAAAATGGCAGTGTTGTTGCAGCACCCATACAGGAGCCCTGCATCCAAATACGTCTTTGATGGAGGTATTAAAGCCTTCATCCTTCATATAAGATCACTTGGTAGCACAAAATGTGACCTTTCACCTTTTCTCTGGTGTCATAATTATGGGTCTGATTTTGTCCTCCTTAGCCAGGTTATGTTTTCACTGAATGTAATGGAAGAGTTACCTGCATTAGGCATTATGCAACTGGATACAGGAGTTCTTCATTGTGTCAGTAACTGAAGACTTAAACCACTACAGTTTCACTGGCTTCATTGAAAGTGCATTACATTGGCCAAGTACTAATTCAGCTGAGAAAAGCATTGGTATCTGCATGCTTTCTTCTGTGTGTACTACAGCAATCAAAACAGTAGAACGTTGAATCAAAAATCCACAATGTTGTGTTCCTTCAGTTCCTTAACATACTACGTAAACATGAAAGAGTGGAAAGAGAAGTATAATCTTTGAAGCACTTGCATTGATATGCATTTTCCTAGCTCATATGTATACCTCGCAGGAGAGATGAAGACTTTTAATTTGTTGTACCACTTACTAGATTTTTCTTTCAACTGTTACAGTGTTGTGTTTTCATTTGGAACCAAGGGGTGCTTTAGCTAACTTACCTTTCTTGTTTTGTATCATAAAATTCAAGTGACTAGAAGTCTCTGGATAGTTTTTTATGGGAGCCTGCCTACACAGGAGAGTTTGATTCATATTGATATTAATGGCTTTACATTGGAATGACCTCGTTCCCTCAAAATTTATGAAAAGATTCAGAAAGTTCAGTTTTTTAAATATTTCAGCGATAGTATTTTCAGGTTTTTGCTAGAGATCATCAAGGGAGTTCTGAAGTAAGATAATATGCAGTGGTCTTAGCCAAGACCTCATGACAGGTCAATAGGAAGTATATGAAATTCTTTGAAAATAAAAAGTATAATCTAATTGTGATTCTTTGCTCATTGAAGAACTGTCCACAGCTTTGTCCTAAGCCATTTACTTTTCACCTCATGACTTGAAGACCAGTAAGGCTTTCACTGTGAAAGATTGTTAAAAGCGTAGAGCTTTTCTTAGGAAAAACAAACAAATAGCAACAACAAAACACAATACTATTAAAATGCCAAAGTATTATTAAATCATGGACTTAACTTTACAATCTTATTTTTGGATGACTTCCTAGTACTGCAAATGCTCCACCTATAAACCTTGCAGGAGACACCACAATTTGTATTTATTTTTGAATTGTATTTGTTTTAATTACAATTAATCACTTCTCATGCTTACAGCTACGGTTGGGTTACTTTCATGAGGTGCAACTCAACATGGTTATGCTAAGAAAATGTGAATCAATAATCTTCCTGAGTGTGATTCCTGCATGGTAAAAATAGGAACTATTAGGGGCCCAGTTGAAAACTCAGGCTAGGAAGAATTTAATAGTTCACCTCACTAAACCCAACCCTTGTAACAGTCAGTCTGGTTCCTTTTCCTGCTTCCTCAGTCTAACATTTGGCATACCTAATTTTAAAAAGTTACCATAGAAAAATATCTACAAGGTGCTTTGCAAATCAAGGGCTAACTAGTATGTGTAGTAAATATCAAAGTATTATCACAGAAAATACTAAAATATGAATCAAATGCAGTACATTTAGAAATTTTCCAACTATGAAATAGCATATTTTCAATACAACAAAATTTAAGGCAGTGGCTGCTTTGCAAATGTGAGACCTATGAAAATGGATAGACATAAATTTTTAATCCTGAATACAATGACAAATTATTCTAAGATTTCATTTTATTTTACCATATTTCACTTCCCCTCACCTCCCTGGGAGATTAAAATGTAACATTATGTGCACAAATTCCATAAAGCATCTCTCAGACTGTTTTAATAATCCAAGTCAGAGCTGCCTTATAATTTATATTCAGTAGAAATAGCTATGACATTTTCAGTCACTTAGAGTATCAAGTAGGCAACATCAAAGCATATTTTCCTGGACTTCTCTCAGTCATCTTAAAAGAAGAACCTTCTCAATTTTCATTCACATGGATCAGCATCACATTTTCCAGTGTAAAAAAAAGTATATGTGTATTTGCAAATGCTACTACTATCCTCCAAATTAATGACTTCATGGCTTAAAAGCTTTGTAATCATCTTGTTGCAAGACCTCTTGCAAAAATGCAATTGCAGTTGTCCCTTTTATCTCTGAAGAAATAATTTCAGCTCTGACAAACAATTTTTTACCATGCTGCACAGTAGTTTACAAATCATAACGACTGAACTACTTGTGGGCTTCCAGAGTTAGACAAGTATCAAAGAAATGGAGCAAGCAACAGGTACAGAAATGAATATAAGAAGCCATCCATCTGTTTCAATTGCTGAAAGATCTTGCAGAAAGTGAACAATTAATTTCTTATCTCTGTGACTGTGCCGATGATGTCACAGCAACTAATGCCAAAATTTAGTGTTGTTTGCCCATAACAAAGTACTTGAAGGCAGTCCACCCACTCAAACTACACTGACAGAATGTTTCTGAGCAGTCCTATGGTTTAATTGCTGGTGGCAGCAAATGTTCTAAAAAATACAATCTTTAGTAAATCACGTGAATGAAAACTGGCAGTCTATTTGGATGACTGTGCCTCAAGTAGCAAATAATCTCTGATTATGTTATGACAGTGGAATGAAAAAAAAGTAAAGAAGTTATTTCAAAGTCTACTCTGTAATTCAGATTTATTGTGGGACTGAGAGGTTGTCCATGAGATAGTGAATGCAACTGTATGGCCGTCAAGAATACAAGAGAAGTATCAAAAAATGTAATAAAAATATAAATGGTATCGTTTTACTTCATAATTGTGTCTTGAACTGTAACCATTCTTGAAATTTTCAAGTTGGCTTAAAGACTAGGTATGTGCACATCATAGGTAGCAGGGTACAAAGAGAAAACAACATGACACAGAAAAAGATATGTAGAGGAAGAATATTGAAGAGTAACGTGACATCTGCTATTCTCATGAGATTCTATGATCTTTAAATTTATTACTGGTGTTTTTTGTTTGTTTTGTTTTGTTTTGTTTTCAGTTATAAAGGACATATTAATACATGAGTTTTAAAGAAAGGCCCTACGCTGGAAATACCGTATCTTCAAAATCATACAGCATTTACAGTAAGTGACTGCATATCTCTATTCGTAGGTCTTAACAGCAAGCCAACTTCATAAATGTTAAATCCACACACATATATATTGATGCTGCTGAGAGAAGAAAAAAGAGCAATATGTTAGTGAAGAATAAAAAAGATCAAGCTGTGAAAAATGACAGGATGCCTACCAAGGTAATAGATACCAAGAGATTGTGCTGAGGAGGTAAACACCAGGCCACATCTGGGATTGCTACTTTCAGATTAGAGAATTTGAATGGAGTTGCAGTAGTTAATGTGTCCAAGTGTCTTCAACAGAAAAGGCCACAGAAACAGGGACATGTTACCAAAAATCAAAAAGTAATGTAAAGCAATGGAGCAATCAGGAGGGAGATCTTCTCTTTGTTAAGAGTTGATAGAATGTCTGTTTTGAAAGAATATTCAGAGATTTGTTTTCTAAAAAAAAATATTACAAAACTGATCACTTTCAAAAGCAATGTGTATTTGGCACTGTCCTGGATCCTGTCCTGTGTTGTTAAAATTTGTGTCAAAATTTATCCTGAAAAGAATTATGTTCCCTCTGTAGAACCTGCTACTTCAGTTTTCAGAGAAAGGGTATGAGGATAAACATGAACCAGCTCATGTTCATAAACATGAACCCTGGCTTGACCCAGGAGGGCGTTTCTTATGCTCCCAATCACTAAGTGCCACAGAATGCTGGAAGGTAATTTCCTGAGGCTAAGGGCAAGGGTGGGGGAGAGAACGGTAACAGAAGACAGGACAACTTCTTTTCTGGAAACCTTCATTTGTATCACGTTATGAAAAAAATATAGTATGAAATCATAGACTGGTTTGGGTTGGAAGGGACCTTGAAGAACACCTCGTTCCAATCCTTCCACTAGACCAGGTTGCCCAAAGCCTCATCCAGCCTGGCCTTGAGCACTTCCAAGGATGGGGCATCCAAAACTTTTCTGGGCAACCTGTGCCATTGCCTCACCATCCTCATAGTAAAGAATTTCTTCCTCATATCTAATCTAAACCTACCCTGTTCTAGTTTAAAGCTGTTACCCTTTGTCCTACCACTGCACTGCCTGGCAAAGAGCTTTCCTGTAGCCCCCTTTAGGTACTGGAAGGCCTCTGTAAGGTCTCCCCAGAGCCTTCTCTTCTCCGGGCTGAAGGACCCCAGCTCCCTCAGCCTGTCTTCACAGGAGAGGTGCTCCAGCCCTCTGATCATCCTCATGGCCCTCCTCTGGACTCACTCTAAGAAGCCCATGTCCTTCTTGTGCTGAGGGCCCCAGAGCTGAACACAGCACTCTAGCTACTGCATTGGGATGGGAAACCATCACTGGGATTTGGGATGGTGATGGCACAGTTCTGCAGGTAACCTGACAGCAATAAGCAAGGCCTGACATTCCGTGGCAGCTCCACCCTGACAGGAGATGCCTGCCAGCCTGGGAGCTCAGCCTGGAAAGTCAGCCTGAGTGTTGGCCTCTGCAGCCTGGGAACTTGGCCTGCAAACTGATGGCCTCCTTGAGGGTGCCAGTGGCACTGGCTCATCCCTTCCCCTCCAAAAATCAAGTTCCCCTGAAAACCGTTGCTGCAGTTGGTTAGTAGGGATGGGAAATGATTGAGACAGGAAATTGTTGGGACCTCTGGCCTGAGCTGGCCATGGGGCACCACTAAAAGCAAAAGTCTTGGTGTGCCTTTGACCCAAAGACTCTCTGCTTACCTACCGTGTAGTTGCCCGACAACTCAGAATAAATCAACTTCAGATTTTCAAAAGCACCTAGAAATGGAAATTTCAAAGTCGGTAGTCAGTCCATCAAATTTGGACTTCCGTGGTCAGATCTCTGACTGAAACTGTACAGGTTTATGAATATGTGCAGACCTCTTCATCTATGCTTATCAGAGCTAGATGGTCCTACCCTATTTTTTAAACTAGGCACTAAAGATCATACCTTCACACCTATTATAGCACAGCTCATTTGAGTTTGAACAAAGTTAAAGTGATCTGATGGCTGCCAAAAAGAAAGAAAATATGACCTTATACTGAAACAACTTTAGTGCTTTTACCCAGACAACACTGCAAAGGCAAACAAAGTGAATATCTGTTATGTTTAAACGTGTACTTTAAAAAAGAAAATTTATCACAAGTTCACACCGTATGTGTGCGTGTATGTAAGGTATACTTCAACTCATTCACTCGATTGAATTTGCAGGGTATTTTAACCCATATAACATGGTCATAACAATGCATAGAACAGCATTATTGGATTTTAGTGATTTGAACATTTGAAGGTGTACAGAAGGAATATATGGGTGAGATGCACCTTCACTGTCTTGTATGACTGAGAAATCCTTGGGACCCTACACATTATGCAAAACATTTTATTTTGTAGGAGGTAGGAGTATGCGGAACGCATTTTCTCTCACACTGAGTAAAGAATATGTAAGAAATTCCTGAAGGAAAAGATTATAGACTTCTCTGTGTTCTTGTTTTAATATTTTTATGTGGCTAAGGGTGGTTTTAAAAGTAGACATTCAATTCACCTAAAAGATGAATTTTATGGTTCTGTAGTGTGAGGTTTGATTTTTTTAGGAAATTCTACTATTGTGTTGTTTGCATGTCACCTTCAGCATAGCGATTCAGACTTCAGAATCTTTGTTTAAAAGGGATTGTTCGCATTAATGGGCCCAAATTATTTTTAACCCTTAGAAGTCTGAGAGCGCTAGCTGATCTCAGCATCAATATAAGCAGTTATTATGCAGATACATACCTTTTAGCTCTACCAGTTTATCACAAAGCACAGCTTCTTACCTTCTCCAGTCTTGAAAAAATAAAACTTTTTTTTTTTTTCTGGAATGCTTTTAAATAGCTAACTTTTGTATATGCTCAAAATCAACCATGTAATTTAGCAGCAAGGAGGAAAGAAGGAGAGTTGAAATAGGATTTCTAATATCTTGAAAAACAAGTGACTTGTTCAAACCTTGATACTGTATGTTATTGCTTTTCCTTCTCTGCTACTTGTTCCTCTCTTTGTTTTCATCTAAAAGGGAGAAAAATAGATGATATTTTATTTCTTGTTATTGAGATTAATAGTAAACTATTAACATTTTCCTGAGACGAATTATTTATTTGTAAAAATATTTGATATTTCATTTTTGGGACTAAATTATTAAATTTGATAGGAACTTCTGGATTTTTTTCAAACAAATATTAAAAACTGATCTAGCTGCTTTTTTCTGCATACTTTTATAAAGTTCGCCTGAATGGAGGCAGAGCAGGTTAAAGAATATTTGGAGTGACAGAGATGTCCAAACTGAGAGAATATGATGAGATTTACCTCAGACCAACAGTTCCCAACCTTTATAGACAGTCTTTGCAACTTCCCCTATTCTACTTTCTGCATCTGCAACACTTTCTTCTGTAAACGCAACTGCTGCAGGTCTGGGCCACACGGAATGAGGGAGAGGCAGAAGTTGTGTATGGGCTATATGTCAGGTTTCGCCTCGTTGCTCACTGGGCATGCTTTATTACCATCCGGAGGAGAAAAGTAGTGCTGAGGGCTTTAATGATGGGTGAAGAGGAGTCAGAGGCAGCACTGCCTTCCTGTTCTCATCCTGTGAACCTAGAGAATGCTCTCTTATTAAGAGACAAGAATAAAAGGCATCAACAGCTACACTCTAAGGAAGTAATTGGCTTCATGACCAGAGGGGTTGTGGGAGATAAGATATATCTTGCTGTTAGAAATGGATTTGACATTGTTCCATATTGCAAGCAAACAACAGAATAGAGTCTAGAGGCAAAGTGAAAAATGACTCCCAAAGATGAGTTACCAATGTTCTGCTGCAAACTGAGAGGGAATTTTAAGTTAGGTTCCAGCAGAGTTTGTCCTAAGGTCATTTCCATTCAATATTATAATTAAGCACTTGGATAGCAGAAAGGAGAATGTGCTTACAAAATTTATGAGTAAGAACAAGCTGGAAGAGAGAGCAAGTACTGTGAAGGGCAGAACTATCGTAACAAATTGGAATCATGGTCGACAATCAGCAAGATAAATTCAGTTTAATAGAGCTGGAGAACCAACGCTTATGAAGCAGAAATGAGATACACAAAAACAAAACGAGGAATGACCATCAGCCAGTTACACAGCAGAAAAAATTCAGAGTTTTCCTGGATAGCAAGATAAATATAAACCAATAAAACAATAGTGTCACAAAAGAGTGAAATAATGTGTTCTGGGGAGATATTTGCAGGGAGGTCATCGCTGAGATAACAAAGCTAATTATTCTGGTGTACTCAGCGCTGGTGAGTCCTCAGCTGTATTACTGTGTGGTTTGTGCACCACTGCTGTTTGTGGTTTTTGCACCACACTCTACAAAGATGTAGACAGACTAGAAATGGTACAGAGGAAATCAACAGAAATGAGAGGTTCAATCTGCATGATTTCCCAAGGCTTCATCTAGCCCTACATTTCTATGAAATAATCTTTGAAGCCGTGATCTGCTGTATGCTAAACGTACTTCGCATATTGTACTTCCGTAACATCCCTGTTTTCCACAAGATTACGTGATTGTCAGAGCCAGTTTGTCCATTGCAACTGTTTGAAACATGAACTCCTGATTTAGCTGAAGTCTGTGTTTTAATACTGACTTCACTGAGATGTGGATTTGGCTTGAAATATTTATCAAAATGTAATGTTTACTTCTCAGTTTTGTTTTACACTTAGTTTTTAACAGAAGTTTGTAGTAAATGTTAGTTGTGTGTAAAAGTAATTGGTTTTATCATCATGAAGGAATATTTGGGGGTAGATGAATGTAGGATGATGTAGGGCTGGAATTTAGCAGATTCTATGCTTAACCCTCTTTATGGTTGCCTTTTTACCCTGGCCAAGCCTCTGTGCTCTGGATTTCACCTCCTATGAAACAATGATTCATGGGTACTTTTTGAGGATTAATTCTTGTTTGAATGGGTTTGAATAAGAATTATGCTAAAGCATTTTTCTACAGTGATGTCATTTGTTGCTTTTTCTATAACCTTTCTTTATTCTTTCAAATCCATTTGTTCCTATTAGAAGGTGAAGTAAACTCATTAAGGTCAGGTGTGCAATCAGCTGTTCAAAAGCACTTGGTAGGCTACAACTATTTCAGTTCCAGGACTTAGCCTTTGGGGATTTAAATGGCTGCTGAAGTGGGCTAACGGGAACCTCCTGAAGTTTAACAAGGGGAACTGCAAAGTCCTGCACCTGTGGAAGAACAGCCCCAGGCCCCGGGAGGTGCTGGGGGCTGCCTGGCTGGAGAGCAGCTTGGCAGAAAAGGGTCCTGGTGGCCACCGCACTGAACACGAGCCAGCAGTGTGCCCTAGCCACAACGAAGACTAGCGATATCCTGGGCTGCATTACGCAAAGCATTGCCAGCAGGTCATAGGAGGCTTTTCCACATCCTTCTCAGGTTTCCTACGTAGAAATTCAAACACAGACAATTCTTCAGGGTTCAAAATTGTTTTACCTTATGTTTTTTTTTTTTCTGAATAGAAGTCCCAGTCCATAACTATATTTGCCACTGAGGTTTTAATTTCCCCTCTTCCCCCACCTGAAGTTACCATTGTACACCAGGCTACACATTATATATATTTAGATCAGACTAAAATGCCTCCAGTTCTGCTTCCTTCAGCATTTCTCGCGCATGCTTCTATTCAAAGGTATCCTTAAAGGGATCATTTAGTAAAGCTTCAATGTTATAAACTTTGTTCCAAATGGATTTCACACACCTGAAAACCAAACCGTTAAATGTAAAAATTCAGTTCAGCCTGATGAATACCTTAAGAAGCTAGAAGGAGTGGAGCATTTGGAACAAGAACTAAAATTAGCCTTTTATCATTCTCGCTGATGTCAGTCAGAAGTCCTTCTCAGTCCACTCAGATACCTTCCTCAGAGAACCTTTAGGTTTTTTTAAAGACACATCCAAACACTGTAGAAACGTGTGATTGCAGCAGATGGCAGCATCCCTAGCTCAGATGAGTTACCCATTGCAATGCAGGTGAGCAGTGTGACAAGTGGCCTGAGTAAATGTCCTCGGCTCTGCTCTGTGAGGGTGAGATCTATGCTGCTGCAACCTCCCTGCTGCTATTGGTTTTCAAAGCTTTAAATTACCCGTAAGCATGGCAATCGTATCCCTTGGCTGCTGTGCAGACCTATCTTTTGTGCCTATTTAGTTAACCACGCTATAAATAAAATATTTCCATCTAGAAATAAAGAGTGGTTTTTAATGTTTAAATATTTTGAATATGAATCTATTTGTTAGCGTGTCATTTACTGAGCAACTACCTACAACGAGGCAGGTCCATGAGCTGAAGGATTTGTCTGCTAACTGGGATGTCATAAAGTGAGAAAGCACTAGAGTGAAGCTGGTTTATATGTGATGTAAGAAGAACATTAAAGTATGTGTTTTAATATCTAACATGATAAATGTTCCTTTTTCCATAGCTGATGGAGATATATTAGTGAAATAAACAGAATTTTAATGTTGAATTTGCACTTCACTTCTTCAGACAAGTGTAAAACCTTCTTACCACAATGTTTCTTTGCTCATCCTTTATGTATGCAATTTGATGCATTTTGAAACTCATATTTATCACAGATTTGAATGCATACTTAAATAAAACAGTAAGTATCTACATTCATCCATCACCATGATATTATCTCGTGCAGCTCCCCACTTCCCTTTCTGCCTCCAATGCTGTAAGACCTTGCTTTACTATTTATTCACCCTTAGTATCTGGTGTTCTTCTCATGAATCATGTTGACAATTTGCTAAATTCAAAATACGTTTTATCTGAACATGAGATAATTTTTTGCCTTCTGGGCACAGCTAGAAAATAGATAAGAAAACACAGATTTTAATTCGATAATTTTTCTTGTTTTTGTTTGGTTTTTTGTTGTTGTTCATTGGTGGTAGTGGTGGTGTTTTTTTGTTTTAAATACTCTTATGAATATTTAAAAGACTTCTATGAGTCTTTCCCACTGCGATTCCATATTTTCCTAAATGGCAAATGGCTTAATCAAATATCACTTGATTCCCAGTTTTGCTTCTTTAGTTTTGATCCACTCAGCTCTTCCTATCTGTTTCGATGTCTATGCTAATTTTCTCATGCTCCTTGGTTCTTTTGGCCTTTCAGTGCCTTTTCTGCCTATTCATTATTGACACTGATGTTTTGCCTCTCTTAAATTTGTGGGTGTTAGCAACTCACTTGATTTGGAAGAATGATACGCATTTCTTCATCGGCTCACATGCTCTGAAACAAACTGCTTCCCTTGTCTGTTGGCACCAACTCACATATGGTTTGCTTAAAAAAATTGGTTCCAAGGCAAAACAAAAGAGAATTAACAAAACGAAGTTTAAGCATAATGAATGTATAATTACCACCTGAACTATTATTAATACAATGTTATTCAATCCGTAGGGATGAAGCCTGTCTCAAGCAATTTAGCTGACATACATTAAAATGGAAATTTAATTCTTATTACAGTAATGATTCACTAAAAAACTCGAGATTCAAAATGCTTATGATGTTTTGAGTAAATATAGATAATATACTCCTAAATAGAGCAGCAGAATGTTCATATATATATTCATGTTTATATTTTGCATATTATTTGCAGTAGTTGAGCTTCTGTACTTCATGATTGTAGCATTTGTTCAATTGCCAGGGCAATTTGCTTGCTGATTCTTCCTCCACTTGTAAAATGTGGGTATCATTTACATGTGTAATACTATAAGAATTAGTGTTAGTAAAACAAGGATGAGTTTTTATCCATTGGCCTGATTACAACCTCATTTATATAAATATAATTCCACCAAAAATGATTAGTCTCAATATTTGTCAATTTCTCTTAATTTCCTTGAAAAAATACTTCTGTAGTCCTTGGAAAATTCCCCTGGTATTAGTTCTTTAAGCTATATTAAGTGATGTAGTGTAAAAGTGATTTACTGTATTTCTGGTGTTATCTGTTAGTTTACTTGTATTTTTATAATATTAGGCAAATAACAGTGTTTTATAGTACAAATACATAGCAGAAGTATGGTCCTTTCCAAAAAATGATTGAATTCTAGGCATTGGCTCGTAGTTTTAGGTATGGCTGACAAAGTATATAAATTTTAAAATACCATATTAGAAGTTCCATCTGTACTACTCATGAATACCTCACAAAATACAAGTACAACAGCCTCTTAAGACAAGCATGACTCCAGTTTCATCACCGCCATGTCAATGAGTACTTCTGGTGAAAACATCCACCTTTTACATAGCTATATTTAGTAGGATGCTTCCTGGCAAATATCAACAGTCTGTTTGAATGAAATCCAGTCATTCCTCTAGTAAAACAGAATAAATCTGTAGGCCGTTGGCTGAACGTATACAATAATATCAGAGAATATAACCAAACCAAAGCACATCTGAAAATGTAAACGCTTGTTAATCTTCTATAGTAAGTCTTGGAAATGGCTAAGGCTGGTCATACCATGAACAGACAGCCATTCACCACCTTCCAACTAACTGATGCTGTCTTCTGCTTTGGCAGTCAAAGACTGATCCCTGCTTTGTTCAAGGAAATGTGACTTGTATATTCTTGGTATAACCAGATAACCCTAAACTTTGTCATCGGTTTCTGATCCGGATAGATATGTCCTGAATTAAACAAATTCAATATCCTTCAGCATAATGTTATAACATTGTTTTGTAATTCTTTAGTACTTTTGATATGCTTATTAAGCATACTTGCAAGTGCTGTTTGAGGAATATTATAAACATTGCAAAGTTAAGCATAAAAAATTACACAACATATTGCTCACATTATAAGAGAGCAATCTCCTTTAGCCATTGTATGTGGGTGCATTATGATACAATCTTTAACTGCACAGTAATGGCATTTCTTCACAAGAGTCATGCTGTTGTCAGGAGAAATATGGGTGGTGCTTTTTTGTGAGAAAATGGTATTTCATTTCCTCCTAAGGGTTTGAGATATGGCCCTCTAGGTTATTGCTGAGTGTACATCAGTCTGTTAGCCTGCTTTTGAGTATAAGTTGATTACCTAATTATGGATACATCTTTCACCTTTCAAAAACCTAAGCTCTGCTACCCCAGGTGTGCAACTTGAACCCTTCCAGATGCCAAGTGTCAGAGAACAACCAATATTCCTAAATGAGCCAGGGCTCCCAGCCACATGCAGGGTAGATGGCGTGATGATGACTGATGCACAGATTAACAGTGAAAAGGCAACTGGGGACAGCTTTTGAAGCAGCTCTCATCGGGGCAGCAGTATGCAATTTTAAGTCATGAGACTCCTTTCTCTTCTTGTAGCCTTCAGACTGAGCTCCCGTGCAGCTTTCTGTCTGTGCAGGAAGTGAGCAAAGACTCTGAAGAGAACAGGCTCAATTGCCACACTCATCCTGTGCACTAAGCATTGTGTGGGCTATATGATCATTTAGTTAGAGACTGTGTCTGTATAAATACGCACAAGTGGAACTTAAAGCATCACAGGCAATCTGAGTCCTGGCGTTTCAAAACTTAAAAAAAAAATGCTTCATTTTTTGGTATTAAAAGCATCTTACTTTTTTGTTTGTTTGTTTGTTTTGTGTCACTGGCTGTGGTTTTATCAGTGCATGTTGGATAAAAAGAAATGGCATCACAGATGTCGACAGAGGTCATCAGCAAAGCAGTAAGTGCTATGTTAACTGCAGAAGCTGCTGCCAACTCGGGCTGACAAGCCAGCTCATATCAGCAGAGCGGTTGTCATCCCTTACATGGGCCATTTCTAGCCGTGCTTCAAAGACAATTGGTAACAGCAGGGTAACAGTGAGACCTTAGCAGTTAATCCTGCTGATTTTCCTACTTACGCTGCCTTCCTCAGCCTCCATCCTCGCTGCCTGTTCTCCTGCGAGGGGGTGCGTTTCTCTTCTCTTCTTTGACTGTTGTGCGTACTCAGCATCCCAGCTGCTCGTCTGAAATCCAGTGAGTCATCTTCAGCATCACCGTCTACTCCCTTTGCTCCTTCCAAATCTGCAGATATATTTATGCTGCACACCGCAGTGCAGCGTATGCACAGGTACTGCAGGTATCTTGGTGGCGGCAGCAGGAGCTCAGATAGGTTAATTTTTCTTGCCAAGAATTCTCCTTTTACAAGCTGGCCTGCTCCTGCTGCCTGGTTATATACTTGGCTGCACCTGTTCAAAGTATCCTGAAAGACAGGCATATCCAATGCTGTAATGATAACTAGCGTCAGTGATTTTGTACCTCACAGAGACGCTTTGATCTAGAAAACAGTGTATTTGTAGTTGGCAGCCAATACGTAGAGTAAACGTGTTTTAAAATCAAATGCTTGTTTAATGAAGGGGAACACTGTGTGTGTCTTTTGATATTCTGTATCTGGATTCATCACTGCTTAGAGTACATGACAGGTTTTGAAAAACAAAGCTGCTATGGCTTTCCTTTCTCTACTTATGCCTACAGGGACTGCAATTATTATAAAGTTATTCTTGGAGGAGTTAGAGCAGTGCTAGTAGAGACAATGGCTTTGAATCTTTGCTTCGAAATTCTTCATGAATCTAGTTATAGTCTATAGTTTTAGGCAGAAGAGAATACATGGTTCCACTAAGACACACTGACAGTGATAAATCTGAAAAGATACAAACAATTTATCTGAACATCTTTGAAGTCAGAAAAATTATAAAGAGAAAATAATACGTCAGATAATCCTGCCCATCAACTGGTAAACTTTTAACTGAAGGTGGCGTGTCCAGAAAGTAGGTAAATGAAAATAAAAAATGCAAAGCAAGAGAAATGTTAAGAAAATTGAAATTTTCATGGTTCAGAGACAACTCAGTCTTCCAGTTTAGAAGAAAATATATCACTGTGACATAAGCCTGACATCAAAGAGATTTCCCCTAAAATTAGCAGCAGTAAAGTAATTAATAATGATGGTGTCTGGGCTTCCAAAGTTATGTTTCAAAACTTTTTACAGCAGTCAGAGCTGTTTTTCTGAGGCTGCTGATACGAATGCAGGTCTGTCAAGGACTTCCTGGGACAATTTTGCTACTCTTTTCCTAATGTGGGTAGCCACATATATCATCCTTTCATTTAGAATTGTATTAATTTTCATCTTGAAATGATTTAGGTGGTTCGTCTTGGTGTGTTTGTTTGTTTCTTGTTTTTGTTGTTGTTTTGTTTTGTTTTGTTACCATTAGTCCCATAGAAAAGCTCTTCAGCAGCCTCAAAACTCTCTGAGGGTTAAAAATATTTTTCTAGTTCTTAAGCTAAATGTATTTGCAATCCATTAATATCATTTCACAATTCTTACTAAAAAATATGTCTTTTAGGTTGTATCTCTTTCCCTAAAACATCATTTACCACCTGATTTTTGTGTGGTCATATTCTCTAGGAACTTCCATTTTCTTAGACTAAATACACTGAACTCTTTCAGTTACATGTCAAAGACAGGCTGTGTGCTCTCTTTATCATCTGAGTAGCCATGTTTCCATTTGAATTAATCTTTCCTGAATAGTACACACTGCGCATACAGTATTTGAGATGAAAATTCAGCATTTTAAAAATAGCAGTATTCAGGTATCTTTGCTGGAAATACCTCCTTCTTACATTCTTACACGACACTTGCCTTTTTCACAGCTACACACGTTTTGCCTTAGTTTCAGTGGCTGACAATTTTCTGACAGTTTTCTGCGACTGTCTTAAGTGCTTCTTTTCTTGTGATATTTCCAGCTCTCAGCTTACCATGAAGCTTCTTCTTGTTACTCCTCAGCAGCATTACATAGCATTCACACTGCCACATTTAATTCCATTTGATTAATCGATTTGTTAAGGACATCCAAATTTTCCTAGAACCTACTCATTCTCTGGCTTGATGACCAGCAAATGCTGTTAGTGCCAGGAAGCAGAACTAGAACCATAGATCTGAACCAAAAAAAAAAAACAAAAAAAAAACAAAAACAAAAAACAGTTTGAACCTGTGTTTTTTTTTTTTTTTTTTGAATCAGAGCAGAACGCAAACCTCCTTCAGAAGGTCTTACTGAAATTACTTTCCATGCTTATCCAAGTTGAGCTCTAAGGGCTGGTCGTTGCTATGAATTTTCTCCTCTCACTACTGCTAGCAATGCTCTGCAGAAGGCTACTGGGTTCCATCAGCGTGAAGATCCATAGAAGTCCCACGGGGTTATTTCATTTTAGTAGTGTGGGGGTTTCTCTACCTCTTTGTATATGTACACTTGAGATACGTGCACATGTATATCAGTTCAGTCCCCCATGAATGCAGGAGCAAATTCACGAGGCAAGGAACACCCATGTCCTTCTCCAGCTCCCCCAGCATCCAACAGATGTCACTCATGCATGTACTCACGTGCAGCATCACAAGTTCATCCTGGCTCCTCGATTTTATTTACCAGTGTTAGCAGGGGAGGCTGGGGTGCCTAAGCTGTAACAACAAGGACACTTCTTTGGTAGTTCTTTAAATACAGTATACAATTCTTATCCATTCCCAACTATGATATTTAAAATTGTCATTTTCACATCTTACAAATTTCTTTTATAAGCGTAAAGGTAGAATTACAACTCCAGTTTCATTTTTAAATATTCATTTTTTAACTTTGAAGATGGATTAAGCAAAAGAACGTTTATTTAATGTTTTTTTTTTTTTTCTCATTTGTATAACTGTGGAAAATACAGGGACCTTTTCTTTATCCTCCTGAGAAATCTGACTCTAATTGCATAATTAGGTGGCTGTAACAAAAAGTAAAATTGCAGGATCAAAAGTGATACATATGGTTTTATATACTTCATCCAAGTAAATTCTCTGCTGGTCTGAAACTACATAGGATATAGACATGAAGTATGGTAGAAATTACGTATTTGGATTAGCCATTTGTATGTCAGTGCCCTTAAGAATCTCTTATTACCTACGGATCCATTATGAAATCATAAATTTGTAAAGCCTGTAAATAGCTTTTGCATGGCCTTTTTGGTACATTATATGTGACAGGAAGGTGAAAGTCAACTCCAGCTTTCAGTGGAAAATAATCACGGGAACCTGACATGACCTGAAAAATAAAAATATTTAACTAATGTTCTCTAGGTTATTTCTGTTCTAAAAGTTGAAAAATGCTAAAGTTGATAAACCATTGACCGGATATGCATGTTCCAACCAGCTGTTATACAGCACTCAAGCAAACAATAAAATACCTAAATTTAAAAGAACCATCTCTTAATTCAATAAACATTATCAACTATATCATTTTAGCTTTATTTTCCTTCTTCAGAGGGGGAAAGATCTGTATGCTCTGGTAGTTATTGTCATGTTTATTGACATAAAAATCTCAAAATAACATCCAAACATGATACAAACAACACATAGGGAAAGAAATTATAGTAATCAACACAACAGATGGGTAGACAGCATTTCGATCTAGTTACCTGCTGCCAAAGTCAATCCAAATAACATGGCTCTAAAGCACTATGAGCTACAAGGGAGGGCTGAAATAAGTTGATCTGTTAGTTGTCCCAGTGAAACCTCCTTTCCTGGTGATTTGAACATCCTTGTGGTCCTCCAGCTTCCTCCTCCTCCATATCTCCTCTGCTCCCCCGTTGCCCCTCCATTCCCTCACTGCAGGACATGGGGTGGCTCGTGGAGTGGCTGGTTGCAACCTAAACGAAAAATGGACTGTGGGGGCACTAATTAAGGTGCCCTTTCTATTAGGCTCTTCTATCCAGCTGCCAGTTACTAGAAAATTTCTAGGAGCTTACTATGTTTGAGATCTCTGTCCATCTGCCAGATTTGTCTGAAATGGGTTTCCATCATTATAAGGGGTCAGCTGAGATACAGGGTAGATGCAGAAGCCTTGTTTCCTTAGGATATCCACTTAGAAATAACCTGAAAATCAAGTAGTTTAATTCAAAGTTTTGCTTGTTTGCTTCAGCTAAATAAATATACATGTAGGTAGGGATGGATGTGAACTGGGACACCCAAAGCTTTCCGTGGCTGACAAAACCAAGCAAAGCAACCTCCTCCTGGGACAGACAATGGCAGCAGTTCCTGGGCCTGGGCTGCTCTAATGAAATGTTCACCTGGACAAAACAGCCACCCCCTTGCATTTCCTCAGCAAGGACAACTCTTCAGAGACTTACGCAGTGAATAATGCTCATTGTAGGCCTAATAACTCAGCTGCCCATGTTTCCACTGGAAAAAATAGTTCTCTTCTTTCCACCGCTCTTACCTGCCATAAATTGTCCTGCTTTTCTATGTAATATTTTAATTTTTCTTTTACACCCATTGTCTTCACTAACATATGTGGAACAGCCCTGTAATCCATCTCGGAGTGGGATGGATCACGGTATTGTTAACCTCAAAGCAGAACACGAGCATGCAATATTCATTTGCAGAAGCAGGTAAACGAGTGGGGCGATGCAATTCGGGCTGTGGACAGGAGAGGGGGCCCTGCGTAGAGCAGGAGGGAAAAGCTATCGGCTATGGACACGGAGAGGAGCCAGAGGTCGGCAAAGCCCGGGTAGGAAGGAGATATTCTGCGCTGTAGGGAGGTGGGGGGCCCGGGCACGCCCCCCTGCCGCAGGCTGCTGGGGCAGGTCGGTTAATGGCTGCCTCAGGCCGCCCTCAGGCCTCCCTGCCAACCACAGGCCCGTGGAGTCTGTTCCACAGACCACCACCTTGGTGTAGATGGAGATCCCAACTACGGTGTGTTGGGAGCGAGATTTGTGGTTTATATTTCTGTTACACGCAGAAGGCAGCTGCGAGCGTATAGATTCAATGTTGGATGCTCGCCCCAGAATTTCCATGTTGTTTAAATTGATGCTTCAGAAGGTTGTCACTTACTCAGTCAAGGTTGTATCTCATAAACCACCTGAGGAAACAAGCTCTGTGAGCGGTTGCCTGCATGCAAATGTGATTTTTGGCACATACCGCTGGATTCCCTGACATTTATACTCCTACAGTGGGTAAATTTGTATTGGCTGCACTGAACAAGCAGAAATGCTTCCACATTGTAAAACACTCCCACAACATTGATTCAAGTTTGATCAATTACACGAGGTGGTTCAGAGAGTAGTTATAGCCATGCAAAACGTTTTATTCAGAGTTAGAATTTGACCTAGTGTGATAACCAGGCAATAAAATCGGAGCTGGCTGTCAATTTCAGCAGAAATGAGGCATCACCAAAGCTTAAAGATCTGCTTCATAACGTTTCTATCAAATAAATCATATCTCCACCATTTTCTCCACCATTTTCTCCACCATATTTCCACCATTTTTGACAAGGAAGAAAGAAAATATTGTCTTTGGGTAGATCGAGGGAAGAGAAATAAAGCTGCAATGATTGCTAGCCAACCACATCTACACCCAGAATTAGTGCAAGTATTCAGGGTGCAAAGATATTTTGAAATCTCAATTTACAGTCTGTGTTTTGCAAATTAACAGAGCCCTCACATGATCCTCATCAGATAGTTTTTGTGTTTAAAACATAAGCCATATGTTTGAAACTGAATCTAATGCTTTTAAAGGAGCAAATGATTGGTGTTTTCAGTAAGCAGCCTGGAATCCAGTGTTAGCTGATGAGTCATGAAACAAGGAGAAGAACATTTACAGGACATAGTACAATACATCAGTTTAGCAGAACTGAAATTTAACTTTTCCAAATGCCACTTCGGATAAACAGAACATACTTTCTCTCCATTGGAACTGAACCAGGTGCAGAATAAGCTGCTCTAATTATGCCTGACCCACCGCTAAGACCATTTCAAGTACTTTAATCTTTCTTAATTCTTACGTTACAGTATAAAAACTTCATTCCAAAATGTGTTTCAGCTGTAGAATTGTTTAAAGTATGAAATCTAAAGTGTGTCCTGAACAAATGTTGCACATTTTCATTCTGAATTGGCGGAAGCCATAGTTAGGAGAAACTACAGTTTATACTGTTGTGCTACTTTATTATTAGTGAATGAGGTAGAAACACCTCAGGATAGGGTCTTGTAGCCACGTTTACCAAATAAATGAAGTCAACCCTGAGAAGACCATTATGGGCTCTTGAAGAACAATTACAAAAGCTGAGGAAAAAGTATTCCATGCTTGAAAAAGAAACACTGGCTTACATAGGAGTAATAGGAAAAGGGACACCTTTGTCTTTCGGCCATAAATTCAGCTTCATAAGGACCATTTTCCTTTGTCAATTCTTGTACAGTTAACAATGAAAAGACTCAAAGAAGTGCGAAGTAACATTATCCTTTTATATGTGACATAGAAAACAAATCAGGACATGAAAATGGGATGCTTCGCTGCTTGTTTTTCTCATCTTTATTTCCCCCAAATACTCTGAATACTCAGAAGTACTGTTTTCTACTATGGAGGTAGTTGAAGAAATCACATATATATTTGCTGCAGTTTCAGAAGAATAATATAAACCTACTTGTTTAGTCTGTCTTGTTCAACAGAAATTACATGGCATCTTGACAGCAAAATAGACTAATAATCATAACAAATCTAATTTATCTCTGCTCTACTTTGAACTAGAATGAACTTTCTCTGCAAGATGGGAACAACTCACAGATTTATTGTTCTGGAGGAATTATAGGCAAAACCAATACACATTGTTCATGGTACACATCAGTGGGTTGTCATAACAATGATTAAAACTTCTCCATCAGTAGCCAGGGCTGAATGCTCAGGCTACTCTGAAAGTTTCTATCTCTTGACAAAACAAGACTGAGTTTTTACAGGCCTACTCTACCCTATCTTTTTATTTGAGTGCATGTAGGAAAAGCTTGCAATCAACGTTATAGACCTTGTTTTTCTTTTGCCATTTACTAATGCAGTGGTGTCACATTAATAGATTTCTTCAGTAAATGACCAAAAGTAAAAGTAGCCTCTATCACAGGTCTGTCTGCTTCAGTCATGACTTCCCATGTACCATTTTCAGCAGAGAAAGAAGATCTGAGAGCTAATGTCCAGTAACATATGACAATTCATATCTTTACAACTTCAGTATTTTTTCCTGAGGAAAAGAGGAGTCATTGTACATACACAACAATCAGCGTAATATTCTCTAGCTAATGAAGAACTGAATGCTACATTAAAACTTTGAAGGAAAGATTAGAGGCTGCTAAACTGAAAGGAAAATCTGGGAAAGCTTTCACTTCAGATTAAAAAAAAAAAAAAAAAAGAATGGCCAGGCACAATGCAGCAAAGCTAAGGGAGATTTTAAAAGCAGGAGGTAAAAGTTGCTCTGTTTTAGGTACTTCGGATACCAGTCTAATAGGATTCAAGACAAACCATCTGATAGAAACAGCAAAAATGAGAAATGTTACTAGATTTGTTTTGTGCTACCAAAGACCTGCAATTTGCAAGGAATCTGTGAGAATATAAAAAAACATTTTGTGGGGGAATCAAAGTTTACATTGCCTTTCTGTACTGTTTGAGGGAGAAAAGGGCCCTACATTTACAGCTTATCTGATGGATAAATTTGAAAAATTTTTCACTGTGCATGTCTTACGTGCAGCAACGTGGAGGCATTTTGGCATGTCCACCTGTAAACCTGTACTTTGTGTTGCTCCTTCCAGTGTAAGATGCACAAAAGGAGTTAGGGATCAGCATCCTGCCAAACCTATTGAATCACCTGCACAAGCTAGAAGCAGAGCTGTGCAAATCCTGATGGAGTCATTAAAGGGAATTACTTAGTTCTATGCCAGTTTGTCGATTTGTTTCTTAGTGAGGCTCCTTATTTCCCAGCTGTATAATTAGTGAAGTCTAAGATACCAGTTACTTCATTATTGTTATTCTTCTACACGGTGGGGACTGCACTTTCCGTTCTGGAAAGGGGAATACATGGTACTGCAGTGCTGGCGCTGCACATGGAGGATGTAGAGCACTTAGATTAAGCAGAAGAGCCTTGTTTGGTACAAGGTGTAGAGTTTTCCTTAACATCTATTTGGGGTTGAGGAGTCAAAGTTGTGTTTTTTTAAATGGGTTAGCAACCCAATTGCCAGAAGCACAGTTCTTCAAAGTATTTAAACATCTAACAAATGTCTGTAGCGATGAAGAATTCAAGCCGGGAAGTCAAATCAAGGCAAGGACGGGATCAGCAAAGTATACTGCCAGGCACTGGCCTATCTGTGAGGCAGCGCGGGCAAGGACTGATAGCAAGGGCCTGAGCTCAAAAGCAGCATCTGAGCCAAGGGGAAGAGGCCCCAGATAACACGCCTTGTGGCTCTTTCTCACAGAGCACTCTTCAAAGCCGTGTGATCCAAAGTTACACAGCCCTGTGCTTTCAAAGCTGGCCTTGAGCGGCAGCCAAAGCTCTGGGTGGGGGGTGAGGGGGAAGGAGGCCGGAGGGCCTACTTGTGCTCTCAGGGCCTGGTACTACACGGTCAAGTACCTTTAAGGGTGTAGGGTGGTTTTTTTGGTTTTTGTTTTATAAATTTGGGCTTGAGCTCCTAAATCTATTGCTTCTGGAAAAAAAATGCACTGAATTTGGCTGAATTCTCATTTATGTATAAAAACAGTGTCCAGCTGTGGCTTCTTATATGTAGATTAATTTGGTTCCTATCCTAGGAAGACTTCTAGTCTTACTAGTCTGTTTAGTAAGACATCTAGTAATAAGCTTCCATACCTAGCTTTGGCTCTGCAGCTTCTCATGTGGTTACCTGTTTTTTATCAGCCAAAGACCACCTGGTTATCAGAAAAAACAGTGAGAGCTGCAGGAAAAATAAACAACAACACATGCACAGACACACACACACACAAACCCATAGAATTATAAGGTGTATGGGCTGCTTCTGACCATCCTCATTCATACACAGCAAGCTTTTGTGGGGTCCCTTGAAGGAGCTGTTTGAAGTAAGTGTGCTGTCTGAGTTGTGTGGTGTTTGGTGCAGATCCTCAGGCAGGAGCACAGGTAACTGAGAGCCCTTGTATAGATGAGTTCCGAGTCATATATTCATAGAAGTGTTCATAACTGAACATTAGTGGAAAGAAAGGTCATTTTGTGGAAAATTGGGTTTGAACACATGTAGGCTTCAGGCATTTTAATTACACAGAGAAGTGTTTTGCTACCTAAATATTTCTTTCCTGAGCATTACACTTTGATCCTGCAGTAAGTACTCTGTGGAAGATCTTGGCAATAGGGGAGAGCTCATTGCATTCAGCCCCCGATAAGGGACTACTGCTGCTCAAGAGAGCACTGGAAGACATACAAGAAGGTCTCACAGGATTTGAGTTGCTCTGGAAAAGGATTTGATATTTGAGGATATTAAAAAATCCTTGTCTTTTCTCACCCCTGCTATCCCACACTAATTGAAAGTTTTTTTGAATTGTTATTTTTACAAAAAAAAAAATCTGCAACTTTACTTGAGCTCGGCAGCTATAAAGCATAGCACATTTTTTTCTTCTTACTTTGAATATATTCAAGCTTCTGGAAAAGAATAAAAAATACAGAACAGTTATATTAAAGTCAATAGGACTCTTCAGTTTCAGAGCTGTTGTAACTTAAATTGTTTGTCAGTAAAACTGAACAGTTATATTGAATGTGAAGTGAGGTTTATGAGAATACGTCTGTGTCTTATGTTATCCTCACAAGTTCTTATTTCTCTTCTTTTCCCCCAGTGGATAAGCAGTAATATGATTAGCATAAAGGCAGAGGAAATTTTCAGAGAAAACAAGTATGTCCTTTTTTGAACAGTGCTAGATCAGAATTTCTCTCAAATTGTAGAGGAATTCTTAACTTATTTAGTGTCACATATAGCTAATATTATTTTATAAAAGGCTGATACAAACCTATGTAGTTAAATAATTGGTTTTCAGGACTGCTTCTGTGATGGGTGTTTATCTTTGTTCTGCCACAAACTGTTATATTGTGCCCATTACTCTACTGCATTGCTATTAGGAGGAGCTCAGTAATGTTGAACCAGATGCAGTTACCAGGAATATATCATTTCCCAAGAGTAATTAATTCTGCCGTTCCAGTGTTTATCTCGCTTTGGTTTGATTTTTTCCAGCTTCAGTTTCCATTAGTTTGCTGTCTTCTTCTGCTAGATGACAGACAGGATAGGACAATACCATTTTTTCCATGGATTCGGAGGGGGGGACACCGTAGGCTGCATCTGCCTTAGCTTTCCAGCTCATTCCTGTGTCTGCGCCTGATTGTGCATGCTGCTTGCACAGTGCTTTGGTCCTGGTTTCTCTTTTAGATCAAAGCAACTTCTTCCCCACAGGACAAAACACGGCTGCGTTGTGAGGATTTACCTCAGTTATTGTTCCAGAGAAGAGTATAGATGAGGCTGCAGTAAATTTGGCTCCCTCCACTCCCCCAAGTCCTTCACCGCTATCCCAGCATCATCTGAACCCCTGTATGCCCTGGTGGTGTACAGCACACACCCGCAGCGTCAGGTTACCATAACCCCATCCTCACAGTTTTTTGGCACACGGAATGGAAAAAAAAAAAAAAAGCAATGTTTTAGGATTGCAAGGGCAACAGAGGGGACTCGAAATCAGTGTTGTGAGTCTGAGCACAGCCACCACTGGTGTTTGGTGCGTGAGTCACTTGCACCCCTGGGCTGGGAGCCTGCCTGGGGAGGATGCATTTATGAGAGTGGATGCTGCCTTTGAATCAAATTCTCTTCTGTGACAACCAAGCATTTGCACTGATGGAAATGTTTCTTTGTCAAATGTATTTAGAGGTTGATGAAGTCACAATATAAATAGTGGAGAGGGATTTTCACAGTTACACCGCCACTGTGAGCTGGAACATGCATATGTGTGACTGGCAGCAATTAGTGCTGTACAGATAAGGACAGATTTTGCCCCATCCTTCTCTGTGGCTTTCTGCACTTGATACTGTTCAGATTGGCAAGAATGAAGTGTGTTGCATGCTCTGTTTCATTTAGTTGTTGTTAGCGTTCAAAAAAGAATGAAAAAAAATAAGAAAATATTTTTCTGT
This sequence comes from Cygnus atratus, assembly GCF_013377495.2. Lineage (NCBI taxonomy): Eukaryota > Metazoa > Chordata > Aves > Anseriformes > Anatidae > Cygnus > Cygnus atratus. The sequence goes on from NC_066363.1 coordinate 37,748,324, forward strand.
CATTTCATCTTGCTTTTAGTGCAAGGTATCTTTGGATGACCAAAAGAATGACAGGGGCATATCTCAAGTGACAAATGTTGAGCTCTTGAGACAGTACAAATAGTTCTATGTTTCTAAATAATGACATTTTTCTTTTTGCAAATTTAAAAAAGTATGTCTTTAATAAGCTGATTTTTGCAGTTGTGTTCAAAACTGATGAACAACATCTCCACTACTGAAAAATTATACTTAAGCCTATCATCTGTAAGGCAGTTTACTCAAAAAGCATACTACATCAGGTAGAGATGAATGCCATGATTACTTTCATAAGATAATGGAGCCCTGACTTTTTCCAGCTCTGTTTCCACATTAGCCTGAAATGAACTTTCTTGCTCAGTGGTTTCATTTGCATCATCATTTTCAGTCACTAACCGATAAAAAATACACTCTCAAATTCCCTGATCACTTTTGAGCACTTCCTGTATTAGAAAAGGATTTCATGGCTGCTACTGAACTGAGTATTTTTTGCCTTCATTTGAAGTATTGGCTTACTTTAGGTATTTGTTACTCAGACACTTGTAATGTTTTTCACTATATTTTCATGATGTGTCTTTTCCTCCTTGACTGTTGTGCCTTTTTCTGTTATCTGCAGGGACAGCCTCAGCCCTGGTGGATCAAGCCCCATCATCAGGCTTCATCAACATGGAGTTATACCAGCACGAGTGGAATGTGAGATAGGGTTACGGTTTCTTTTCCAGTGTAGCCACATTGCACAATTCCTAGTGCGCACCATTTATAGAAGGACTAATGGCTTTAGCTTGTTCTGCAGTTCTAAGAGAGATCAAGCCGTTACAAGGTAAGCACCTTTTTATTGATGTGCCATAGATGACGCAAGGTAATCTTACTCTTCTAAATTCTGTGGAATAAAATGGTGGTGGAATTTTGGTGTGTAAACAAGTTCTTCTAAGCCAAAAGCTTAAAACCTGATCCCTCGGGTCCCTGTATTCCTCCTCCATTGCTTTCCTTCACCCCTATTTCAGGCCATGTATACAAAGTATGCAGATAGCGGCACGCTGAGTATCGGGTGTCTCGGACAGCTGGCAACACGCTTGGAGTACATGCATAGCACCAATATTTCCAAATGCAAGAGCAAACCCAAAGACTTTAAAAGGTTTCATAAGGTTTGCTTACAAATAATGTTTTTTCCAGGTGCTGTTTCCATGTGTTCTAAAGTTTGAAAAAAATATTCTTGCTTTCAAATTGGATAGGTGATGAACATTGAAAAGCAGGCATGGTACTGATCACATACGAGCACTTTTTTCAGCTTTTTGAAGTCCTGAAGGGCACTCTGGGAAGTATTACTTCTTTTGCCAACAGTTCTATAATATAGTTTCTATTTATTTGCACATGCAATTTGTTATGCCATCTATACAGAGGCTTTTTTTTTGCAGGGGGGGGGTGCGGAGTGGGTAAGGAAAATATTTGTGAGAAGAGAGAATTGGAGCCAAAGCAAGTAAACCTGACATGATAAAATCTAGAAACTATACGGCAAAGATACTTCCCACTTCTTCTATTGAAAAACAATGCCCATGATTTCTCCTATTCTACTATTGTATGGTAAAGTGTTTCTTCATATTGCAAGTTACTTTTCAGTATTTTCAATTGTGGTTTTGTGTACCTTTTTAAAGCAAGGCTGTGCATACGATGATGTGTCTGATGGTAGTAGATGGAAATATCAGCAGAGTTTCTGTCATGATGTGGTAATTACTAAACAAATAAAGCAAAATCACATGGTTGCATCTTGTAACTGTCTGTTTTAACTGTTTAACTATGCTGCCTCTAAATGTGTTTACAACTTAGAAAACCAACTGTAGGTTGGGCTTAAGGGTCTTTTGTTGCAATATATAAATAAAATATGTTGTTTTTTCCTACTTAAAAGTGGTGATGTAATTTCAATAGTCAGTTGCCTTAAGTGTAGCTATCTGAAGTTCAGACTATTGAAAATAAAATTTAAATCAGATTACATAGGAGGTTTGGGACAGAATTGAGATAATTTAGTTTCATTATTTAATCACAGCATGACAGGCGTATGCATTTATTGATGTAATACTGCTGACAAGAAGAGTCAATGCATACAAAAAGACCACTGGAAGCAGCTGCTGCCTCTGTCAACAGATTAAAAATCAAGGGAGATTTTAAAGTATGTTTCTATTAATTGAATATGTAATCATTTTACGTAGAAGGGTTTTAATTACACTTAGTCTCAATGTCCTCATTATGCTCTTACATGGACTAAATATCCATGATCCTTGAATAAAATGTGGCTCAACAAAAAAGAAAATGTGAGAATAGCAGAAAAGAGATTTTAAAGGAGTGGTAAATAATCTAGAATGAAGACATCATGTCTGTGCAATTTTCACAGCACAATTGTGAATGTCAAATAACAGCAACTAGATTTTCGCTGGGGGCTTTTCATTCTTAAAAATAATAACACATCAGAAGTAGATTCAGGTTAGTTAGCAGACTTAGAAAATTGTTTAAATTCTCGGAACCTCTGAGCAGTGTCTGTCTTGTGAAAATACCCTACTGGTTTTCTGTTACGTATACCTCAAATGGCAGTGCAGTGAGACTGGAAACACACGGCTCTCGTATTTCTAATTTATAATTCTCGATTATTTCTTGTTCTGAAAAATTCATTGCAGAATGTAACACCTTTTGCCTTTCATTTTCCCTTTTTATATCAAACTGTTAATAGAAAAAAAAACCGATTGGGTCTTACTTCTGTACAAAATAATATGCTATAAACCAATATATACACTGAAATTATTTAGATTCTCATCAAGCGTGCCACATCCAGAAGACCAAGCTGAGGTTGCCTGTCCAAACACAGTTCTGTTGCTCGATAGTCTGTCTTCTGCTCTGGGCAAGAAAACGTGTGGTTATGTGTAAATTACACAGTCAATTATCAGGCTGTCATGTCTTAATTTTGAGCATTTGACCTTGCTGTTCTTTCATTGAGGGCTGGAGTATTTCTGTGGATCATGGAGTTGCTTTTATTAATATGTTTCAGCGGAAAGTTAATTGCCAATTCAAAATCACACGCTGAGTGAAACAGATTTCTGTTGTATTCTGTGGCTTTGATTGAACTCTGGGACAGGAGAAGAATATTTTAAGAAATTGCACTGTGTGGAAACAAAGAACACAAAGACAATGGGAGAGAAACAAATGTTTGTGACGGATCTGAGGCAGAAGAGCCAGATTTGCAACTAGAGATGGGGGGCCAAGATCTGATTAAAAAAGCACAGATTGTGACTGGGACAGCGCAGCGAGAGACTACTTCCAGACACAGAAATAAATCTTGTAGGCAGCTTCAAACCATGCACAGTCTGGACGGTGAGGCAGACGGCAGCTCTTCCCAGAACTGCTGGAGAGCGTTTCCGCAGAAGCTGAGCGGACTGTCATTTTCAGAGTCGGTAGGAAGAGCTTTGTTAATCTGAAGTAGGAGTCAAGTGCACATGTCCCCGCTGCAGCTGCGAGAGACGCGTTAGCTTTGGAAGAAAAGCCACAATCGGCAGAAGGTGAATGAGTGAAACTCGAGTCTCAGTCGTAACAGTGAGAATATGTGAGCACGAAGTGGGGAAATGTTTGCCTCGTCTCGCTGCCTCTGTGGAGGGAAGCTGTCTTGCTGCAGAAGTGTGAAATCTGGAGAGCAGCACTTACGCATCACAGTCGATAATAAAAAGTGAAAGCCTGTAGATGCAGCCGAGTCAGAGGCTCTGGCAGTCATCAGGAGGCATGGGGAGGCTTTTCTCTTTGCATAGGAGAGGTTAGCGTTAGGCAGAGCTGATCATAAACTGTGTCAAAGAGGGCTTGGCAAAAACTTCCCTATGTTTTCGTCTACAAATCCTTGTTTACAACCAGACTGCAGCTTCGTAATAAACTGTACTGGTGGCAGACTCACTGTCTTCAGCCTTCAATAGAAGTTCGGTAGGACAAAGTCTACAGAGCTTGTTTATACATACGTTGATCTGATTTAAAACAAACAAACAAGTAAACCTGATTAGTCTCAGATGGAGCATGGAGTCTGATTAACTAAATTATTTGTGAAGTTAGTATCCTAGAGAAAGTCCTGAAGATATTACCACAGAATTACGAGAACAGCATTTCCCAGCTCCTACAATTAAAGGGACAGTTTTCAAATTTATCTGGGTTTCACTTTGAAGGAACAAGGACAGAAATTCTTAAGTTGTTACATTCAAATACATTACAATGGAACCATGAAGCAGAGATGACTGAAAGAGTCCAAGCTGGTAGCAGGGGAATTGCTGGCCTCCCGAAGCAAAACAGGCACAGATTTGTTGAGATGGGCTGAAAAAGTAATTTAGCTCCATGTGTTGCACAGCAGCCGAGGACTGCTGCCATTTGGCAATCTCTCCAGACAATTAAAGGAAGAATTTCAGTCCACTCGCCAGTTGTTTTTTAAAAGGAAGGGGGCAAGGGAATCCCTTGTGATGTTTGATATCGATGTTCATCGATAAGGATGAAGAGCAGCTCCTGCTTGCCACACCACTTCAAAGGAGGAGCCCAGGTGGGGAGACGTGCTGTGTCACCTGCGGTGTGACTTGTCTATCAGCACCTAAAGGGCACATCAAATCAACTCTCTGCCTACTCCAGATTAGAAAAACTGGGGTTAAGTGAGACCAGATCAGATCTTACGCACCTTATGCCTTGGGATTCATCCTGGATGATGCTGGCCAGGACCTTCTTTTCCACATCCTGCAGATCTGCAGGTCCGTGGCCGGGTGCAGGCATGGCCGCCACACAGCTGCAGCACATCGTGGGCAGGGACCAAGGGCAAGACCCCCAGCATAAAAGCAGGTCCCTGGGAAGCAGGGCAGCCCTTGCTGAGGTCTCTTCCAGCTCCTTCTCTCAAGGCCACCAGCTGCACTGTCTCTAAGCTGGCCCTAAGCCCAGGAGACTGACCCCCCTGGAGCTCCCGGGTGCTCTGCAGAATTCGTTTCATCTACCCCGTCAGCAACCTCCTCCCATCTGCCACAGACAGCTGACACCAGCTTCCCTTTCCTCCTACTTGTTGTGGTCTTCAGAACTGCCTCCATCTAGTTCATGCTATCGCTGATTTAGGTGCAAGGCAAATAATACATTCTTTGCTACAAGGTCAGCCTTTCCCCAGTCCCTTGCTTTCCACCTTCACAAGCAGGTGGTTCTTTGAGCCTCCAATGCTGTCTGAACAGCGGCGCTTTCTGCTGGGTCTACAAAGTGCATTTACAACTAAGATTGCTGTTAAATCTCTCGGGAATTTCTATCTACAAATTAAGCACGTTCTGTTTTTCCGCAGGTTATAGTTTATTGGGCATGGATTTAAGTAGTTTGCAGAGGAGTACAGCTGAGGCATAGAAGTATTGGTTGCTATAACTGTCAGTCTTGCAGATTGGTGGCAATATCAAAATAAGAAACAAGCTATTAAAAATGTGTGAACTTAATCTCCAAGCCACATTTGGGATTTCTGAGTCAGAGAACAGAACAAGTGAGACACAGATTTTCAGTTTTTACAGTTCATTCAGTCTTGGGGTTTGTTTACCCAATGTGATCGTATCATTGGGAACTGTTGTCAGAGATGCTGGGGACTTAGAGAATAAGAAGGGACAAGTAGACAGAGCAAACCTCCAGTGTGGTTAGGATCTTGTAGCATACCATTTCCTTGTGAAAATGACACCATATCTACTGCGGAAAGTAATGTTTGAAAAAGCAGTGCTATCACAACAAATAGCCAATGGTCACATGATTGGTTTTCTGCATTAGAAGGATGCAGATTATGGAGAAAAGGCACCTTATTTAAATGCCAGGAAGGGGGGAGATAAGCACATTGATTCAGGTATTTTGTCATGGAATGTCTCAGGCAGACAGTACAGTACGGAGCAGCCCTAACAGCCAGAGATAATGCTCCTGAATACAGCCGCAGTGGATTTATCACCACCTGACAGAGCTGGTGTTGATGCTTCGAGGCAGCACCTGCAGGCTCAGGCAGCATTTCAGAGCAGTTCAAATACCATCAGCTAATACATCGAACAGTATGCAAAGGCCTGAATTATGGTAATGTCATCTGTTGGCATTGCTGTGTTTGGGAAAGGAAGTTGTGTGAGTAACTGTACCCCGAAGAGGCTTTGCTATAAACTCTCGGGAGCAGATTTTATTCAGAATTTCATATGGAGAACTAAAACTGTGGAAGAAATATGGAAGAAATAGACCTCTGTCATTTTTTCTGTCTTTGAAGCATTACAACTAAGCAGAGCCTGTACGAGGAAAAGCCTAGGCAAGGTGGGATTTAGAACCCCTACATAATTTAAACACTTCTGAAACTCCTACTTATTGTGGAATGTATTTGTTAATGGGTAGCAGAAAGCTTGCTAAAATGAACGGAACTTGAACTGACCGCAGTTGTGCATAGCCTGGTGACTTCGGTTTTGCAGAGAAGGAGGTGATGTTTGCTCAGTCAGTGAGAAAAGCACTGCGAGGCTACAGCCTGTGGCGGGTGGGAGCTCTGGCTCCCGCGTCTGCCCTCTTCCACCACTGACGCACACACGTCTTCACAGAAGGGCGACGGCTCAGTCTGTTGCCTGAGAATAGGTACCTATTTCCAGCTTCTTTCGATAGTTTTTATTTTTTTTTTAAATAGGCTTTACTCCAGATAACCAGGCTGCTACATTTACTCTGCCGTGTACAGATTTTAACCCCTACTGTTTGTGAAAGCAGTCTGAAATGCTGGTTTACCTGGAATTTCGGTGCTGCGCATTACAAGGGGTTAGGTGTATGGGTGGTAGATGGCACAGTTCTTTATACGTATAAAGATGACTTCCCTGTCACATATTTTGCACTTTAAAAATGCTGGTAGATGCAGATAAAAATAGCAACCACAAATAATATTTTCAAAATCAAATAAAACCCTTATCTGTTAAATCAATAAATAGTGGTATGATTCATCTGATTCTGTGGATTAATCCTGAGAGCCAGCTTACTGTTCAGATCTGTAGAGAAAAAGGAAACTTGAATCTATAACTAGGATAAGTTCCACTCAGAACAGTAAATGTGTTTTAAAACTTGAGTATGGCACAAAATCAAGTTTGTCCTTAGGTTTTTAATGTTTTTCATCTATAAGGTTATACCAAAGGCGAAAAAAAAAAAAAAAGTATTTAATTTAGGAGGCAAATGCTACAGGTTCTCGTAATTCTTCAATTGAAAAAGTTACAAGTGAATGCAAAGTGCAGGCTTATTTGACCAGCAGGAAAAGTACTCACTCTGGCATATGGGGCAACCAACCTTATTTAGTAAAGACCCTTCCTTTGAATTGTGGAATAATATTTGCAATTATTATAAGAGTTTTGGCCAGGGTTTTTGGCCAGAGTTTTTAAAAGGGTTATTTATCCTTCCTATACTGAGATGTGAGGGCAGTTCTGCTGTTAGAAAATATTCAGTGAATTAATGAGGTGAGTTATTCCAGCAGACAGAAAGCAGAGGTGCTGCAGATGAAATTATTCCACTGCAGAAAAACTAAGGAACGTTACGTGGTACGAAATGCATTGTGCTGGGACTTGTACAGTGCGAGTGGGCTCTTGTATTACTCATTCTTATAATGTCTAAGGATCTGTCTTTGGGTGTGGGCACTGATGCATAGTTTCCAACTAGGAAGACAGTCCTTTCATAGGCGAAAGTGTCTGAACATTAACTTTGGATGGGCATTTAGAGTACTGAAATCAGATATGTAAATATGCTTGCACAGATTCTAAAATCCATTGTACATGGGTTTGGTTTTAGTATCTAGAGGTGAAAATACAGTGCAGATTCTGTATTCACTTCAAATGCCGAGTGAGTCCTTGAGAATATAATGAAGCATTATATTGCAGTGACCTCTGCCCAGTGAAAGCCGTTTCCTGGTGTCTTTCTGCCACTGTGGTGGCTCTTTATATGCTGCCAAAACATTGTGCTCAATCAAGATATCCGAGTCTTGAAAATCATCCTGGTATTTTTCTCTTCAAAAAAAAAAGTAACTGTAGGTGAGTCAAAGTAGGTTGATTAACTTTTTCTGGAGATTTACCTTTTCAGTGTCTATTTATCGATTTCTTCTAGTTACAGCACAATTAAATAAAATGACAAAAACAATATGCCTAATTTGGTGATTCTCACTTCAGCAGCAATAAAAAAAGGAAGTTGCTTTGCCTCTCCATCTTAAATCAGGCGGTGCTAGAAGGATGTTAAAATTTTAGAATTACCCCTTATACCCATCTTGAAGTCTTTCATATTCATTTGGCCATGCATTCGTTTTAACACTGGGCAATGCAGGGGGAAGGAATCAATGGGGTTAAAGCCTTCTGTTGTACGGTCCCATTGCTCCAGCTTCATCTTGCTCATTGTGCTTGCTCCTGGTTGTTGTATACAGACTCTATTTTTTCCATTATATTGTTGCCTAATTAAAAGTGGGAAAAAAGAAGAAACAACACCAAAAGTGAAACTCGGACAAGAAGAGGTGCCTTGCATCTCATCCAGGCCCTTGGTTAGTCCACCAAGCAATTTCTTGGCTCCTTGGCAGCTGAAGGCAGGGTGAACAGTTGGGCTTGGGTGGTGCAACGTGCCACCCTGCAGAACAGCCAACTCGTCCAGAGATAAGATTTTTTTTTTTTTCCCTGCAGCCGGTGAGTCACTCACAAGGCACTGCTTGGCTGTATGTACAAGAAGTTGTGTTTTCCCCTGTCTTCTGGGTGGAAGGTACTTGTGGGCTAAACAACCACCTGACACAGGCTCTGTTTGCCCGGAGGAAGGCACGTGTGACCTGGGAGCCCTTGCTGGGCTTCCCCTCCTGTGTGTCCTCCCAGGTGAAACCTTCCTGCCCCTCCTGCGGCAAGCAGACCTGCAGGGAGGCTTGCTGGGGAAAAGCCTGTGGGAAGTGTGGGGGAGGAGGGTGGGAGAGCCCCACACTGCTGAACTGCAGCCTTCAGTGTCCCCATTCCCCCCCTGCCAATATCATTGTGCTGGATATTGCTGTGCTAGTATATTCCCTTCCCTTTTTTTCCCCCCAGCCTGATGGAATTTAAACAAGCTACTTTTCCACTGAAAAGATTGTTTTCCAATCTGCTTATATGAAGTCCCCTCCTGAGCTCGTCTAGGTTCACTTCACAGAAGGGATATTGGTGTGCCATAAATGCTATCAAATGCTTCCTAGGCAAGTGTCAGCATCCTATTTCTCCACCCTGTGTAATTTTTTAACTTCTTTTTCTCTCTTCATGGTGTGTAAAATGCATCTGTGGCTTTCTCCCTGGTACCCAGAAATCCCAGAATTTATTTTCTTTTTCTTCTGACTGATTCAGCTTTCAGCCTGGTGTAGGACTTCTGGCTGAAGTGGACGCACTCCAGGTTTGTTCCAGCATAAACAACATCAAAGTCAGACCGTGCCGTGGTCACTTGCTATGTAATTGTTACACTTCTATTCCTCTTTTTCTCTTCCTCCCCTTTGTTTTTATTCTTTATAAGCAACAATAGATTGAAGTTATTTGAGGCAAAAAGCATTTCCTCACGTGTATTTGTACAATCTCTAACATGAAGTTACCCTGTCCTAAAGTCTCTGTGTAATGCATACGGTGCTACGTGTGTAGGCCGGGCATGGCACCAGCCAGAGACAGCGGTCCTTGTAAGCAGGCAGGCAACATAGCTGTGATCTGCCTGCCCCACTTGCCTCATCTCAGCCCACTGACCATTTTTTGAGCAGCCTTTCAGGGTCATCCATCCGCTACCACTGCTCAGCCCTGAAAACATTCCTCATCTATTGTTTTCCTTCTTCTCTTAGCACATCTCAAAAAGCTTGGCAGAATCTAGCACAAATTACATGAAGTCATGCAAAGCGAACATTTGGAAGCTGCAGAAATGGATTGTTATTATTTTCTTTTTTTCAGTTCTGTTTTGGAAGAGACTCTCCTGACCAAGCTGTTTTTCAGCCATGTAGAGCTGTTGACGACACAGGGTTTTCCCACCGGAAAGGGATATGATCCCATGTGGGACATGACCCTAGCAGCCTGTGGAACCATGTTTGTACCCCTCAGCATCTGCTGTCTTTTTAAGGGCTGATGCCTCGGGCAGCTGAGAAGGGAACAGAGGAGGAAATTAAGTTCTTTAGAAATGATTCTGTTGGTACAGCTGTTTTCTCGGACAGTTCTACCTGTGCTAAATCAGATTTTCATTGGAATCAGAACATTAACTTGCTTATATTTTTTTTCACAGACCTTACAGTTCTAGGGACAAGGCATCGTGTCACCTGTGTCCTTCAATTAGAAAAGGATGAGATCTTTACTTCTTTTGTCTGTGGCCCACAGTAAGTGTAACAGCCTGTGCACAGATCCACTCTGTAAATAATGGTCTTCAGGATACACCACTCATATGCACTTTCATCAAATATTCTGCCTCCCCTCTTTCAAGGTCACTTTAATTTCTTGGGATTCTGCACGTGAGCGGGCATAATGCACACCACACACCTGTGCTTGGTGCAGGAGAGATGGATATCTGCATGTGCATAAGGATGGCACGTCTGGAAGAATTCCAGCTACCTTTTTTCTTTCTAACTGCACAACACAAACGTTACTTGTCAGAGTCTGCACCAACCATATATTCTGAACTGTCCAATTTCAGCCGTATTTTCACTTTTTTTTTTTAGCAAAGTCCCAGATGTAACACAATGGAACAAGCAGAACTTCAGAAACTCTGATCAACCACAAAACCATGTTCTTCCCAGTTACACAGACATTTCTCAGGCATTGAGAATAATTATAGGCAAAATTACTGCAAGTATTAACCAAGGCCCATTTAACCCTGGAATGCGCTTCATCTCAGTCTGCTCTAAGAAGCAGTGGTATTCTCTCCCTTACAGTTTCAGATTACCATATTCCTCAAAATAGAACTGTAAAACCAAATTGTAACCAGAGTATCATCCAAGCTAGTAAAAATGGTTTTTAATTGAAAGGGCACTTTGAAATCCCCATGCTGAAAAGGCCGAAACCATTTATGGGTGTCTTGGAGGGGAGAGAGGGAGGAAGTGTTTCCAAGAAGAGCAGGCTGTTCTTCCAACAATAAAATATCATCAAAACTACTGTTTAACATTTAGCATTTACAAGCTGGCAGCAGCACGCTACATACCATATAGACAGTAATGAAAATACTTGGTCACGCTCTTTAATGCAGTGCAACCACTTCGTGCTGTAAAGTGGTGGCGGTAGCTGGCCCCCTGACAGAGTCACTGGCACAGGGAGGGTTGCTTCATCTGAAAAACGTGCGTGCCATAGAGGCAATCTAGCAACATTGCTACTTCCTTCTCCTCACAGTTGCTGCATCAAAGAGAAGGGAGAGGGATGAAGGACAGGAATTCTCCAAGCAGATTGATTTGGAGAGCTTTCTGGTTTTTGTGAGCTACAAGAGGCTTGCCCGGACGTAAAGGAGGGCATCCTGAGCAATGAGGAGCAGTGGTTATCATGGGTACGAATGATGGGCAGGTTTAATCTTAGGATTTCCATTCCAACTATAGAATTGGCAGTGCTGAAATATAATGGAGGGTTCATCCGTGGTTACTGTTAGGGGCCTATTTCTAAGAAGTTGAGATTAACATCTGTCCATAATGAAGGCAGCTTGGATAAGATCTCGTCAGCAATGGTTAGGGAAAAATGCAGAATTTGCCTTCACTGAGAAGTAACATCCCGGACCCAAATACATTAGATATGATGTGACTGGACTTTGTAATCACTGATTTTCTTTTTGATTTTTTTTAGTTTGTTTTAGGCTGCTTGCTGATTATGAATCATAACTTTGTTCCGAGAGGAAGGGAAGATTTTGAACTTTTTGCCTTTCAGTTATTTTTGCAGTGACTTTCAGACTAAGAGCCCTCAGGACTGGTGCTCACTGAATCTCATAAATACAGTTGCACTTTGAAGTCTAGACTAGAGGAGTTAACAGTAAGCCCAAGTGAAATGCTCTTTTTTTCCTTGAATATGAAAGGTTATACTATATCTAGGAATACAGCTGCTTTATTAGAGAGTTGAAGCAAACACCACTGCAATTGTCTATTCCAAAGCAGCAGCAGACAGCTAGGCCAGATATGACTTCTGACATCTCAAAGAAAAAAAATCCAATGGAGAATTAGCTCTCTGAACCTAAGTGTAAGTAAGTAACCTGTAAAGTGGGCATTCTTATGAGGAGGGAAGACAAGCCCGACTTTGGCTTTAGAGACTTGGGACACCAGAAGGGAATGATGATCACAATTTTGTACAAGGCTCTAAGAAGAAGTGACCAAAAGAACAGTTATCACCTAAAATATCTTTGGTATTTACAAGGAACAAGCACTGATAGATGAGTGATGAAATGAAGAAAGCCAAGATATTCTGGGAAGACAGCTATTAGTTCTTGGAGGAATTTTGGCTGGCCAACATATTAACGAAAATCTTTATCGTTGGTTTAAATGCAAAACCCCACAGACATCCAGATTCTATTAAATGGGATTTTCAGGCATACCATCCAGAGTCAGTGATTTCCATAGAGGTGACAATGCCATTCCTTATTCCACAATGAAACTTGACCTGTACATAATTTCTGTAGAAAGAACTGTCTCTTAACAGGTTCATCCTCTGGCAAGAGTTAGGGCTAAGTTGCCTGAGGCATTGTGATTATCTATATTTGAGATCGGATTAGTCATACATAAAAGAGGCAGACAGACATCATAGATAAATGATGCTGTGATACCTGAACCTCTAAAGGGCAGAAAGCAAGGCAGAAATTTAAGATCTGCCAGGACTGGGGAGAAAGAGGAGCTGTATATAAAGGACGGAGATATTTCATGGTGAAATGGTATCCAGGAAGTGAGATAGGAAATGGAGATTTTTTCCTTGCCCAGAAATATGAGAACTAGACCGTTTTCTGGCAGCAAAAGGAGCCAGAGTATAGAGCAGAAACTGGATGGGCTTCAAGAGTTCGTATGAATAGCAGGAGGCATAATAGGAGAAGATTGCAGGGTAGGCAGCATGTACAGAAAGCTTTCTGAAGAACAGCGGACAGACAGGGAGAAATTCTGAGAAGGGTTACGGGTGGGTGGGAAAGATGCAGGCAGACATTTATGGCATTTCTGGTACTTGAGTGGAGGTAGGGAAGGTGGGGAGGTACGGAAGGAAAGATTTCATATACTGTGGCAGTAGAGGTGAAGATCCTGGATGGCAAAAGAAAAATCAAGAAAGCAAAACTAGTGGGAAAATAAAGGTGGAAAAGATTGAGGCTGGAGGGCGGGAGAGCATGGGGCCAGGATGTGTGGGATGCATTTAAAAATAAGCAAGGGAGCAGGAAAGGCAGATAAGAGCAGTAGGAGTAAAATGCACTGCTTCTCTTTGTGGCCTGTGGTAAATTTTAAAGTTATGCTAGAATTTATTACTATATTTTAAAATTATGTCATCAAGATATCAAACAAAGTCCCCCAACTCATGAGGAAATGAGTCACGTGGCTCCAGTGCTACACGTTATTTCGGCTCACTGGAGAAGAAGAAAAGAATAGGGAAAGAGCACTAAGACTTAAAAGCGAAGAACAGGCATTTTTGTTGGGCATAACCCAAACAGAGAGCATGGGCTTGATGCATAGATCATTGTGTTGATTCTCTGTCCTTTCATGCCTGCGGTCAGGCTGGACAGACCTACTTCAGTGCTCCACCACCTTACGTGCTCTTCTGATATATTCCATGGAAGATGACATGGGAGAAAAGAGGAAGGTAACAAAGAGAAATGCTGTACAAGAAAGACAGTGGAAAGGATGAAAAACTAATTGATAATAGCACTTATCTATTAAAAAGTGCTGTTCATTAATAGATTTGAAACAACTTTTCAAATACACTTTTGAAATCTTTCATTATTCCCATTACAAATGGGGAAAGGATGCTGAATATTTCATTGTGTAATAAATTTCTAGGTTATACCGTATCAGGTGGTATCAGGGACATCCTCCAGCATCGGGATGTGTAGTGATGTTGCCACCTCACAATTGTTTTGCAAGTGTTAATATATTTAAGGCTTTTGTAAAGCTCACTGTACTCACTATACTCAGGGGAAAGACTCACCCTGACTTTGCCAGTGTTGCAGAGTCATTTCCCGCTGTAGGAGTGTTTTCTATCTCAACCAAAATAAAAGGAATAGCGTGGTTTCTCTCTGTCTTCTTATTCAAATCCAAACTTACTGGTGACACAATAATTTTCTTGAAACATAGACAAACAAAATAGCTTTACCACATTACAGAAGCACAAGACATTACTTACAGGGTAGATTTTGATAGTTCAATTATTTCTGGTGTTTTACGGTGACATCTCCAGCCATATATTTGTTGGCTTGCTCATGTATTGATTGCACCTATTGAGGATTAAGGCATTATTAACATGCTTTCTTTAACTGAGCATATTTGTTCTTGGCATCTGTTTGAATACTGACTGGGACTGTTTCCTGGTTGGCTTTAGAGCACAAATTGCTGGGGAGATGGCGGAGATTTCTCATGACTGTTTTGTCCTCAGAATGCCCCACAAAGCAAGAATTTCCAGACTCTCAGTGTCTACCCTCTCATAACTTTGTCTCTCTGCCTTTACCAACAAAGTTAATATGTTTTGAAATAATAGAGGTTCAGAAGTTCACTAGCAAAATACTGGTTTTCATTGCTCAATGAAAAAGCTTTTATACATACATAACTGTAATTTAATGCCATGTTAACATCATCAGGATACATAACGCAGTAAATGTTTGCATGTTTTAACTAAAGCTCCAGCTAATCCTAATCTAATTAATAAAATGTTGATGGTTTCTGCAGCATTCTGCATCATGTTCTTGCTGGTTTGTTGAGGCTTCTCCAAACCATCCTTGTTTGGATCACGTTTCTAGTATTTTTTTCCTGAAACACAGCTGTCTGAAGTGATGGTATCAGCTCACTGTGATAGCTAAGATTCTCAGCTTCTTGACACTATGATTCCAAAAAGAATGCATCTTGAAATTTCTGTGGTCCTGTAATCATGTAAAGAAGATCCTAGGTAGGCTCTTTTTTAAATGGCTTGGGACATCCTGCTGGAATTTAGGCTTCTGCTTGTGAAGCTGATCATAAGAGTAATTACTGGCTGGAGTAATAGAAAGATCTGCTATGGACATTTATAAAGGGCATATTAGATTTCTCTAATATGAAAATGCAAATGCTGAGCAGGTTCCCCTCCTGCATGGACACTGTCCCTTCGTGGTGCCTTCTGCTAAGCCGTGATCTTACTCCTCTGATGGGAAATAATCCTTCCCTTGAACTTACTTTGGCGTTATCCCCAAGCCTGCATCCTTTGTCTGTATCCATTCTGCTGTTCACTCTCTCTGCCTCTTGCCCTGCCACAGAGAAGAGGCCAGCAGTTGTGACACCGAGGGAAATGCAGCTCTTTATGTCGAGTATATTCCTGCTCCTCACTGCGCAGGGGCAGTGCACAGTGCCAGGCTCCCTAGCAGATGTGAGATGCAAAATAAGGCAGCCTAAACCTCTCCCTGCAGCTGTGGGGAAATGAAGCGTCCCCTGAGTCAGCAGGCTTGGCCCTGCTGTCCTTGGGGTGGTCTGGCTGTGGCCAGGACAGCCTCATCGTGGCCGTGCCTGAAATGCAGAGCCAGAGCTCCAGAAGCCCCGTGGGCCCATCCTGAGGAGGGTGACGGGCTCTGCTTTTTCAGGAGCACTGACGGAGTGCTGTCATCCTCTAATGGGAGCTGTTTATCCTAAAAATTTGAACGGGGGGCAGGAGGAAGAACACAGCACTTAACTAGAAAGAAAGAGGATTTCTTTTTGCCTGTGTCTCATCGTTCTCTTTTTCTCAGTGCGATGCTCAGCAGCGCTCCTGCTGCTGCAGCCTTCCCGAGGCCGCTCGCTATCTCCCTGCCGTTTCCCTCCGAGGCTGTGGCTTCTCCACACAGCACCAGCAGCCCGCAGCTGGGAGGAAGCCTCGAGGGAAGCCAGCGAGGCCCCCAGGGCATTTGCCAGCAGTGCTCATCCCCGAGGGCTGCACCAGCCTCCCACTGGCAGCGTCCCCAGCCTGATACAGATGCTGCAGAGCCACAGGGCAAGAAAATTCACCCAGGAGCTGGCAGCGCGGTTGCTCTTTTGCCCAGCTAGGCAACCATGCCCAGTATGTCAAAGTAAGTCACTGCTGGGATCTTCACATTTTCCCCAGTACAGTAGAAACCTAGATTATAACCAGTAGTCGTAAAATTGCCAATCTGTAGGTGTGACCGCAGCGCTCGAACCAAGTCCTCCATTAACCTCTAGGAAAAGACATTAATCTGCAAGGGAAGCTCTGAACGTCTGCAAGAACGAGATAGGATGATAAGGGATGATGGGGCGGATGGTTACATTGCAGGTTACGGAAGTTAAAGCCAGGAGAAGCTGGTGTGAACCATAGGAAAAGGACCGATATGTGTGATCGCAGCAGTCACCGCAAGGGAGAGTTTGAGTCCAGGACAAAGTGGGTCAGTGTGAACTGTGCAGCACTGTAATTAATGTCAGGCCAAAAGGGCCAGAGTAATTTATGGGACTGAGAATATACGGGGTTGAGAAGCGTACAATTAATTAACGCTGAGATGGTTGGCATGCAGGAACCTCTGATCCGGAGGGGGAAAGATCCGGATTTAGCCCTTTGGATTTTAGAGAAAAAATGAGCCTTTTGTGTGACCAAACAGAAGTCTCTGCAAGGATATGTAATTTATGAGGGTTATGGGATATTTGCCATTATTGCAAAATGTTGCCTGTTTTGAAATGCTAATGACATCTTGCATCACTGGGCCAAATTCGGCTTCAGTTACAGTTGTTACACTCAGAAATTCATCAGGGCTGCTAGGATGAGCAAAATGTAAGCAACCGATGTTTTAATTTTTGAAGTCATGTTAAATTGCAGTCATTGACAGCATGTTAAAAGCATCTACACTGCAATCATTAAGTCGGTGTTTTTTTCCAAGCTACAGAAGACTTGTGAAAAATCCTAATATCTGGCTGGGAAATTGCTTACACCCATTTCGCACCGATGTAGAACTGAGGATGCCAGGCAAATTACTGCAGAATTATACTGATAGAGGGGAACCATTCTCTGCAGAGCTGTCTTGTGCAAAATCAAATGCAAAGGGAACTTAGGCTCTGTTTAACAACCTGCAGGTACATCAGAAGGGTAAGTGAATCCCTACCACGTGCGTGTAGATGGAAAAAGGAGACGTGTGCAGTTGGAAAGAGGAGCATCCGTGCTTTCTCCTGCCAACGCTAGCTCTGCCCACCGTCTCTAGGACCTGGTGCAGCACATCTCTCAAGCCCTCTTGCAGAAACAGGAAGCGCGGCGGTGCTGGATGGGGAAATGGCAGCGGCGCTCCAAGGCCTGCTCGCTGCTTCTCTCTCCAACGCTCTCAGGGAGGAGCTGGCTAGGACCTGTCTTCTAGGGCAGCATATGGTTTGCTAAACTTTTCTGCAACTGTAGGATGGCGTGCATCCAGGCGGCTTTCATTCCCTGCCAGAATTTTAAAGAAATGTTAACAATGTTTACACTTTTCAGTTTTGACAGTCTCTAAAAATTGCCTGTTTAAACCTTCTCTCCCTCTCTGACAACACAAGATCCAGCTACTCCTTCGGTGCCACAGCAGCTACCCATTGTCACCGCAGGACTCAGAGGAGAGAAATCCCACCAGCAGGGTCGCTCCCCCTCAGCCACACCGGTGCAGCCTCCGTCCGTGCTGCAGCTCCTTGAGCTCAGGGTGCTCAAGTAAGTGCCTGTGCCACCTACAACTGCGAAATGGGAACATTTCCACGCGCAACAAATTCAGTGCCTGGCATCTATTTGGGGGAGTGGCAGCTTGCGCAACAGAGGGACTGGGGTTTGACAGCCGAGGAGCTTTTGTATTGTTCAGCCTTTTGGGTTTTAAAAAGGGGGAGATTGCGTTCAGGAGATCCATCAACCGTATCTGTAAGCAGGAGCAGCACGCTTGCTTGACAAAGGGTTGAGACTTGATAGTCAACTCTATCTACAGATAAGAAACCTCCCCTCACGAATAGATTGGATGCTTTCTTCTCATCCCCTTTTTACCTGAATAAACACATCTCTGCCGTCAGAACGATGAAGCCTGGCTTGGACGGTGTGGGGCGGACTAATGAAAGCCACGGAAAGTTCCTCCCTTGCTAGGCTTGGAAAAGGAAGATAACGAGGCTTCTGGGAGATGCTGTTAGTGGAATCTGACAGCACACCAGGGGGTGTTTAAACGAAATGTAAAGACCGATATTTTTTGCAAGGTTAAGGACAGAGACCACAGCCAGAATGCTTTGCTTGCAAATGGACATCTGGCAAATATTGATCTACAATTGTATTTAGTGTGGAATGGAAAGTACAAGTTGTGACATGAGCAGTCAATAGTTTTTTAGACCATTGATCCTTACAGTGGCTATTGATTGTTTTTTAGGCTATAGCACGATCTATTTTTTCATTTAGCTTAGCTTAAACTAATTGGATTGCAACTTGTGTGCCTGTATATGTGAAAAGGGACTCAATATGCATTAGCAATATATAAAAAAATGCTAATTTTAAAATGTTTTTTTTTTTTTTTCACTCTCCTACCATTTGGTAGGACCACTCAGTTATACCTTTGATAAGACAAAAAGTGAAAGTTTGCTTCAGGGGAGTCCAGATGTCACCATTTCCCTTCTGCTTCCTGACCTGAACATTTCCCCCCCCCCCACAAATTCTATTTCTATTAAAAAATCCAACTGTTAGAATGAGCACACGAGGGATCTAGCTGATTTCTGTAGGCACTTACTCTTTTCACTCACTCTCATCCCATCTGATTTAATTGTTTGCTTTCTTCTGCAGAGAAAATCTGCTGTTGCCTGCTGCTCGGGGATTTTATATAAGGTTCAGTAAGTCCTCCTGACTGTACTGGATTTTACGAATTGTAAAATAAGCCGAGGATATTTTTTGTTCAGTTAGAAGAAGCTGTATGTGGGAAAGGACTGGCGTACAAGAAATGGCCGTTAACTACAAGCCAGGTCACGCCTTGAGGTGTTATTTCTTGTGATTGCTATTTATATTTCAGTGCAGACTGGAGTCTTTCTTTTGACCAAGGCATAACATTTCCACTACAGGCAATAGCCAGCTAATGCTCCAGCCATTCTGCAAATAAGTTAATCCAGTGTTTGGATTTGGTTCCTCCTCCTAGAGCTAGAAACAGAACGGAGGTGTTTATTATACAGACTCAATACTCATCCACAATAACTGTTGGAGTAAATAAAGTGTCAAATGTATGCACTGAGCAATGCTATTTATGTTATCTAGACAAGTTGAGAATGCATCGTTATGCTGTACTGCTCTTTCCCAGATCCAAGAAAGTGAACCACAAATCTTTCTGCTGTTATCTAGCAAGTATTTGCATATCGCTTTTGCATCAATAACATTGGGAATGGAACAATTTTTTTCTGTTGTCATATATATCCTGACACACTGCATGTCCTGAAGGTCAGGATTCAAAACATTCTGGGAATTTTTATCTAGGTTTAAAACATTGACCATTTTTTACGTCTAAAATAAAGAAAAAAAAAGTGTAAGAAAAGTGTAACAAAAAAATTAAAGTTCCTGTTATAATTTAAAATTAAAATTTCTTATACAATGATGCAATTCAACCACTCAAAAATTGCAATTTGACCAATTAAACCAGACTATTGAGTATTCTGAGATTTCAAAGCTCACTTTTGATGTTGTTTTAAGACAAATATAACACACCTGTGAGGACTATTCACTGATACTGTCTTTCATTGGAGTCTAAGCGGCTTACCTGTATAGTAGTTAAGAATTAGGAGTTAAGAATTCATTACATTGCACATTTTGGTGGGAATAGGTGGAATACTTGTTTATGATTAAAGACTTCTCTTTTATTTTGGAAGTGAAAAAACTGCAAAGCCTTCAAATTCTTTTCTTAATGGTACGTCGAGGTGAACTTGACCTACAACGTGAAATTTGAAACTGAATCACAGCTACGCAAAAAGGACCCGGAGTTGTTTGGGTCAAGGTCCAGAATCAGATTTTTCTTGAATGAAACCTGACTCCAGAAGAAGGGCTGCACACCCTGGGGGTTTGGATTGGGCGATATTCTGTGGTTAGACTGGATCCCAGCCCACCTTTAATGGCTGCTCTCAAAAGCAGTGATTCTTGAGCAAAGTGCTGAACTTTCCTGGCGGTTTTATTGACATCAAACCAGCAAACAAAAGAGGAATAAAAGACAGCTTCATCACAAAGGCAGCATTTTAGTTTCCAAAACAGCAAAACATACTTTAACTTGATTTATGTAGCTGCTGCTTTAGTTTTGCCTTGATTTTAAGATAAAGGCTTATGCAAGTGTCTGTAGAACCTAAAAGGCTGCTAATTGTTTGAAATAACAACTGAAGCAGCTTTCTTCTGCAGTGTGGTCTATTTTAGCATCATAAGTTTGCTTTGGATGGGAGTTCCTCTATTAGGGAAGGGTTATTTTCATTCTCTGAATTTCTGTGAAGAAAGAAATCAGTATTTTAAGCATTTAAATGTCTTCCGGGCAGTAGCTATTTATCACACGAGACAGTATTTCAGGACATCTTTATTTTCTCTGAGAAACTGCAAAAATACAGTGCAATGCCAGTTATTGCTGGATGCGCATGCAGAGCAATATTGTTCTGTTGCCTGGTAACTGGTGAGAGGGAGGCACTTTGGAAACATGAGAGAAAAAGAGAAAGAGAAAGCTCAACTGCATGCACTTGAGCAGAAGACTTACAAAACTGGTGTTTGTTCCAGGTGGGTTTCAAGAGGAGTCTGGATCAAGGTTCTCCTAGCTTTTTTGTTTGTTGGTTTGCTTGTTTTCATTCAGAAAACCCAGCAGGTTGTTTTCTTGTGCTAGAATTTCATGACTAAGCTCATTTTTTTTCAAGCCATGTTTAAAATCTGCATCCTTTGGCAATAGGAACATTCCCTCTTCGTACTGTACGTTCCTGAATCCTGAAGGTGTGTTCTCCTCAGAGCAGTGTGCTGACAGGGCTGTAGCAAAGCAAACAGAAGTGTTTTGAACTGATATTCTCAGCAGCTCTTGGTGATGTTTTTTCCAAAGGTATTTTCAAAGCCAAAATGCTCCGGCAGTTCCTGGATTACCCAAATGCTATGCACTGCAACGGAAACAATAGAAGCAGTTAACAAACAATAGATTTGCTGAGCCAAACAAACAAATGTGAAAGGAAAATACAGATACTGTGGCTGGATTGCAGTGCGGCCATAGCTTCCTGCTTTATGTGCAGCAGAAATTCTGCACAAAAATTTACGGCGGAGCAGAATAGTCCTCAGGAGCCACTCTAACCTTTGGCCGAGCTCGGCCAAGCAGCTCGTGAGGGTTTTACCCGGCTTGGTGAACGTGCTGTTGGCGGAGGCCTCCGTGACTTCCTGCTGCTGCCGTGTGGGACGCGGCGGCCTCCTCGCACACTGATCTCGCTGCGCGGCGAGCAGGAAGCCCTGACCTCCTGCCAGGCCGCTGCGAGGTTTACAGCCCTGCTCGGAGAAGTTCAAAGGTTCCCAGAGCCCAGGCGAGGTCGTCTTCCAATTTCGGGGTGTTAGTTTGAGTGGCGCTGAATGCAGCTTCTGGTTTTTCTGTCGGCTAGTTGAAGGCAGAAGCTTTGCTGGTTTTACCTGTGGGGTAATGTTTTACTTCCTGCCAACAGTGGTGTACTATAAGGAAGGAGTGACACATCTTTAGGCATTGATTAGTTCCCTGATTGTTTTGTGTACTGGACTAATTAAGGTCAGAGCTTAACCCCTTCGTAATAACCTCCTGTGGCATTCAGCTGGTGGCAGGGAATTCAGGTGTGGCATGAGGAACCCATGAAGAGGACGATACCCTCTAAGTCAGTGCATTTGCTTTTCCAGAACAACTTGAATATCATAAAAATATATATGTAAACAAGCACTGGAAAATCTCAATTAGGATCTCACTGATCAATATTTCCTGTTGTGTATAGGAATGTATATACTAGATAATGTAGAAATATCAGGACCAAGAAGGAATTTTGCTGTAATGGAAAGCCTTGGAGTTTTTTTACTAAAATCATTCATGTAAGTTATTTGATGAATGTCTGAAAGAAGCTGAATTTAGAGCGCAGGCTGAAATGGTTCTGCCTCCACGACCGTGTCCCTTGTTAGCCGATTAATTCCTCCCAGCAGAGCGGTTCACCAAGCTCTCAAGGCCTTGCACCCAGCAAGGCACAGGGCCTGGAAGGGCCAGACGTGGCTAGACTTTCCTATCAGGCCTCATAAAAGCTGTATCTGCTTTCCCTTCTGTGCTTGGTACCTCAGAAAAAGAGCTTGTAAGTGACCACAAAACCTCTTTCTTGTGAATTTCTGTTTATGATGTTACACAGGAAGAATAAATCAGTAATGAGGGCAGACA
Source organism: Cygnus atratus (assembly GCF_013377495.2). Classification (NCBI taxonomy): domain Eukaryota; kingdom Metazoa; phylum Chordata; class Aves; order Anseriformes; family Anatidae; genus Cygnus; species Cygnus atratus. Next base: position 37,770,806 of record NC_066363.1, read on the forward strand.
GCCATTCAGCTTCTTTAGAGGAAGAATAAAAATTAACTCTGAGCTGTCTCACATTGAATAATTGACTTGCTGGATTGTAGGGCAAAGAATCAGCATTCAGCTGCCACACTGCTCATGATAAGCCAGCAACGTAGCGCTGAGGTATCTCAGTGTTCTTTTTTCAGTCAAAAATGCTTGCAAGTTTGGGGTCTGGCCATTTGCCTTGGTTTAAAAATGCTCCCCCAGGAAGACGCAGGAACTAGCACCTGCAAGGATGTGTCCGTCCCTAGGACAAACTAGGGATTTAATGTTCATATGTTGCATAGTGCTGAGGGAGACAGCTGCGCTCACTGGGGCAGGTTTGAGGTCACTCTCAGACCGAAGTACATCCTAATCCTTTCCATCTGAACACCCCTTGGCACTACAGAAATTCACAGTGGCAATTAGAAATACCTCATATGTATTGGAAATAATCTCATACCTTTTCCATGGGGTTGGACTGAAAGTAGATACAGTAATTGTTAACTATAAGTGTGCACATTTCTAATCATTTGGAGAGCAGTTATTATTGCATAAAGCATTTGTGCAATAATTACAATAATTGTGTATGATCTTACGAAGGGTTCAGTCATTCAAAGTGCTGAACAGTCTGAGTCCATTGAACAAAATATTTCAGGACAGGTTTAGCTTTACACAAATAAGTAGCCCAATTGACCTCACTAAGGCCACTCATCTACTTAAATGTCAACATGTATCTAAGTGCTTTCCTGGATCAGGGCCAGAACATTTTGTGTTTTGTAAGATAAGGCCCTAAAGTGCAAAGAAGATCTGTTGCAAATGTCTGTAGTCTGCAAGAGTCCTGGAAAGGTGAAACAAAATTAAAAAGGACAGTATCAAATTATAAGATATTCATTTATTTAAGGAGCGTAGTTTGTCATTAATGATTGGCATTGCTGTAGAGCATGCTATTACTAGATAAAGACAGCAATACCAGGGAATGGAAAGGAAATGTCATTAGGTATTTGAAATGTGGAGTAGGCCTGGAAAGTGAGGGGGTTTGGCTGAGATCATGGTTACCTTGCTAGCAACTCCGAGTTATGGGGTTCTTGGGCACTCATTTTGCAGTGGAGGGCTATTTTGTGCATTACCACACAAAGAGTGGGGTCATACAAAAATGAGTATGGTTTCGAAACCAATTTGCCTGAAAGATGCAGTACCCTCTTTCCCTCCTGATCCATAGCACTTCTCCCCTCTGGAGGGTTCCGAGTCCACGGACTGCAGTCCCTGAAGGTTCTGTGTAGCTGCTTGCTCTTGGCCCCATACAAAAAAGAACAAATCTGAACACAAGCAAACCTCTGTATCTACTGACCAACATGAATATAATGTGAGCCCAAGCATGTCAACATAAATCAAGCAGAGTTCCCTTCAAGGGTGGCTC